>NC_141699.1:84832236-85406443 GCF_964263255.1 Lissotriton vulgaris
GGAAAGTTTAAGGTCTCGGGCGGACCCGATAAGGCAAGTCGGAAGCGAGGGACTCGGGACCCTAGAGTAAAGAGGCTATGCAGGCACCGAAATGCCGAGTTACCTAGCCACGAGGGCTGCGGTTGCACAAGTCTTACAGGCGTCGGGGTCTTCGCTGACGAGCCAGGAGCCGGAAGAAAAGGAGTTGCTGGCCGGCGACCAGTGATGAATAGTTCGTAGGGATCCAAGCCTGGATCAGAGATTGATGATACCTGAAAGCAGAGGGGACCAAGTTCGTACTACTAGCCAGTAGTCAGAGGGTACCAGGAAGGCACCGGTTGGCCGTCACCTCGACCAGGTGAGTGGGCGACGCTAGGCTCTGCAGTCTCACGGACCAGGAGGCGTTGTCGGCGACCACGGTGGAGGTGCGAGCTGTCCCACGAAGGATGATGCTGTCGGCGTCGCTGGGCCCAGGATGGGGCAACAAGCCTTGGCAGATCTCAGGGCCACGTGGTGGGCCTAAGATGGCGTCTTGAGTGGACCAGGAGGGCCCGGGGTGCTTCTCGCAAAGATGGAAGCAAGGGCCAGTCTGGAGCAACCAGACCAGCAGTGTTGATTGTCGGATGTCGTCTCAGAAGGGCACAAGCCAGCGGCTAGTGACCAGACAACGTGCTGAGCAGCGAGCAGAAGGGCCCCACGCAGATCGTGGAGATGCTGGGAGACTGCACTTCGGTGCTGGAGCGGCTCAGGGTCGGGGCTTCTCGGACCCCAGAGCACTCACCAGAGAATTACTTCGATGGTCGTGCTGGTTAAGAAAGCGTGCAGGTTTTGATGATGGCCGGTCCCTCGAGGTCTCGTCGCACCCACAGTTCACAGCTGAGCTGATGACGTGGGTAGAGGTCAGAGGTGCCAGGGAAGTCGGTTCTCGTCGAGCTGGGCCGTCGGATTCCTTGAGGAAGGACTTACAGCAAACCGCAGAGTTCTTAGATGGTGCCCGCTGATGCAGGGTGACTACTCCTTAGTCACAAGGGAGAAATCTTGAGAAGAGTCTCGAAGGTCCTTTCGTAGAAAGTAGTTCTTGATTCCAAGATGATCTAATTTGGAAGGGTCCCCGCTCCGGCCTTTATCCTAAAGAAAGGGGTGGGTACATGACTAGGTCCTACCCTAAGGGTGGGACCAGGAAGGGGGGTGGTTACACCCCTCTCCCCTGCCGGACTTTCCCCAGGCCAGGGCTGGTGCCCCTGGAACTGGTTCTGACCGGCAGATGCGTAGTGAGCACCGGGGTGCCACTCCGCAGTCACCTTCTCGCAAAAGCCCTACCTACCCAGAATACACAAACCCTGTCTGGGACGGTGCGAACACCGCCCTCGACAGGAAACCCTTTGTCCAAGCTCTCCTCGCTGGAAGGACTCCCAGCAGCAGGAGGTCAGACTCGTGTCTGTGGTGGCAGCATCCATTTTGTGGAGCTGAGGCTTTAGTTAACTTTAACCGGGGTTCACAGTTACGTACATGTCGTGTCCCTCTAGAAGGGCGGAATGCTAACCTCGTCGCCAGAATTGGTGAGGGGGCAGCGTCCCGATCCGTATGACACCTTACTCGACATGCCTTGATAACGCGACACCGAAGTTACCGATGTGGTACGCGTTATCATGGAACAGCCATTGGGTCTTCATTCCGCAAGCTGTAACCGGGCTCGGCTCGGGCCAGAACCTAGTTCACACAAGCCCACGCACTCTGCCTTCAGGATTGTCAAGGCCTGCCATAGGAGTGACTGATAGGGACTCGGGTGTCCATTGGATGGTTAGATATAGAGCTACTATACCTAAAGCAAAGGGTGATTATACTCAGAAGAAAACCAAGTTACACTAAGCACCCTCTTTGAAGTCCAATGTCAAGGAACAAACATTCTTTTTTGTTTCCAAATACAATATTAATATTATAGTTCTTTTTCACCAGTTTCAACAATCAGTTCATAAGTAATAGGGAAGCTTCAAAGCATGGATCCAAAACCGTATGTAGTTCTTTCAAGATCTTTATTTCAAACACATTAAAAAAAAAAAATTTCCAGCTTTGCACTGCCGACACGTGTTTCGCCCTCTGGGGGCTTTTTCAAGGCAATCTAGATGTGGATGGGCAGGTCTTATTTCCGAAAGGTTCTTGTCAAATAGGCGTAGCAGGTATGATGTGGCAATCTTAACAATCCTATTAGTTAAGATGCTGACAGTTACGCCGATATAGGTGTAAGTTACAGTTTGATTGTCAAAAGGGTCGCGTAAGTCACTTTGTGGAGATCAGTTCTTTATATTCAATAGTTGTCTAGCGAGGTCCACATCTTCCTACGAGGGGGACGCCAGGGGGTGTTCAAGAGTGAAATGTTGTCAGCGCTTCTTAAATTGGAGACCCAATTAAGCCAATGTGGGAAGGATGCCTTACGGGTGTCCTTCCAGTTGTTTAGGATTATCTTAACCGCAGCAGTGAGTAGGAGATCAAGCAAGGCTTTGTCTTCATCATTAATCTCTTCAGCTCTGGTAAAACCTAAGACTAAGGTGGAAAACTCACGTGGCAGGGAGATTTAGCAGGGAGGTTTAGCAATGAACTCGAAAATTCTATCCCAATAGCCTGTGACACACTCGCATATAAAAATTAAGTGTTCAAGATCGCCTCCCTCCTCAGTGCAGTTCCAGCATGTGTCGTCGTCTCTTATGTTGTGCAGGAAGAGTCGTTGGGGGGTCCAAAAGGCTTTGTGGAGGAGCCAGAGTTTAGTCTGGGAGAGAGTAGGGCTAACTTTGTGACGTGTGGTGGATTCCCACGTTCTGGCCCACTCCACCTCTGAGATTGGTGTAGAGGAGTGAGACTCCCAAAATTGTCGAAGTCGTTCAGTAAGTTTGGGTTGCTTCGGGCTCATCAGCTTATATAGTTTAGAGACTTGGTGACCTAGTTTAATAAGGGTAGCTGGGAAGCTAGGAAGGGAAGGTGTGGTGTTGTTAAGTTTCGCTTTTGAAATTGCCACCTTGACATTCAGGAAGTTGTAGAACTCTAACTCCTTAAGATCATATTTATCTCGCACTTCAGCAAAGGAGAGTGGTCTGGAATCGTTAAAAAGTTGGTGTGGAAAGAATATCCCTTTTGCAACACAGGAAGGATTGTATAACAGGTTCCCTTTGTATGTCAAAGTGAGATTATGCCATAGAGATTACCATTTTGAGCGTTTGAACTGGTGCGGCAGATGCTTGCTTACTTTCAGGAGGGCTGCTTTCGTATTTTTGAAAATGGGTCCGGAACAGATAGAGGGGCGCAATGCAATGCTAAGGAAGGATGTGGGGTCAAGGGATTGAAGGAGGGCCCTTTCTACGGTGAGCCAAACTGGGGTCTAACCCGGTTGCGGCGCCAGCCAATGTGAGCCCTGTTTTGCAAGAAAGGCCGTCTGGTAGGTTTTGAAGTTCGCTAGATTAACCCCACCTTGGGATTTGTCAAGGCGCAATTTTTTTTGGCTGATTCTGGCTCTCTTCCCTTTCCACAGGAAGGTAGATATCAGTGTGTCCAATTTGTGGTGAAAGTCCCTAGAGAGGGTGAGGGGTAGCATGGTGATGAGGTAGTTGACCAAGGGGGAAATCATCATTTTGATGGTTTCAACCCGTCCCCACCAGGTGATAAAGCGGGGATACCAGCCATCAAGAAGCAGTTTAATTTTGTCTAGGGTAGTGGTCTCGTTATGGCGGAGCGTCTCAATCAGGGAGTCCGCAAATTCGATACTCAAGTATTTAATAAAGCTACTTTGCCATGTGAGGCCAGACTCGCCTAGAACGTCCCTGGTGGTATGTACATTAAGGGGCTTGACCTCCGACTTGTCCCGATTCAATTTATATCCGGAAAGGGCTGAATACCTATCAATTGACGACATAAGGCCTTTTATGGAGTTCTCAGGATCCTCCGTTGCAATTAAAATGTCATTGGCATATGCCGCTAGCTTCACCCGAGTGTCGCCAAATTGCACACCCGCTATTTCCCTGTTGCACTTAATGTCAGTCAGGAGGGGTTCAAGGGCCAAGAGGAACAGTGCGGGGGAAAGAGGGCAACCCTGTCTAGTGCCCTGATACAAATGGAATGGGTCGGAGAGGGTACCATTGATGGCGATTCTGGCGGACGGCGAGGAATAGAGGGCCATTACCATGTTAATATATGAGGGACCTAAGTTGAAGGAGTGCATACAGTGTTGT
This sequence comes from Lissotriton vulgaris, assembly GCF_964263255.1. Lineage (NCBI taxonomy): Eukaryota > Metazoa > Chordata > Amphibia > Caudata > Salamandridae > Lissotriton > Lissotriton vulgaris. The sequence continues at coordinate 84,836,433 of NC_141699.1, forward strand.
AGGAAGGCCCAAGAGACTTTGTCAAAAGCCTTTTCGGCATCTAGGGTTATGGCTACTGTCGGTGCGGGGGAAGACTTGGCTTTCTCTAGGATATGGCACAAAAGCCTGGTATTATCATTTGACAATCGATGTTTCAAAAATCCAACCTGTGAGGTGCTGATCAATTTGGGAAGCAAGGCATTAAGTCTAGCCGCCAGGATCTTCGCGTAAATTTTGTAATCTAAATTTATCAATGAAATGGGGCGGTAATTTTTGGTTAGAAGCGGGTCCTTGCCGTCTTTAGGAATCACTATAATGGTAGCCTCGCTCATTGATGGGAAGACGCTGCCACTAGCGGCAACTAAGTTAAAGAGTGTTTGAAGGATGGGGGTAAGCTGCTTGTCAAAGGCCTTAAAGAAGGTTGTAGAGAACCCATCAGGGCCTGGTGCCTTATTACTCTTGAGGCTTTTGATGGCGGAAAAGACCTCAGTGTTTGTGATGGGGGAGCCGATGGGGGCACTATTGTCCTCCAAAAGTTTGGGGAGGTTCAGGGATTCTAAATAGCTAACACAGGCATCCGTGTCAAGGGCCAGCTCGTTTTTGTAAAGGTCCTCATAGTAGGACTTAAAAGTGGCTAAAATTTTGGCCTGTTTCGTGTGAACTATATTTGCGGGGTCCCCGATTGAGGCAATAGTGGTCAGCTTCTGTTTGTGCTTTAAATAAGCGGCGAGAAGTTTCCCCGCTCTATTTCCATCACATAACTTTAGAGCTTTGAACCAAACACCGGCCCGTCTGCTAGTTATCGCATTGTATTCATATTTTTTCTTGATTAAGAGATCAAGGGGTGTTGTGTCACGAGGGTTTGATTTGTGAACGGCCTCTAGGTTCCTAATTTCACGTTCAAGCTCTTCCAGCTCTTTATTCAGCTTCTTGTTAGTCCTGGCTCTGATGGTAATGATGACTTCCCGAATTGTGGCTTTGAGTGCATCCCACACAGTGGAAGGAGCTGTTTCAGGGGAGGCGTTTAGTACAATATATTACAATAGTACAATATATTCCTCTATGGTGTCAATTATTTGTTGTTTGTGCTCAGGGTCGGCTAGGATTTCGTCATTGAAGCGCCATCGTCTAGGGGGTAGAATCGACCGGGAGCCAGCAAGTTTTGCGCTAATACATGCGTGATCAGAGACTAATTTTGGGGCAATGTCTGTTTCCTCGATGAGGTGAGTGAAGGAGCTCGAGATAAGGATAAAATCAATTCTTGAATATGAGTTATGTGGGGCTGAATAAAAAGTATAGTCCCTTCCATCGGGGTTCTGGAGACGCCAAGAGTCTTTTAGGAGAAAACCGTCGCAGAGGCGCGTGAGTGTGAACGAGAGGGGTGAAATATGTATTTAGATTGTCGATCGAGTACTGGGTCCATGGGAAGGTTGAAATCACCCCCTACTACTAAAAGGTCGTCTTGTGGGATATGTTCCATGGCCCGGGAGACCGAGTCCCAGAATTCCGGCACGTCAGAGTTGGGCCCATAAATGTTCACAACGTGAACAGGGTCATCGTCCCTCAAGAGATGTGTGATGAGCAGTCTGCCCTCCTCGTCATGTGTGTGTGAAACAACAGAATGGTTGGATTTTTTCGCTATCAGGGTAATCACTCCACCCTTCTTGTGTACAGCGGGGGAGCAGAGTGTGTGTGAGACCCAGTGGAGATTAATGAAGCGTGAGTCTTCCTCTGAAAGTTTGGTTTCCTGCAATAATAGTATATCCCCTTTTGACTTAGCAAGGTATTCAAAGACTTTCCTTCTCTTAACCGGGTGGTTTAAGCCCTTAACATTCAGGGAAACTATATTGAGGTTTTCTGATAAGGACTTAGTGTCGGTCATCAGTATCGGTCAGTATCGCTAGTTGAAACATCAGGGTAATGGAATAGGGTGTATCACCTACTAGGGTCTGCAGGAAAGGTCTCAAAGTTAGGCCCTTCCAATGTCTCATAGCGGCATGTGAGTCGTGTATCTTAATATGTGTGTGAGATGCTGCATCCTGAAATGAATATAAGGCAGAATAAATGGAAACAAAGACAAAAACAATGCATGTTAACTCCCTTTCTATCCCCTCCCCCTCCCCCCTCCTTCCCAACCCCCCAGCTTCCCCCTCAACCCCCCTCCCTCCCCTCCCTCTCCCAACATACATATGTAGGGAAAACGACGGTAGGCTTTGCTAGGCGGAACAGGAAAATTAAACATCATAGTAACAACAACAGCGATAACTCAATTGGGTCAGTTTTAGGACGAACAAAATGTCCGTAAATAGGGCCTGAACAGTGCATTATATGTCCCGAGCCAGGAGGTGTGACAGCTACCAACAGGGTGTTCAGTGGTGTTTCGAGACAAGTATATCCCATCTCTACAACAGGGGTCAATAGTATCAAAATATCTTCACTGGTACAACATGTAGAATTAATAACAGTTTATCGCAAACAATTATCAGGGCACAGCTAGCATCAATATAGTTAACAGTATAGCACGTATGACAGAAGGCCCTTCAAAGGTAGGCAGTAATAGGGCAATTATGGAATAACATATATAACTAGAATCAAACCTATTGCTAGGAACTAGACAGAAGCAACCGAAAGTGTGGTACAGAACGACAGGGTTCAGGGTCGGACAGAGTCCTGGGAGTCGTGAATGGTCGTTTTCCTTTTGTTGGATGTTCCGCTCGACTGGTCCATATCTTGTGCTGGGCAGTCCTCCAGATGGCGCGCTAAGTCGCTGGGGTCCGTGTAGAAATGTGGTCTTCCATTCTCCATGATTTTAAATCTGGATGGGCCTGCAAATGAGAAGGGAATGTTCTTTGCCTTGAGTTTGTCTCATAGCTGGAGGAATCCTTTTCGCAGCTCAACCGTGTCTTTAGAGAAATCTTGTCTGAAAATTATGTGTTGTCCTTCCCATGAGATATGGTGGTTCTTCCATGCGAACTGGAGGATTGCCTCAACATGCTGGAATCTGAGGGGCTTGCAAATCAGCGGACGTGGCCCTTTCTTCTTTTTATCGATGAAGGTGGGGATTCTATGTGCCCTGTCTAGCAATTCGGGGATGTGCCGTCTGAGGGCGTCAATGGTAGTCTCTAGGCGTTGTACCGCTTTTGATGATTGAAGGGATATGTCCTCCACGTCACTCAGGCGCTGTTCTACTTCCCCTAGGCTCTTATTCATCGCACTCATGTCTGCCCTGATCACCGTGAGTTCGAGCTGCATGGAGTCCATGTTACTTTTGGTGGACTTTGCCAGGTCGTGGACTTCTGCCAGCTTTTTAAGTATCATATCCATGGTGGCTGCCACGTCTGCCCTGGCTTTGATGGGAGAAGCTGAGATAGACGGTTCCGGGCGCACCTTTTGTTTATTACCTCTGCCTTCTCATTCCGTCATCATGGATCAGTAGAGATAGCAATAGGGTGAGAGGGAGAGATAGCGCTTGGAGTCCTACTGGTGGCGGCGTCTATTGTAGGGTGATCGCTCCTATGTTAAGAGCTCCTTGAAGCTCCAGTTGCGAACAGTCACGGGACAGGCGTTGGCCCCAATTGGCAGTGGGCGACGAAATTGCGTGAAGATCTGTCTGCCAACGTGGGACAGTAGGCGGTCCGTGAATATGGAGCTCCGCAGGTGGAATAGAGTAGGCAAGAAGTAGCTTGTGGATGACCTCCGGTAGAGGAGGAGGCCGGGGGCTGCTGTTTTGGGGCTAGGACTGAGGCGTACGAAGTGTGCAGGCAGCAGGTGCGCGGGCAACAGGACTTTGCTTCAGAAGGTTGGCAGCTGCATTTCAGGGCGAGAGGCACATGTCCGGCAACCAGACAAAGGAGTACTTAAAACATGAAGGTGGGCGGTTAGAGACCCCTGTTGTTGGTGAGAAGCCAGCAGGTACTTGGCTGAATGTCTCCCCTAGGCCACTAAAGATCAATGCTGGCAGGTTAGGAAGTTAGCAGGCACGTGAGTGGTAGAGGGGCAGGCATGGTGCTGTGCCCTGGAGGATGCCGCGCTAATGTGGGTTATATGAGGGTATAGGAGCATCTGGGCGTCCAGAGTGCAAAGTTGTGCTGGATGCCTCCTCACAGTCGCAGATACGGCGGCCAGCAGCACACCAGGCTCTCTCCACGAAGTAACACCTCATGCCGGGGCCGCGCTAGTCAGAGTGTCCTGACAGCTGCCATTTTGGAGTCAGGCGGAGCGGGACGTTATCGGCAGTGTGGCAGCAGGTAAGGGCGCTCACCTCACAGAAACGTCTGATGGCAGTCCGAGGCCTCCGCTCATGGTCACCTGAGCAGCAACAGGGCAGCTTGTTGAGGATCAGCAGTGTCAGCACCTCCCGGCGCCAGGCAGATCTGTGGTGGGATCGCGGCGCCATTGTAGAGCGCCTGTGCTGGTTCCACACGCTCGGAAAAAGACTACAATATAAATAGCAAAAACGCGTTGTCTCCGCTCCAACCAGCCACTCAGTCGGGGTCGCACATCGTGGGCAGTCGGGATCTGATGGAATTACGGGGAAACAGCGGGAAATCGCCGGGATAAAGTGGAATCGCTCTCCTGTTCCGCGGAGCTCTCGGTTAGGCAGCCATCTCCACTGCCGTCCAAGCCACGCCCCCGCAAAGACCTACTTTCTAAAAGTGGTATTTGCGAACACAGAATATTAAAATAAACTTCACTAAAAGATGTATTTTATTATTCTGAGTTCAGGCATATTAAACTCGAATTTCCACCATGTTCTCTGAGTCTGTTAGGATTATAAAATGTAACAATTCTAACAGCCCATTCTGGCCTATGGAGAACAGGTATCCTTGCAATAGTGAAAAACGAAAATGGCTGTAATTCACTGTTAGGACATGCCACACACATCAGGGCTTGTCCTACCTTATACTTACAATGCACCCTGCCCTTGGGCCTACCTTATGGGTGATTGATATGAAGAAAAGGGAAGGTTTAGTGACTGGGAAGTGGGTGCACTTGCCCAGTCAGCATGACAGTACCAGACTGCACGCAGGCTCTGCAATGGCAGACCTTAGACACATTTTACAAGGCTGCTTCTGTGGGTGGCACAACCAGTGCTGCAGGCCCACCGGCAGCATTAGGATTACACGCCCTGGCACACTCAGTGCACTAGACTAGGGTCTGACAAGTAAACCAAGTAGTCAAACATGGAACCACTGATTCATACATCAATTTACAATAGGGAGCGCTTGCACTGTAAATGTAAAATGTAAATTGATACTTGTATAGCGCACTACTCACCCGCAAGGGTCTCAAGGCGTTTGTACGAATACCGCTGTGGAACCCATCCTGGCTTTCCCTGTGAGGCATCAATCAATCAATAAATCATCCCATTTATATAGCGCACTACTCACCCAGAGGGTCTCAAGGCGCATCCACTCCTGGGCACCCCCAAGGTGGAGGCCAGGCATCTTTAGCGTTGTGGGGGCCGTTGTGGAGATTAAGCAAGCTATTGCCCAGAGTTGCAGAATGGGACTCCATGATTGGAATAGGCACTGAGGCGAGAATTATCAGGTCCGTGGAATTTTGACCCCTAGACCCGCCGAGGCGGGGAATTGTACCCTGGTCCCGGGCTAGACCTCTGCATCAGGGTCTGCCGCTCTAATCATTGAAGATGTATGCAATATGCATTACAAGAAAAGGAAAACCAAGGAGTCAAAGGATTTTCAGAGAGGGTAGTCTTATTTACATAAATAATAGGAAAAAACTTTCAACGGTCAATACAGTTAAAGCAGCACTGTACAGAGTGGATCTTGTGACAACCCGGTGACACTTGGTGCAGGTGCTATATACAATCAGTGACAAGTGAGTGTGCAAGTGTTTAAAAACAACAGCAAAGGCGACGCATTAATCAAGATATAAACATCAGATAATGGCCCCAGCAGAGACAAGTAATCATTACTTGAAACACAATTATTAGTATGGGAGCACAAGACGTGAAATGCGTCGTGACATTCAAGCTGTCTAGTCGACGGCGTTTCGATCCCCGTTGGTCGGGATCCTCATCAGGACGGGGTTGTCGATGAGAACAGTGACTTAAGCTCTGGCAGGAAGACGTGGTTGAAATCCTGGTTATAGACTCGGTCGTCCAAGGCTGAATGATTCGTCCGTCTGGGCAGCGGGTAGTACTGGCGAGGCCTGACTAAATCAGGGCTGTGGGCCGTAACCGGGGGTCTGCTGTCACAACGGGATGCAGGCAGACTAGACAGCTTGAATGTCACGACGCATTTCACGTCTTGTGCTCCCATACTAATAATTGTGTTTCAAGTAATGATTACTTGTCTCTGCTGGGGCCATTATCTGATGTTTATATCTTGATTAATGCGTCGCCTTTGCTGTTGTTTTTAAACACTTGCACACTCACTTGTCACTGATTGTATATAGCACCTGCACCAAGTGTCACCGGGTTGTCACAAGATCCACTCTGTACAGTGCTGCTTTAACTGTATTGACCGTTGAAAGTTTTTTCCTATTATTTATGTAAATAAGACTACCCTCTCTGAAAATCCTTTGACTCCTTGGTTTTCCTTTTCTTGTAATGCATATTGCATACATTTTCAAAATTGTCTCCGCATAATACCAGTTGGGAACTGCTTTTGCTTACATGATACACCCATCCCAACGTGGTTTATGGGTCCTCTCCTGTTGTTCTCATACATGCTCTAATCATTGAGCCACACTTCTCTGAATAGCAGTGGCACAGTGCCCAAAACATCTAACACCAGCAAAAACACATGAGGCAACAGCAAAAATGGAAGGGAGACCCACACCAATGGTGCCAGGCTTAACAATTAGTGTTATTGATTTGTTTCAATTGTCCATTAGAGGGTTTACCTATACCCCAATAAGTGATGATTATAATGAAGACTGAATAGGCAATTAATGGTGTGCTGAAAAAATACCTAATTTTTTGTACGTTATTTGGTTGCACATTGATTTGCACCTACAACACCTTGAGATAGTAGGTGTTTGGGGCGAATATAGCACCCGTATTCTGTTACATAGTAGGCTACCCGTGTTTATCACGCCTAATTAGTGTTATACTACTGCTTTGTCTAGTGAAATGTGCAGACTTTTCCCTATTGGAACACTACTACCTAAATTTTGCTGAGTCAGTATCATACATTATCTTGTGCGCATGATTTAGGATTTTGAAATGGCCTCTTTATCGGACCGGGAGCCAGTGAAGAGTCTGAAGATTAGGGATGGAGGGAGATCTAAGGGGAAGATTAAGGATAAGTCTGGCTGCGGTATTCTGAAGAATCTGGAGCTTGGAAAGCAGGTCTTCAGTAAGAGCCGTGAACAGAGCGTTTCTGTAGTCAAGGCAGCTGATGACAAGACCCTGCACCAAAGGTTTCCTTGCTTCAATGGGTAGCCACTTGAAGATTTTGCGGAGATTACGCATAATCCCATAGTAGACCCCTAAAACCTGATTAACGTGGGTTTTCATAGACAGCGAGCTGTCGATGGTGATTCCCAGGTTACGTACTGCTGACTTAGGAGGGGGACACGTACCTATTTCTGAGGGCCACCAATCGTGCAACCAGAATTTCTCAGCTCTTCCAAACAAGATGATTTCAGTCTTGCTGCCATTTAATTGTAACTTGTTTATACTCATCCAATTGTTTATTTGGACCATACAGCTCTTAAAACGAGATTGTGTGCCGACGTAGTCAGAGTCACAGGTGACAAGCAGTTGGGTGTCGTCGGCATACGACACAGTCTCGAAGCCGTATGATCTAATGATACCAGCTAGGGGAATTAAGTAAAGGTTGAACAACATGGGGCTAAGTATAGAGCCCTGCGGGACCCAAACAGTAACCTGGGTGGCTACATGAGACTATTGAGTCTACCAGAATGATGGCGGATCTGTCTACCAAATAACTCTCACACCAATCTAAGGCCTTCCCTCTGATACCCACCTCCCACAGTCGATGTGTCAGGATACTGTGGGAGATGGTATCCAAGGCGGCAGACAGGTCTAAGAGAACCAGAATAGCTGATTCCCTTTTTTCCAGTGTGAGCCTGATGTTGTCGACAATCGAAATAACAGCAGTCTCCGTACTATGGGCGGCCCGAAAGCCTGACTGTGAGGGGTCCAGGAGACAGTGATTCTCTAGATGGGCGGGAGCAGCTTATTAACTAGATGTTCTAGTACCTTCCCAAAGTATTTATTTATTTATTTTATTTAGTCAATTTATAGAGCGCACTGGCACCTTGCATGCATCCTGGCGCGAAGCGACTCAAAGGCAGAGGTGACTCAGAGACATGGTCAAGCCAACTAATTCTTGGGGAACACTTTTCCTGAAGGGAAGGAGCTCCCTAATTTGCCTGATCTCCCAGGGGAGTCTGTTCCACAATTTCGCCGGTGTCGCCCCAAAAGATCTACCCCATGACCTGACTTTCCTAAATCTTGGTACCTTCACCAGTCTTGCAGATGAAGAGCGGAGCAGTCTTGTAGGGGTCTACCAGTCAAATTTCTAAGGCAGAGATAGGACGATAGTTGGCTGGTAGATTGGGGCAGCCAGAGGTTTTTTAAGAATAGGCTTGATTTGAGCCTGTTTCCATCTCGTCGGAACTTTCGCTTGCTTTAGCGACATGTTAAAAATTTGAATTAAAACATTAGCAAATAGGGGAATGATCTTAGTAAAAGCTCGGGGTGGAAAGGGGTCGGCTGGAGAGCCTGATTTAATCTTAGTCAGGCCTTCCAATACTTCAGTGATGTTTATGGGTTCAAATTTCATTAGCACAGGGACATCAGTTATTTGCAGTGGTGAAGAAGTAATAGACATATCACTGATTGAGTGATGGAAATCTGTATCAGGATGAGGGAAAGAAGAGTAGATGGTTTTAATTTTGTTATCATAGAAGGAAGATACAGAATCTACCCACTGTTGAGTAGGAGAGAAAGAAGATTGTTCCACTGGTAGAGAAGTGAATTCTTTCAATATTTTGTAAAGTTCCTTACTCGAGTGTGCAGCATTATTTATTCATTGAGTTAGGTAAGACATTTTAGCCGAATTTATGTTTTTTATGTAGGTAAGATGGAACTGCCTGTAATTCCTACGGTCTTCGTCAGTTTTAGTCATCCTCCACTGGTGTTCAGCTGTTCTACTTAATTGTTTGTCGATTTTCAGTGCCACCATAAACCAAGGTGAAGCTTTACTTTTTACTTTTAACTTGGTCAACGGGGCAACCTTATCTAGTGCAGATATTATAGAGGTTTCCAACATACTTGCGGCCAGTTCCACAGTATCTGAGTGAGAAATCTGCTGTGGCTTGAAGTGAGTCAGAAGAGCATCTGGAGTTAGTTTACGCCAGGGCCGAATTAAAGTGTTTCTGTTCAGCCCGAGTTTCCTATGAAGGTTTATGGACATGCCGAACTTTAAGAGATAATGGTCGGTCCCTAATACTGGCAGTGGAGGTTCAATAGACAATTTGGATAAGTTCGTAAATATTAGATCTAACGTATGCCCGGCTAAGTGGGTAGGTCCAATTACCCTCTGTGTTAATCCTAGTGTATTCATTTCTTGAATTAAGTGGCAGGTATCGGGGTTCAACAGTTGCTCGGCATGGTAGTTGAAATCTCTGATTAAAATAAAATTGTCAGCAGCTAGTACGTAAGACACTATGACGTCTAACAAATGGTTAAAAAATGTAGTTTTTGTGCCTGGAGGTCTGTAGACTAGGGCTCCTCTCCAAGTTTCAGCGTCAGAAATTTCAAACTTAAAAATCAGTATCTCAAGCATTGTGGTAGTAGAGGACTCTAAAACATTAATCGCACAAGGGGGCCTTGGTAGCGACTGCAATGCCTCCTCCTCTACCAATTTCCCTATCGAGTCTGATTAAATGGTCCTGAGGAGGGAAGGCTATAGTAACAGTGGCCAGAGCTTCCGACTCGGGAGATGGGAGTCCGGATTCGAGTCTCGATGTCTGCTCAACATCCTGTAAATCTGGCCATGCCCCTTAATCTCCCATGCCCATGAACCGCGTCTGGATACCTTCACCAGTAATTGGTCTGCGAGATTGGTTCTAGAGTTACAGCTGAGATCTGAGGGGGAAGCCTAAACACACATCTCTGAGAAGTAAATAATGGAGCTCTCTGTTGGAGACTTGGGGGCTGCAGCTGTAAACTCCCGCTCCTAACAATGCACACCCTGGTGAGGGTTTAAGTGCGCATGTCGGGCTGGACAGACCAAGGCACCCATTCAACCCAACATGCGCACTTCACCCCAAGGCCCAACTAAACCACCTGTCAATAATGATTCAAGCTCCACACCCGTCCGTGTCCATCACTCACTCTGAAACTCAAAGGTAAACTCTGCGAGGCGGCTAAATGGAATCAACACATTTATGGGGCCGGCCGGGGCAACAAAATATACGGGGGGCAACGCCCCAATAAAGAAACCGCCCCTGAACATAACGATGATGCCTGCAGGCAGGTACGGACCCCAACTATGTGCATCCAGCTTAGGACAGCAGCACAGAAGGGGCAGCCAGGTTTCTCACCTGAAATTGCATAGCCCTTCCCTCCTCCCTCATTGCCGGATTGAAGTCAGTAACTGGTAGGCCCAGTAGGCACATGTAAGAATGACTCTGCACATCTGTCCATTGATGGCATCCGATAGATATGATTGTGGCTTCCTCACCAAGTACGCATTTTTCGGGGGCTGTGTGATAGCTGAGGTCTTTGCAATATTCCGAAGGTTCGAAGTTGATTTCAGTTGGCTATTAATTGCCCTTTGCCAGGCCGGATAGGAGACATCCTCTGAATGTAATGTTAAGCCTTGATTTGGAAGGAAGAAATGGCTTTTTGTGTTTGCTCAATCCAGAGATTTCCTGGTGTTTCAAATGAGGCTTACAAACAGGCTTTGACAGAGTCAGCTGGTGCTTTCAAGGCTATATAGTACTTCAAAATATCTGACTGACAGGCTAAGGATTGTCTTATCAGCCCAAATTACGCTCTGAGTCTTGTCCTATGGAAATACTGTGGAAGATCAAATATTTTCTTTTAGACTGTACACTGTGCTTGCTCTAAGCTAGTCACACAGGCCTGGTGGCTGTATTGTAGTGCCGGGAGGAGAGTCGCCTTCATGACCCTAAGAACGAAGGCTGCAGAAGGACTTTTTAGCTTCCTGTTCAGACAGTTCACACAATAGGCGGGGGAGCTGAGGAATATTTTTTATATCAAACACACAAAAGGTGATGGAAAGAATTCTTGAAATAAGTCTAACCACTGGATATCGCTTGGGCAACATCCCAACCCATTGTTCTTTTGCCCGCCATGCCACCTCGGTTTGGACCCAGCCATATGCAAATCAGCCGACCCTGCTATTTTTTTTTTATTTAAAAAGTTTTATATAGCGCTAGCTTGACCCATGGGTATCAGAGCGCTTTACATACACACAGTAAAGATGAAGTAAATTGCATTACTTAGTAGGAAGGCGGTAAGGAAGCAAATCAGAGATAAAAAATACAACATGAAAAATAGGTAAACAGTGCAGAGGAGGGTGAGAAAACAAATGAAGGTGACTAACACAGTCCATGTAATGATCAATAACTCAGATCCTTTCAATCAAGGTTGATTTAATTCTCAGTAGTTCTTATCTTCAAAATTCATAATTGTCCACAAACAGCAGCCATCAAAATAAAGCAGCCAACACGTGTTTCGTCGTGTCAGGTAGCACACATTGACTTCATCAGGGCTGCAATCACAATAGAAATAAACATGTGTATAAGTTTCCCTTCCATATTGCCACATAGTATAACTAAACTCGATACAGTCAAAAGGAACCCGTGAAGGATAGAATGGAACCAACAATAGCCAGTCTAACACATTACCCGAATGTGTGTACATGCAACAGGTTAACCATCACCAGATGAATGAGGGGATAGGTAGTGTAACAGAAAAAGAGGTCTCCAACTTAATCACCCAAATACTCAGAAATCTAATATTTTCCTCAAGTAGTTTGTCATCAAAAGCCATAAGCACGGGTCAGTACTCAAAAAAGCCCAAATATGCTCCTCTAAATAATGCCTCCACATATCACCAGTCAACTTATCAGTCGCCCCACTCCTATTAACTAATTTTACAGCTCATACTCTGTAACATTCTGAGTAGTTTTGTACTCTCCCATCGACGACTGTTTGATGATATGGACTGGCACTGAGGAGAAATTGAAAGAATTTTTTATGTATAAAATGATAATGAGGTGAACTTGAGCTTTACTACACAGTATAGCCAAGAGGGAATTGCGTTCTTGGATATTGAACTATATATAAGAGAGAATAGACTGTGCAGCAGGTTATACAGGAAGGAAAGCAGTTGCAACTCATTATTTTTTTTTTAAAACATATTTTTATTGTTGCGAAGAGTTAGAGAAATGCACAACTCATACAGTCAGCCACACTGCTAATATGTAGCTGGTAAGGACATGCTGTCGCAAGGTCAATACACAGCCATGGAAGGCCCACATCCCGGAGGCTGGGCGGCGTAAGAATACAGCATGTATAAGAAACGGAAGAATTGCACTTGTGCTTCAAGGATGCATAACTTATCAGTGTCTTCGCCAGTTTTCTCATTTCGCACTATTATACTACGTAACAGGTTAACAATAACTAATTACCCCATGAATGGCATCACTAGTACAGATCCGAACAATTAGGACAGGTGTGTGAGGGCCAGCTAAGGCACAGTCATTATAATGTAGTATGGACCTATGGGAATCATAGCTAAATACAGGCATACATATCAAGGAATATCGGCGTGACAATGAGGGGTCTCTACTCCGTCTCCAAACTCTCCACACCAGCCCCCTCCCCAGCACAGTCAGACTCCGAGGCAGCCGACGAAAACAAGTCGGCGCTGGTGGCATCCGAATCATCCTCCGCCAGCCCCTCCATGTACAATGACCTCCAGGCAAGCAAAGCATCCTGGAGCCTTCCATCTTTGCGAGTGCGTTGCATGTGCGTCTCCTCAGCCAAGGTCCATTCCCTTGCGTCCCTCAACCAAGAGGAAATTTCAGGCGCCCGTTGACCCATCCAAGTGATAGCCACCTGCCTCCTAGCCAGAACTAGTAAGAGTTGCAGGAATTTATAAGACAGCTTCTTTTTCTTGGGCTTGGGCACCAGTGCTAGCAGACAGTGGAGCGGGTCCAAGGGAAGCCTAAGCTGTGAGGCACGAGCAATGTACACCACCACCTTTCACCAAAATTCCTGTACAAGAGGGCATTCCCATGCCAAGTGCAGGAAACCCGCCTTCCGTACCCCACACCTACGGCAGTTGTGACGTCTATCCGCTGATATGCGGTGGAGGGAAACAGGTGTCATATAAGTGCGATGGACAAAGTTGAAGTGTATGAGTTTAAAACGTGCATTGCAGGAGACCTTATGTGTCAAAAGCCCAATCCGTTTCCGCTGGGCAGGTTCCAGTTCCACCCCTAGATCCGCTTCCCAAGCCACCCAGGGCGGGGCTATCGGGGGGGTCGAGTCTCGGCGCATGGCCAAGTAGAGGAGGGAGATCAAGCGTTTACCTCTCCCACAGGATATAATGATGTCGAGAGTGTTGGTGAGCGGAGAATTGGGGCCACGTTGTCCTGGCCACATCCTGAAGACTTCCGTAATGGAGGTACTGTCCCTCGCCTAGCTCAAAGGACTCCATAGCACATTCAAACGACACGAAGGAGTCGTTCGGGTAGAGGTCCGCAAGAGTCTCGCACCCGCCAGAGCGCCACTCCCGAAAGGACATATTTTCCTCTAGCCGGAGCATCGGAGCCAAGATCCAAACTGGGAGCTCTCTGTGAAACGGTGCGCGCCGTAGTACTTTCTCAACAAACCTCTGCCAAATGCCGGCTGTGTGTCGCACCACGTATGGTAGAGCGCTATCGGCGCCGCGACCTTGCATCAAGGCCTCCTGCAGGGCCTTCTCATTTGCCGTACCAGCCAGTAGTGCCAGTTCCCAATTCTCATCTGCAGCGAACCACCTGGCGGCCGGGAGAAGCTGCACCGCATAATAATACAGGTCAAACCTCGGGGCCGCCTTCATCCCAGCATCTCGTAACTGTGCGTAAAGCGACTCTGCTGCGCCCGCCCGCCCAAAGGAGGGAGATGAGGAGCAAATTTAGCGTGCGGAACACTCGGGGAGGTAACAGACATAGGGTGTTCTGTAGGACATATAGCACCCTAGGGAGCATCACCATTTTGGCAATGGCCAAACGCCCCATGAGAGAGAGAGGAAGTGTGTTCCAAAATGTGATAGATTTGCGGAGGGCTGTGAGTATTCTGTCGACATTGTGAGCCAGTAGAGTCTCTTCAGACGTAGCCACCTGAATGCCCAGATACCGGAATGCCACGCGCTCGCAACGGAGGCCCAAATGGTGAAGATCCGTGTCCGGGTCTGGGACGATGGTCGTCAGCGGGAAGACCAGAGACTTGTTAAGATTGATATGCAACCCGGAGGCCGCACCAAATCTGTCCAGGAGCCGCAACAAGGCGGGGAGGGCCTCAACGGGGGAGGTCAGGTAGAAAAGCGCATCATCTGCATAGAGGGAGACTACATTGGTAACGTCACCCACCACTATCCCCCAGGTCTGCAGTTCAATGCGGGCGGTAACGGCAAGGGGTTCAATTGCCAGGGCAAAGAGATGAGGGGAGAGAGGGCAGCCCTGCCGGGTGCCTCTCTCCAATGACCACTCGTCCGATTGAGCCGATCCCAGGCGCACCCTGGCTCGGGGCGCCCCATAGAGCACCCGGATCCAATCTCGAAATCCAGGCCCGAACCCCATTTTCTGAAGCACCTGCATTAGATATCCCAGGTGCACCGTATCAAAGGCTTTAGCCAAATCAACTGAGACCAATACGTGAGGACCCTCCCGTCCCCGCACCTCATGCAGTACGTGATTCAGGCGGCGCAAATTCATCGCCGTGTTACGACCCGGGATAAATCCGCACTGATCGGGGTGGATCAGCCGAGTCATGAATGGGGCAAGGCGAGTGGCCAATAATTTGGTAAGGATTTTTGCATCCTTATTAAGCAACGTGATAGGACGATAAGCCGCGGGATCAGTACTGTCACCGCCTGGTTTTAATATCATGCATACCTCACCCTGGTTCATGGTGTGTGGGAGGGTGCCAGTGTGCAAAGCCTCATTGTAGACTTGCAAGAGGAGGGGGGCCAGGACATGTCCAAAGGAATGATAGAACTCTGCCGGATATCCATCCCCACCAGGGGTTTTAGCACGAGGGAGGACAGCTGTCGCCACATGAATCTCACCCAGTGTCAGCTTTGTATCAAGTTCCTTCACCGCAGCCGCCGGCAGAGTCTGGAGTTGCACGCCCTCAAGGTACGAGCGACCGGCATCCTCCGAGATCAACGGGTCAGCCTCGTACACAGTCTGCAGATGGCCCCGAAGAACCTCGAGGACATCTGACTCAGAGTGGACTATAACTCCACTGGGGTTTCGCAGGGCCACTATTCTTGCAGGAGCGAACTCCCGGTGAAGTATCCAGGCCAATAAGCGGCCAGATTTATCCCCCTCTCGATGGAGACGTTGTCTGTACTGGCCCAGCGTGAACTTGTCCAGCCAGGTGAGGATGTCATGTATCGACACCAAGGCATCTTTCTCTACCTGTTGAGCCAATGCGTCTGGATCGGATCGAGATTGGGCGCGCTGAAGCGCAACCTCCGCATCCCACCATTCAGACAATAATTGATTCCTGACCCCGTATGTGAGGCCCATACACGCGCCACGCACCACCGCCTTTAATGCTTCCCATTTAGTGGAGTAGGGTAGCTCATCTCCCCCCCAGTTGAGCTCTAAATAGTTTGACAGGAACGTGGCCACATGTTCTCTGGCCACCTGATCCTGAAGGAGGTCAGTAGGCAGTCTCCACGTGCGTGGACGTGCAGCGCGATCGGGCCACTGCGCCACTTATGTCACGGGGGCATGGTCCGACAGGTATCGGGCCTGATGAGTGACCATCAGGGTAAGAGAGGAAGTGAGGTTAGCCGCCAGAACTCGGTCTAGTCAACTATGTGTGCCGTGTGTTGGAGTGTAGCATGTGTAGAGTCTCTGATCGGGGTGGCAAGCACGCCACACGTCTATTGCCCCAAGATTGTGCATCACTTCCCGCAGACGTGCCGTCAAAAGGGGCTTAGTGCCCGACCTGGGTGGATGACGGTCCAACTCAAGTTGCAATAAGCAGTTGAAATCCCCAAACCAGAGGAGTGGTGCGTCCAGACTCGGGGCCACCAGATCCTGAATCTGAGAGAAGAAGGCCGGGTCATCAGTGCTCGGGCATAAGTGTTAAGGAGCATGAGTTCCCTGTCGTCCAATCTAAGCCTCACTAACAGGTACCTGCCTTCCACATCCGCCTCAATATATTGAACAGCACAAGGAATCCCCGGGGCCACCCATATGAGGACCCCCCTAGCGTATGTGGAGAAGGAGGAATGGAAAACCTGGCCCCTCCATTTCCTGGAGAGTCGCTGCGTGCCATCGTCGTCTAAATGGGTCTCTTGTAGACAAGCAATCGAGATCCCATGACTATTAAGGAAGGTGAGGACTCTATGTCTCTTGGTGCAAGTACCCAAACCACGCACATTCCACGTTAAAAATTTGAAACCCATGACCAATAAGTACGCCCATCCGGGCCACAGTGTAAGTGCAACATGAACCGTCCCCACTCGGCCCCCACTATATGTAGTTCTGGAGGTGGAGCCCCAGTAGTGAGCCACCCACAAGCCGGAATCAAAATGTACCTGATGCCACTACAACTGTTCACATGAACCCCGCCCCACCCCCAAAAACCCCAAAACTTGAAACTTTTGCAAAATCATTCTCCCCACCCCCACCCACGAGCAATAGGATAGCAACAACCAAACACGCCACCCCGCCCTTTCCCCGCCAGTGCCAGGACGTGCACAGCCACCCCATACCACACACTCAAAACACACTCACACACAACAATGCAACCCCACCCTCCCTCCCTCCCAGCTCCCCAAGAGACCTAACGATCCTAAGACAATACCCGGGCATGTCTTTCCATCTCCGTTAACAGTGTGGACATGATGTTACTCAATACAATTGTCGGCCCCACCCACTCTCCCCCTCGCCCCAGGCCATAAGGGCGCCAGTTCTCCGGCATGGTCCATTATCTAACAAGCTCCAGCGACAAGGAGGGGGTGCGGTAGTCTACCAGCTTGTCAGTACATGGACACTCAAGCAGAGGACATCCTTAGAGAAAGGCACATTCAGGTCAATCTAACAAGTCATTCCAACCTGGAATCAGGGAGGGCCGTCTCCGGGACCACCGGGGCCGTAGAGTCTGTGTCCAGCGGCGTTCCCTGCAAAGTGTCCGGTACCAAAATCTCACCAGGAGCAGGAGCCCCAGCTGAACTCGAACTCGCTCTCATCGGTGAGGCGTCCATACGAATGGCTCCATCTGCCCCCACCGTGGGTTGAGTCTCAGGAGATCCACGGGATCCAGAACGGCGTCTCCTTCTACCTCGGTGCTTCTTCTGTGGTCTGGTCCCCCAAGTTTCACGTGAGCCACCCCGCTCACCCGGGGGCAGGTCATCACCCCTGATCTCAAGCCACTCCCATACCTCCGCTGGCGTCTCAAAGAAGTGTGCATGGCCCTGGGAAAGTACTTTGAGTTTGGCAGGATATAAAAGCATATACTGGAGCTTCATTTTTGGAGTTTTTGTTTAACCCCCAAGTAGGATTTCCTTTGTTCCTGCACTAGCTGGGTATAGTCAGGGTAGATTGACACGCGACTATTCTCAATCGTGAGGGACTCCGTCTCTCTTGCAGCTCTAAGGATGCAGTCCCGGTCCTTGTAGTTCAGAATCTTTGCGATGAGGGGTCTAGGAGCCTCACCAGGGCAGGGAGGGGGCACAAGGGCTCTATGCGCCCGTTCCACTATAAAGACACTGGACAACCCGGTTGGGCACAGATGCGTGCGGATCCAAGTTTCCAGGAAGCGCTCAGGGTTCCCCGCCTCCAGTCGTTCCAGCACTCCCAGGACCCTTATGTTGCTCCTCCGTGCCCTCCCTTCCGCGTCCTCGGCACGTCTCTCCAACGCGCGGGTAGTAGAGGTAAGTTGGGCGAGTGATTTTTGCAAAGATGCAACCTCTCCCTGCAGTTGAGTGATATTGCCCTCTGCGTCCAACACCTTATCTGCCACCTTGCGGAGGTCTGTCCGTAAAAGGTTAACATCCACAGAGACCGTCTCTATCTGTCGCTCCAGGGCAGAGTGAGACCCCTGGATGGCCTTGAGGATTTCAGCTCTAGACGGTTCCGCCGGATTGTCGCTCCCATCGTCAGGCCCCGTTTGTCGTGTGATCCTCTGCGATTGCAGGCGTGGGGTAGTATACTGCACGATAGTGTTAGGTTGGGAGGCCTTCGAGGCCCCACCCTTACGAGCCGCCATATCTACTGACGCGGCGTCAATCCAGCGCGTTCCAAAGTGTTCACCCACGGCCCCACCGGTCAGGGAGAAACTCTTCAATCAGGCCTGGACTAGGGACAGTAGGTACCACGAGGTCACACCCGGGCTCACGGGCAACGCACCGCATGCAGTGACCGAGTCAGGGTAGCCAATCCAGCGATCAGGGCAGAATGGAGGCAGCGTGTACTCGTCTCCCCCCAGTGCCGGGAGTGCAGCGGGTGTCAGCGTCCGGCCCCTCTCCGAGGCAACAAGGATCAAGACCAGCGGGACTGGGGGTACAAGCACCCCCTTACTCCAGGACTCCCTCCTCCTCCAGACAGCAGCAGGGCAGTTTTCAGGCCCCGAAGATCGCCCCCTTGGAAGGGCACACAGCCGCAGGTCAAGTGGTGACGGAGGTGCTCTCCGCCACACGCCTTCACAGCCCCACTGTGCAGCCACCTGATGAGAGCAGTCAAAAAAGCGGGCGATCGGGGGGAGGGGCGCAGTCACAATAGCCTCTTCAGGGGCACTGCTCTCCACATCCCCCCGAGGGTAACTAGGTGATTAAATATATAAATGTAGTGTAGACTGCAGTCCGGGGGGGGGGAGGGAAGCAAGTGCGCAGCTCCAGCGGGCACAGCGAAGGGACCAGACCAGGCCGACCACCCGGGACCTCGGGACCCCCGCACCAACTGCGCACCACGAGCAGGGGTCAGGGCACCAGTACTCACGCCCTCCGCCGCTGCCTGCAGGCTCCCAGAAGACCATTCAATCACTCCCCGGCAGTTGCAGCGCCTGGGTCGGAGCTCCGGTGCAGGAGTGTAGCTCAATATGGACGGCGCCTCCGTCCCGTCACCACCATCACCCCCGATCACCAGGGTCTCCAGGTCACCTTTTCCCGCCTCCTCGATGTGTCCCCGACAGGCGCGGAGAGAGCGCCGGGGCCTATCAAGGACCCGCCCAGCCAGCGGTTCGCCGCACGGCAGTCCCAGGCGGCTCGTCCGCAGCCCGGCTGCGCAGCATAGGCCCAGACTGCGGTGTCGCGTGATTCAGCACGCCGCCGCCACCTCTAGTAATGTCTTTGCCATCGTTCACGGAGGGATTCAGGACCGCTCCTGTGGCTCAGGGGTACCAATCGGGTCAGAGCGAATTCCGACACGCTTTTCAGATAGCGTGACAGCCTGGGCAGGAGTTTATTACAGGATTTTGCAGGTCTTCGGGACGGAGCTGGTGAAGCTCACGTCCTGTCGGCCATGCTGCTTGGCCACGCCCCCTTGCAACTCATTATTGCATGCACGGAGCTGTCACCCGAGGAGTCAGATTGATAAGATACCTTTTGGTGAAATGGTGCGGGCAAGGAGAAATTGCTCAGAGGAAAGTGAGTTTATGTTGAATCTGTCTGATATCTCGTGCAGATTCAAAGCAAGGGGTTATGACCATGAGATTGTAGATAAAGCGAGAAGAAGAGCATGTGGTCTTGATAGATCACGGACGCTTTTACCTAAGGGGTCCAGCATAAAACAGAAGGAACAAATTCGTATGATTACACACTACAATGTAGAGAGCTACAAGCTTTATACTATACTGAACCGTTACTGGCATTTACTGAGGGCAGATAAGAACCTGTCCCCTTTTATAGGGGAAAGACCCAGTATCACATTTAGAAAGGGTAAGACAATAGCCAACGCTGTGAGCCCGAGTTACCCCATTGGGGGGTCGGATATTTGGTTGAGAAACAAGATGAAAGGTTTTTACAAGTGTGGACGGTGTAATTCCTGCAGGTGGGCAAAGAAGAAAGTAACAAGCTTTAGCTATAATGGATCTGATATATACGAGATTGGTACTTTTATCAACTGTGCTACTACATATGTAGTATATGTGTTAGTCTGCTCATGTGGTAAGATATATGTGGGCAGCACTATAAGGAGACTTCGAGACAGGATAATGGAGCATATCAGGGCTTGGAAGAATGGGGATACGAGATATCCCATTGCGGCACATGTTGTCCAGAATTGTGATAACAGGGATGAGCATGTCTTCAGCTTTCATGGAATCGAACATGTCAACCAAGACCCTAGAGGAGGTAACAGACAGCTGAAACTTAGGCGGAAAGAGGTCTTGTGGTTGATGAAATTGAAAGCTGTGGAACTAGGTATGAATAATGACCATGAATATCAATATTTTTTGGGAAATGATTGAATAAGGTAATAATTACTTGATGTAATGGTTTTGGAAGAATAATTGCACTTAACAGCGTTGGCCTTACCTTATCTTCGGATAATGTACATACCTTTTTACAAGAAAGAAGAACATTTATTTATTTGTGTGAGCAGTATACTTTTTATTTTAGGTGATGGTATACACGAAAATACAATGGATAAATGATACACGGAACGATATGGCCATATATCTCTTGGAAATTGTACATACCTAAGAATATAGATAGTATATATATGTGTGTTACTAGGCAATATATATAATATAATCTGTTTGCACTGTTTAAGAACATACCTATGAATATACATTGTATATATATGTGTGGTACTAGGCAATAGATAATATATAATCTATTTGTATTATTTGAGAAACTATCCTGCATTTCTATTCGTTTCTCACCTCCTGTTCTGCTTCACACTATATTTTTCTTTTCTTTTCTCTGTCCTTATGAGTTAACTGTAGGAACCCTAGTATTACTAAATTTTGAAAGGAATAGCTAGGATATCGTGTAGATGACATCCACAAACTTTCTTAACTTATACATCGCGTAATCTCCTTACTGCCAGTGACGATCTTTGTGACGACTTTGACGATCTCTAGTATTTAGTTAGATGCAGAAGTTGATTGTTACATAATATTTAAGCCACTTGGGCGGAGCAAATAACTGGCGTGATGTTATTTACATTTTGATCTCGCTGCCCAATGCTGTACAAACCTTCTAGATTAGGTGACTCCATGTGCTTAATAATGGCATGTAGAGACTCTTTATTATTATCGCTTTATTATGAGTGCAAGAATTAACTATATGGTACGTGAATATTACAAAATGGCGCCTGCTGAGAGTATAGAACTTAACAGGAATGTAATTGACATTGCTGTTGGGATGCTAGTGTGATTACGATACTCGTTGCATTATGTTGATATAAATACTCTGATTTTGTATCTCGATGTACGTAATCCAAACATATAGGGACCTCCCTGAATTACTACTTCATTAAGAGTATATTGAAGAGCCACGCGGTGCTTGCCTACTATAAGATGGCGCCCGCTGTGAGTATTAAACAAACTAGAAACGGAGGCAGTCTGTGACATTCGCGATCACCTATTACAAGATGGCGCCCGCGGTGAAACACTTTAAATAGGTAGTCTAAGATGGCGCTGATGTAGGACGCCGACTACGGAGCGGTTACTGTAGATACACAGACCCGCGAAAATAGATTGGTATGTGCGATAGATTATGGAATGGAACTCCGCTAAGTGGGTACTTTAAAACGAGTTAAGTAATAAATGTGGCTTAATTTGAACTTTTACTTATAGATCTAATTCTGTGGAGATTTTGATACTCGTCTACAATTAAAGAAGACTCCCACTCTGAATAATTTGAAAGTCTGGGGTAAGTCGACAACACGATTTGGCGGAGTTTGCCTTAGCAAATGTACTTTTTGGTATCATAACTAATAGGAGGGTTTTGGATGTTTGATTTTAGGGTCCTAATGTGATATTGAATTTATATTTTGTATCTGATGGAAAGAGAATTCGGCGATGGATATTGAGATTACGATAAATTTTAGAATATTTTATTTTATTTTTGCAATGACAGAATTAAATAGAATGAGTAGAGTACTAGTGGGTGAACTTTAACCTATGGGAGAGTACAAAACTACTCAGAATGTTACAGAGTATGAGCTGTAAAATTAGTTAATAGGAGTGGGGCGATTGATAAGTCGACTGGTGATATGTGGAGGCATTATTTAGAGGAGCATATTTGGGCTTTTTTTGAGTACTGACCTGTGCTTATGGCTTTTGATGACAAACTACTTGAGGAAAATATTTCTGAGTATTGGGGTGATTAAGTTGGAGACCTCTTTTTCTGTTACACTACCTATCCCCTCATTCATCTGGTGATGGTTAACCTGTTGCATGTACACACATTCGGGTAATGTGTTAGACTGGCTATTGTTGGTTCCATTCTATCCTTCACGGGTTCCTTTTGACTGTATCGAGTTTAGCTATACTATGTGGCAATATGGAATGGAAACTTATACACATGTTTATTTATATTGTGATGGCAGCCCTGATGAAGTCAATGTGTGCTACCTGACACGACGAAACACGTGTTGGCTGCTTTATTTTGATGGCTGCTGTTTGTGGACAATTATTAATTTTGAAGATAAGAACTACTGAGAATTAAATCAACCTTGATTGAAAGGATCTGAGTTATTGATCATTACATGGACTACGGATCTGTAACTGTGTCGATCTACACTTTTTATACTTTGGACTTTGGATACATGCTTAGAACATACATTTGAGTGCTCTGGGAGATCTGTTTATTCTATTTGACCTACTCTTGTGGGTTGAGGTGGGTGTTTTGGTAACCACACCTCTCCCTCTAGAAGCACCAGGAACAGATTGGCGTATTGAAACTATCCCTATACTTTGCTGAGCGCCCTACTACCTGGGTTACCGAAACATTTGGTTGACTAACACAGTCCGGTCACCAACTACCCTTGAATGTCAAGAGAGAGAGGGGTCCACTTGGATATTGAAGTCTAGGTTTGTATAATCCCTTCATACTCCTGATTTTAGAACTTGTCTTTCTATGTGTTATGTCTGCTATGTAATGCAACTTATGTTCCCCTGTGTATGTAAAGCGCTCCGATACCCCCGGGTCAAGCTAGCGCTATATAAAACTTTTTAAATAAATAATGGTTGAGCTTATCTTTTTCGGGGAGGCCATAGGGGCGATGGGTTTAAATGTTTCTGTGAACCAGACCCCCAGAAAATGACACTTCTTGACTAAATTATTGATCTTTCTTCCCACATGCCATGTAAGATGTTTCCTATTCCTGTGGCACCCAAAAATCAGGACCTTTGTCTTGTTTGGGGTTATTGTGAGATGGTTTTTCCTGTTATATATATGAAGGCTGCTCAAGACTCTCTGCAGGCCAGCTCTGGAGTGGTCCATTACGAATATATCATCTGCATACGTCCTTTGTACAGGCCAAATTTTGGGGGAATCAGGCAGCCACCCTCCAGAGCTTTCCCAAGTCCGCAGTATATAGATTAAAAAGGAGGGGCGCAAGAACACACCCTTGCTTCAACCCGGGCGGGGGTGATTTTGGGGGTGGCAGTGTGAGGTATTATTCTCACTCGTACCCACGTGCCAGAATAAAGAGCTATAATTGCCCTCAGTAGTTTAGAGGGCATGCCCCACGTGTGCAATTTTCTCCATAGAATGGAGCAATCCACCTTATCAAAAGCAGCACTATTGTCGATGAAGCCTCAGAAATGGGGTGGCTGATCTTTATGAATTGCTGGGGGACGCAGGACAGCAAATGTCGTAATGTTATCCAATGTTGATACAGTGGCTCTGAACCCAGTCTGGAAAAAAGGCAAGGCCTTGTTTTCCATTACCTAAGCCTCAATCTGTTTAAGTACTGTTCTAGCAAAAATGTTGACCTCTAGATTGAGTGCTATCGGGCGATAATTTGATGGGGTTGTTGAGTCCCTTTTCTTAAATATTGGCCACAGTATGAACCCCCTTCAAGCACCTGGCACTTAAACATTCAGAAAGAAGTGATTGAAGAGGGGGAGTTAACACCTTTGCCCATCCCTCCGAGGCACATTTAAATATACTTGCCGCAGACCATTGGGCGCTGAAGCAACTCAATTTTTTATTGCTTTGATGAGTTTGCCGATCTGGGCTGGGGAGGCCGTTCCTGAATTATATCTGTATTCAGTTCTCTCTGTATTCAATTCTACAGCCTCCAACTTGGTAGCATTATCAGGTGCAAGGAACTGATCTGTATTTAGCTCTTCCACATGCCTTATCCAAGTTTCTTCTGAGACTCCGTTTCCCCTTGTGACATTAGTTGTTTGTTTATTGATAAATTCCAGAAGCATCCCTTATTTGTTTCCTTTAGCATTTGGTAGATTTTTAGCCATTCCTTTTGTTCAATGACCTTCTTTAATGCTGATTACACAGATTGATGATGATTGTTGCAGATTTTATGGTAGGGTTCAGTTTATGGGCACGCAAGGCTCTCCTTAGCACTCTTCGCGTTAAGAAAATGGCCTTATTGTGTTTAGGGCGAAGGTCCACCATCCTGCCGGCCCTTATACACTGCTGGCGGTCTACAGTAACTACCCGGTAATCCCTTAGCTCACTTCAACATGCACCACCTCCTTTCAAAATAAACCCTTTCTAACAAGTAAAGAACTTCCTTTTACATATGAATGTCACGTTATGCAGGTCTTGTAGACCACAAGGTAGAGTGCGTGGTATTTAAACGTAGAACGTGTATAAATGTAATGTTAACATGCCTTTACTATGACAAGCACCAACAAGCTAGTTTCAAAGTGGCAGGCCTAGCTGCCCTATGTAGAAAGCCAGAGTACAGATTAACATCTTGATACTTTATCTCAGGAATAGGACCAGCTAGAAAAATAATTAAACAACGATTTAAAACAATTATTAACAATCCAATTCAATGGTGCGGGTGGATGTTTAATAAATATTAAGGAAATGTAACTTTTAGAAAGTGACTTTTTCCCTATCTTAATATCCTGGATCCTAATTTATAATGGCTCTTCAGCTTTTCCTAGCCAGTGATTAACCTTCAATAGGTGTGAAAAAAAGATGTGAAAAACTCCCAAAAGCAAACAATAGGCTGGCCTGAATGGGCAGAGTTGACTCTTTTGCACTCCATGGAATATGCAGGGTAGGGGCTGTGGGCACCCTTATCACAAATAACAATATGGGGACACTTGAAAAGCAGAGAATAGGATGCCACTACATTCTTGTGTATCCTCTGTCTGATTGATGATGGACCTTGTTTTTGTCCTACCAGACCTCTGCCTCTGGATTTGTTGTGGGTACAGTACCTGCTCCAAACTGGATTACAGTGTTAGATGATGTCTGTTAGATGAACCATGATTTCCCACAGTAAACCTGCATGCCTGACAAGAGTTTAAAAGTATTTAACAAGTGCATCACTGGTGGAGGATCAGTGCAGGGTTTGCAACATAGAACCACCTGTAAATTTATCTCATGCAGACCACCAGCTACACATAAGCCTTTAGGAAGCCCCATTTTTCTAATACAGCAAGCCACAGGCAAGAAGGAATAAACAGCAGGCACCTCTGCTCTGCTTTCTACCTCCTATAACATTGTCTTAAAATAACCCTACTTGAGGGTGGTACTCTCACACTCAAGCTCAATTTCGCATACTCATTTTCGATTCCATCAAACTAGATTGGTTTAATGATTTCCTGATTTCCATTTTCAATCTCTGCCTAATCTATAAAGTCCAGAGCTCAAATCAAAAGAGAATACATGTGGGCTTTGATTATAGACACCTAGATAAAGAGGATTTGAGTACTTCTATCTCTTCCTCAATTGACCAAGCAACAGCTTCAAGCAACATCAGTCTTTTCTTTCAAGAGTACCAATCATCTATCAAAGCCGCCATTCATGGCTGCACCCCTTTCTCCATGAGAACTCTTACTAGCAAAGCTTGTAAATGGATCTCTCTAGTCTCAGCTTCAAAAGATGTTCTGTTAGAAGAGAAGAAACATTATAGAATAAATATGAAAAACTACCAAACCTTGTCGCTTTCTCTCACCCGACTTTAATTAAAAAGGAAAAACTACAAACCCATTTCCCCTCAGCTGAAGCTACTTGCTTCAACTCTCAAACTCTTCAAGGAACTGATCAAAGTAATCACCCAATCCCAGATCAATAACACCTCTCATCCTGGCCTTGAAGAATCCATAATAATGCTTTATTATTTTCCAATAATGTAAAATAAAAGCACCACTATCCCACCTTGAAACAAGTCAATTTTCTTTTGAGTTTTTTCGATATCATCTCTGAAGAATACCTTCTTTTCACTGTTTCAAAAATGGAGCCAGTGTCTTACAGTGCTGACTCAATTTCTCCTGTTGCTGCCAAATAGTTTTCTCATGTATTTCTCCTTCGGTGGCTGTGTTTCACCATCATCTTCCTCCAAAATGGGGTTGTGCTGCAGTGCCTCAAATTAGCACATATCACACCCCTCCTCAAAAAACCTATCTCAATCGTTTCAATTTTGAGACCTATCTCTGGCCTCTCTTTTATCTGTAGGGTTATTCAGAAATCTGTCACCTCCCAACCAGTCAAACACATCCAAGAAAATTACCTTCTCATCTTGTTTCAGGCTAACAGTTTTCACACCTTTTAATGGAGGTCATCCACCTCCTACCCATTACTTTTCTTCTGTAGCCTCTATTTAGGGACAGAAAAGCTGTGTGTGTGGCCCCTCCTCCCAGCTCTTTTCTCATCAGCGGGGGATCATTGCCAAGGATACAGTCAATGGACAATGACTCTCCTCTGAACAAGTACTCCCTCCCATTCTAAGGATGCAATGGCCATATGGCAGACATACTCCTGCAAATGGGCCTATGTTGCCCTTCAGATCTATCTTAGCAGATGCTGCTCTTGGGAAACAAGCCTTGCTACCAGCATGGTCTGCCTGGAATAAGTGTTACGCAGACAGGGAATGGACCGTATTCATTGCGATTTACTGGAAGTGGTGTCCACTACCCCCAGGCATCACCAGCTTGTCTTCCAGCTAAGGATTGCTTTTATCTCCCCTATTGGGAATAATACGTCCCTATAGAGATACTACCATTGGGTGGCTTTCAGGTAGATATAGTGACCCACCCTTTGTGCCCTGCCTGCAGGCTGTCATAATGCCGAGCCTTGTGATGTGACATTGTGGGCCTCCCATCAAAACTCCCCATCTATGTTCAGAACTAATCCTGAGAATCCTTCCCCTCAAAGCTCATTCAGGGTCCTTTGGGGAACATCTCTGTGGTATCCTGGCCTTCCCCTTCCTTCTGCGGGGGGAACCTCAAAAACCCTTCTTGTGATCACTCCCAGTACCTTTTTGAACACTCTGGTACTACTGATCCAGAGATCTGCTTCTTTCCCAAGCTCTCTGGGTACAATGAGATTTGAATCTATCAGGTGCTGGCGTAATTCTGTAAAGCCATTACTCAGGATATACTCCTGCAAAATGAAATTATATAGCCCATCATAACCCTTTACCTTAATGTCTTAATGTCATTCAGTGCTTTACTAGATGTGTCTACTATGCAAAATCTACCCTAAACTGGTGTGATTGCCTATGGCTATCCCTGAACTTCAGGCAATACCTTTCTGGGGTTAGGCTAAATTTGGCTATAAGGGCTTCTTGATGGGGCCATAGATTATGTGGTCACTGCATAGAGGAAACATAGTGTATCCCTTCTAAAAATGGGCAAGCGCTTCTACAGGCTACCACCTCAGTTCTCCTCTAGGAGTTTATGCATCGGCAAGCCCACCTTATAAGCTTCAAGCCACAGATTAATGTCACCCCCCACCACATAACTGGGAACCAGGCCTCTTGGGATGTGGATCCTGTGTTTACCTCTCCTAAGCACTTCAGTATCACTGTCCCACCATCACACTGGACTCACATGCCCCTTGGAACCTCAAGACCATCTCATGCTGGTGTCTCTCGTATGCCAGCAGGGCCTTCAACTCTTCTAAGGCCATGGCCAACATTTTCTCCTCCAGTGCAAGGTTTGCTGTTCCCTTCTTTTCCTTGGCAGCTGCCAGCTGATGTGTTCTCCTCAGCAGCTAACGTTTTCACTTCAAGGGCAAGGGTAGTCAGCTGCAATTTTCAAGGCCCTCTCTGCCTGCCTGTCCTGCAGCTCTGATGGGAGCAAACTGTTAACAAACACACTGCTCCGGCCTTGAACAATGCAGGTGATGCTGCTCCTTGGAGAGAGTACATCCAAGCACAGGGGATTCCTCAATGTCCTCCTCATTTCCCTCTTCCACCTCATCTGCATTCTTCGCCGCGGTGGACTGTGCTGAACCACTTCCTCCAAGTCTCTGAGGGCTATCTGATAATCCTCCTTCTTGGACTGCTTGTTTAGCTTCACTCTCCTTAGCGTACACATTCTCTTCAACCTTGTCATACTAAAGCTCTCCACATTAGCCAGATCCACCTCCAAGTTCTCAAAAATCCAGGGGCAGATCTACAAGAAACTAACGCAGCGCGGTGCTGCAAGTCATTTTGCTGCACCGCGCTGCGTTAATTTAGAAGCACAGGGGTAAAACATATTTACAACAATATGTTGCATCTCTGTGCTTTCCCCTGCGCTGGCGCACAAACTGCAGCCATGCGCCGGCGCAGGTGATGGTGCAAGGTTGCGTATGTAAAAGCGACTTGCTTGTACTCAACTCTCTCTAATAACTCATAACGTACTAACTAGCATGTTTGTCCTATTAATATTGCATTACATGACATCTAAGTGAAGCTTGTATATGTGCTTTTACTAACGATAATTCGCTTGCACTAATATGGCCGCTGCTACACGGGATTCCTTACTGCGCATGCATCTGTCACACTCACGTGACATGACGTACTCTATGCTTTGGAGGGAATTCTTTGCTTCTGCACACTAGTACTAAGATGGCTACTCTATGTCCTCACATGCAAGAAGCTTGCACCGCTGCTTTTGCTAATCTGTTTGTCCTGCCTAATTCTTAATGCAATAGTTAAAATAGAGTAATGGGAATAGAGTAGAGATAAGTGGTATACAGAACGTTCATCTATTTCTCTGTTCTAAAACTGTTTCTTTCTATATTTTCATGTATCAATATTTGGGCCTGGGATGTGCTGTGCTTCCATATTGAAAACCCACACTGCGCATGAACTGAAATTCATCTGAGCCGACCAGGCCATGGCATTGAATTAGTGCCAACATCAGACTTGACTGTGAAACTCTGAGAACATGACCCTTGAACTTACAAGAGGAAGCTGGACTGAACAAAATAAAGTACAAAATGGATACATTCACTGCTGTGTGGAATAAAAATCCATGGGAAAAATAAATTGATGGGCGGGAACGCAAACATTAATATTTATTCTAAAAGTTTCATTTTGGTATGGTGTGATGACCTCTCCTCATCCTTTTGTCCAATCGAAATTGGGGATCCTTACACTTGCAACATTGAGGGGTGGTACACTGTCCTGAAAAATAGTATAACTAGGGTAGGCTTAGTTCGTTTTTTTGTCCGACTTGTCCGAATAGCTGACCTGTCACTGACCCAACGCACTCAATAGGTGATCGTGAGCAGAGGTCCATGTGGAGCACTCTGTCAGAAGAATCGACAACCCAATCGGGGTTCGGGAGTAAGGGTGCTGGCGGAGCACTCTGTCGGAGAATTCGATAACACAATCAGGGTTTTGACTGTTAGCTGCAGAGAGGGTTGTAGTGCTGGTGTAGCAACTTTAACTGTGGGTGCCGGTCTTAGCCTGTGGTGGTCTTGTCCTGATCCAAATCTGGTTGCACCTGTCCTGATTTCTGGTCGGCACCTTTTATCTCGCTGGCACTTGCACTTTTGCGGTTCTATCCTTTGACTGACCCGTGGCCAGGGTTACTTCTTCACACCATTCTAGGTAAATATTCTATGTGGGTACGTCATTGTATTGTTTCCTTCTCTCTCCCCATCCCAATATCACACCATTTTAGATAATTATACCGTGTAGGTAAATGTCATAATCTTGCTTCCTTTTCTTTACCCTTCCCGAAATCAAATGCTTAATGACCGCTTCATAAAATCTTTGCATATCTTCATTTTAATCGTTCTCTCTAATAGAAAATTATTTGATGTTTAATGTTTGGATTGAGGCATTTAAAAAATGTAGATAAAGAGTTTAAACCTTTCCCGAGTTTGTGGTTATTATATGAGTGCAATTATTATTATTTTCTACCTATTATGCTAACACCTTGATCCCTTAGGACTTTAGGTACCGGTGACAAGGATTGGTAAGTCAATGATATAGGTCCTAGAAACGTAATATATGAATCACTCATTGGATTAAGTGCACAGGTTACCTGATTAAGACTCACGATAAATTGTGTTGTTTCATGGGCTCAGGTGAGTATGGTAAATAATGACCAGGTGACCTGCGCGCTCTATCACAGGCACCCTCGCCTGCTTCGTGGGGAAATTGTTTTTGTGCAGGAAGGGGCACCTTCCTGTACAAAAACAATCAATGGAGGTGATTTCCTCTTCCAATGTGTGCTGCAGAATGCAGCAAGCATTGAAAGAGGGAAAAAACGAGGAGAAATTTCTCCTTGTTGCACCTCGCTACGCCACCCCTAGGGTGGCGTAGCATTCTGACGCATTTCCAGATTTACGATTTCTCGTAAATCTGGAAATGCCTCAGTGGACATGGGTTTTGTTTAACCCTGGGCGAAGAACTACGCTCCGTTTGCGGAGTTTGCGGAGTTGCGGCAACTCTGCGTTCCGCGGAGAACGC
This sequence comes from Lissotriton vulgaris, assembly GCF_964263255.1. Taxonomy (NCBI): domain Eukaryota; kingdom Metazoa; phylum Chordata; class Amphibia; order Caudata; family Salamandridae; genus Lissotriton; species Lissotriton vulgaris. The sequence continues at coordinate 84,867,458 of NC_141699.1, forward strand.
GTAGCTGTCGATTACTCCGCGATCCGGTGCGTAGCGTAGTTCTCGCGCGCTGAATAACATTATCGCGTGTGCGGCAATGGCTTAACTTGGTTCTGCGTTCGCTTTTTTCCCGGTCGCGTGTGCCACCATGTTTGTAAACCCTCCCGCACAATCCCGTGCGACTGTGCGAACGCGATAACGTCATTTGGGTGCGCGATAGCGTCATAAGGACGCGCGAGGATGCTTGTTCGTAAGATCGAGTTCCCGAACATGTCTTGCATAACCCGAACACGTTACTTGTGACCCAGAACAGGAAATAAGGGAACGCAAGCGGGCGGGACAAACCTCTTGGGTAACTAGCGCGCTAGCCATCCCGAGCATGCAGGCAGCGCCCCGAACACGAGCACCGCGCTCCCGAAGACGAAAAACGGTGCGCGAACGGGTCTAGCAAGCAACTACGCATGTCTGCGGAGCTACGCGTAGGTCGCGGAGTGCAAGTGCATCTTCGCGTAGCACCGCGGAGTGCGGCTCCGCGAACTACGCCCTGGGTTAGTTTTGTTTGGGAACACCCACAGCAGCACCCATGTCACGCCCCTAACACGCAAAGTGTTGCGTGAACAGGGGCGATATTTACAAGCACAGATTAAGTCACGCAGGGTGACTTTACTTGTTCTTGTAAATGTCACTTACCAGGCTGCACCACTGGTGCGTCACGCAATGTGATGCACCGGCGGAGCAAGGGGTTTGTAAATATGACCATAGAGTGCAAAAATTGACTGCAAGAATTAATTTAGAGAAAAAAATCTAAAAAGTTAATTTAGAGAAGGACTTTTAATTTCAACTCAAATCACTGAATCGCATTGCAAAACACATGTATTGGGTCCCGTAGCTGAACATCTAGTTAGGAAATTAGAATATTATTTGTGGTGGGTGACTATCCACCTCAAGAAATAATCACAACCCTTGTCAGGGTAAACCCTCAAGCTCACTAAGTTAACATGAGCTCCACCCGTGATAGCTTTGGCACAGAGTATACAGGCTTAATTTACGGAAATGTGCATAGCATTTATGGAGCCACAAAGCAGTAATAAAGTTAAAATGCCAAACAAAAAAAATCCCAAACCAAATTAGAATAATAGACTAAAATCTAATAAACAAAATGCCACTAACATTACACAATTCCAATAGGAGGAACTAGAGATATGATTTTTTTAACTTTTAAGTGGAAATTGCACCAAAAAATACAACATGTCTATATTAATCAATGGTCAGAGTAGATCGGAACCAAAGTGCCCTTTGAGGCTGACCACGATGGAGTGTGAGTTGGATACACCAACCAGGTTCATCCTGGTCAAACATTTTATCTTCTGAGTCAGTCTTCTAAGTCCCAATGCACCACATGAGTGCACTTCTAAAGTCCCCAGGACCTCATGGAAGTCATATAGAGATGCACAGGGTGTCAGGCAGAGGCCAATAGCAGCGTTCTGCCCAGTACAGTTGCCACTGCGCTGAGTACTTCCAGGAAAAGTCCTCTTGCAACTTGTTGACTTCCTGAAGCCACAAAGGAGGGGAGCCGACTGACCCTTGAAGTCCATTTCTTTGCCCTGGGTACAGGAGGGAGCATATTCAGTCCCCTTCTGCTGTTTCTCATGTCCAGAAAGTGTTCTTAAGTGGGTTCCTGTAAAGGCCTGACATGAGATAGTGCGGTGACACTTGACCCTTTCCTAACCACTGGAGTAAAAGTTCCCGGGGCCAACCCTCCCCATGTGCAGGGGCGGCTCTAGGCTCATGGCGGCCCTGGGCAGGGGGCATAGGTAGGGGGCCCCGGAAGAGGGCCCCGGAAGAGGAGGCCCCGGAAGAGGCACGGAGGCCAGTGAAGAGAGGGGGTCAGGGTGTTTGGAAATGGAACAGAGATGGAGGCCACCAAAACCCTGCCATTGGTGCCGCCACGCAACTATGTATCCATCCTCAGAGGATTTTTATATTAAGGACTTATATTGGCGTGGCGGCCCCTGGGGTTTGGCGGCCCTGTGCAGGTGCACAGCTTGCACATGCCTAACGCTGGCCCTGCCATGTTTTCAGTCATTCTTGTTTTCTGCACTGCAAACAGGCCCAAAATGCAATATGTTAGGGCATGTTGAAGATATAAACAAGTCTTCGGCCACGCTTACATTGGGCTTTGTGGGCTGGGGTTGGGTGTGAGGAGTGTACTATGCTAATCTTAGTGTCCTCCGATATCTAACACTAAAACTCAGTTTGAAACAGGTATTGTACCCACAACAAATCAACTCAGAGACAGCAGTGCAGCAGTACAAAAGCAGGGTCCTCGAGCAACCAGACAGTGGATAATCAAGAATTGTCTTGGCATTGAGTTATTTTCCTTTCAAGTGCACCCCAAGTGTTACATGTGACACCAGCAGACCTGTCTAGCAGGATCTGACACCGTGGTGTCAAAAAGGATGCTCACTGCCCCATCCTGCATATTCGATTGAGTGCAGAGGTGTCATCTCTACCCATTCAGGACAGCATACTGAAAGGCTGTAGTTCATACACTACTAAAGGAGTTTGAGCATCACCCAATGATATATATGTTTGTACCTCCAAATGATTATAGTAGGGATGCTCTTCCTTCACAACGTTTGAGTATTTCTTAAACAAATGTTTTCTTAGTGTATTATTGGCATTTAATAAAGACTGAATTAATGCCTGTGCTTTATTTTTCTGTTTTTCCTCTTGTTTACCATACACAGCTAGTGGCATCTCCAGGATCCTTTTAACCATTTTGAACAGTGAGTCCTTGACAAGTTCTTTGACATGCCAGCGCTCCCTGTGCTCTCTCCTACACTAACATTTGTTTGTATTTTTCTTTTTTATCTACTAATCTCAGATGCACACATTAATATGCTTGTCCTTGACTATACAACGGGTGGCATTTAATTCAATAATTGGACCCTCACCTCTATTCATATGGGTAGTTTCCGGCCTGCTGTATATTGGCCCCCGTAGACATTGTCATTGTTTATTAGCCATTAATGTTAATATTATTTCTTTGATTGCTTTATGAACCATGTTTGGACAGAATTGTTCACATCACTGCACTGAGCACTGCTTCTTTTTTCCACTTGGAATGGACTGCATGAGACCATGGCTTGGAAGAAGCCAAATTTAAGCAAGGATTTGACAAACCTACAGATTTCAGTGTCTCTGACCTTCCTTCAGGGCTCAGCATGGACCATGAAGGGAAACATATCACTGTACACAAGTGGGGCTGGCGGTGGCGTTCTTGACTAAAGGGCCTGGAGGTTCTCGCGAGTGATCTGCGGCGTACGGTCTGGTGTGGGAGTGGGCTGCTGCTCTGGCCATTGAACCCTCTAACTCTGGTTTGGGCAGTGGACATGGGAGATGACTCCTTTGTGAGGTTTATTCTGGGGTGTCTGTAATACATTTGTCACTCCCTTATCTCTTTCTCTGTTTTAGATCAGTGTGAGGACCAGTGACTTCTTTATAGCAAATATGCAACTTTTGTAGACCAGTTTTCTAATTTAATTGTTTTGAAGCATTTGTATAATTCTTACTGCTTCTATATGGGGCACTGGAGTGCTTATCCGCGCAGATAGCACACAACACTGTGTGGGTCTATTGGATAAAAGCGAAGCAGCAATGGGATGCATGAGGAAGTGTGAGAGTTGGGTAAACTTTTTAGGTCAAGCCTAGCGCAGCGAGCATTGCGCTGCTCTATGGGGAGGCTTCTTATGAGCACTCCCAACTTCCTACAGACTTCTCCGTGTGATGGTGTTCACACCCACACATTTTACTGGCCTTTGCGTTTGGTTTAAAAAATGAAAGCAGTCAAATGACAAAAGGCGGGGGTATGTCCCACCTTTTCTGTAAACGTTCACTCCTATGGCCTATGGCCTATGGGCATCGGGAGCGAGCAGAGTGAGCAGCAGTGCGCAGTGTGCCAGCTGCATTGCAGGATCAGGTTACTAATTAACCCAGCATGGCCGCTTTCACTTTCGCGACTGCGCTTATCTGCACTTGTTTAATCTTGTTGAGAAAGGCACAATGTTTCAGAATACTAAATAAACAGGCTTAACATGCTGCCCATAACTTTTCTGAACTCAATAAACACCTTCCAAAGGGACGCCAAGGTCTCTCTCCGAATTAGCTGCAAAACGAGGCAAATAACATTTCTCTTATTTCGGCGAACAAATACCCTTAGTCTACCGGACTTTCGCAGTCAGAAGGGCTGGGAGTGCCTATTCACAGTGGGCTCACTTGTTTTACTTGTTTGGGGGCTCGCGTGCGCCCCTGTGGAAAGAAGGGGCTGGTTTCCGGCTGTAGGGGAAGAAGGAGGGATCGATTTACATTTATGGCCGGCTTCTGCAAACTCGTTCTTTGGGGAGAGGGTGCACAGTTGAATATTGTGAGGAAGTTGGCAGTCGGTGGCTGCCTATTATAAGTTCATTGGCATATTCTTTCTCACCTGAACCCCTGAAGGGGAGACAACCTTTCAGAACATGATAATAAAATCCATCCAGTCCCAATACCCATATGCTTTCACTCATCCACCTCTCTGTTCACCCTGTCACTCCTCCATGCATGCATCATCCCTTTTACTCAATTTAACCTCCCTTTATCTCTTCCATCCATCCACCCTTTCACTCATCCATCTATTCTTTCACTCAACCATCCTTATATCCATCCATCCACCAATCAACCCATCAACCCATCAATGCATTAATTCATCCATCCATCCACCCTTTCACTCAACCATTCATCCACACATTCTTTCATCCATCCCTTCACGCAGCCATCCATTCACCCTTTCATTCAGCCACCCTTCCTTTCACTCGGGCATCCGTCTGTTCACTCACCCATTCATCCTTTCACTCATTCTTCTCTACATTCAGCTTGTCACTCACCCATCCATCCACCCTTTCACCCACACATCCATCCTTTCATTCACTTACCCACTAACCATTTCACATACATTATCAGATTTTTTCTGCAGACAAGAAGCCCATCAAGAACTCTACACCCCCATGGTTGATACTTAAGGGGGAATTGGGGCTGCAACTCCCCTGACTCCAGGGGACACTACACATGCCCAGTAAACCCTGCCTGCTCAGGCTCCCCAGAAACTGGGTAGCACAATTTCAACTTAAAAAACATATATAAATTAAATTAAATATATTAAATAATATTAATATTTTTTAACTAAATAAATTACATTTAATATACATGTTAACTAAATATAACAAATAAACTTAATTAAATAACATAAACACATAGAAATGTGTACAAATAAATTTATTTACTTTAAAACAGTTTATTAACTATTTTCTTTACTTAATTTATAAACGTTTTAAATTATATACACATAACATATTTACATATATGAATAATTTAAAATAAAAATAACATTCTATAATTAACACATTAAACTATTAAAAGAAATATTAAAAATACATTTCACAACACAATAAATACAACAGTAGGGAAAATGTTGGATAGGGGAGGGGTAAAAATTGCTATTCCCACTCCAGCGAGTGCAAAAGCAGCGAAAGTGATGGATAGCGGAGGGGTAAAAATTACTATTCCCACTCCAGTGAGTGCAACAGTAGGGAAAGTGTTGGATAGCGGAGGGGTAGAAATTTCTATTCCCACTCCAGTGAGTGCAACATTAGGAAAAGTGTTGGATAGCAGAGGGGTAAAAATCACTATTCCCACTCCAGTGAGTGCAACAGTAGGGAAAGTGCTGGATACCACACCAATAAAAAAATAAACATCAACATTTTTATTACATTTTATTTCATCTGTAACATAATTAATATTGAAATGTAAATATCTTATTATTAAAAAAATAAACATTTATTAATTACACATTGTTTAACACTATAATAGCTACAACACACATCTAAAATTAATTACACAATTACAATTCATAATTAATAACGTATTAATTCAAGTGACATAATACAAATTAATTCACAAATGAATTAAAGCAAATTATTTAACATAAATTACTTCCCACCATTTACACCTATGAAAACAATAACACACACCTAAAATTAATTAAACAATTAACATAATAAATTCATTAATTTAAAATAATTACCAACTAATTATCAACAATTATTAATTATTTATTTTACACATTTATAACTCTATAACATCACAATTATACAATTATGAATAAATATAAATTATTAAATACATTCCATATAGTTAAATTACTTCCCACCCTATTTCACTATAAACCCACAACCAGCTACGGTACTAAAAACGCAAAATTCTATTTAAAAATAATTATTAAATACTATAAATAATAATTAAGATTTATATAATTAAATTACTTCCCACCCTTTTCCCCTATAAACCCACAACCCGTTATGGAACTAAAAACGCAATATTCAATTTAAAAATAATTATTAAGTACTATAAATAATAATTAAAATCTATATAATTAAATCACTTCCCACCCTATTCCCCTATAAACCCACAACCCGCTACGGAACTAAAAACACAAAATTCAAGTAAAAAAAATATATTAACTATTCTCATACAAAATACTAAAAGACATAACATTGATAATGCATCGATATTTTTAACAACTATATTTTTGTTAACAATATTTAACAATGATGATTTTGCAATCGATAATATTTATATAACAATTGATATTTTTTACTGCAATATTTTTTACATCGATATTTCTTACCCACAATATTTTTACCTCGATATTTCTGTAGGTCGATATTTATACATCGATATTCTTGCTCTGTACCATGAATGACAGCTAGATGGATAAAGAGGGGTGACCAAAAGCCCCTTAATGTATATATCTTTGGGTTTTCAATTATTTGTTTTCATTACCTGAGGCTGGTGTGACAAGTAAAGCTGGCTGCAGGTGAGACATTACTTAGCGCCAAAGGGGCGTTCCATGGGTGGTACATGGGAGTTATTGAAAAGGCAGATCAACTGTCTGAAGCAATGGATCCACCTTTCACTGGATGCAGCAAGCCGACCTTGGTTTAAAATTAGGGCACAGATCTACCAAGGAAAGAGTAGATGATAGAGCAATTTACCCTAAATTAATAAGGTTTCATGATCTAGCATTTAGTAGCAGCATGAAGCAATTTTAAGGCACAGAGCATTTTGGCACTTTGGCAACAGGTGTTTTAAGTCACCATGCCCGACCTGCAGGTGATAAGTCAAGCGCAAACCTTATAATAATGGTGAATACAACCATGGTTGTCCCTCCAGATTCTCCAGCCTGTGCCATCTCCCGCAGAACCTCCATCACTTTCTTACCTGGAACACCAATATTACAATCATTCAGAGCCACCCTCCCAGTATGACACCCATGGATAATAGGGGCGCTCTAGACAAGATGCAGTAGCATATAGCAACGAAATGTATGTTTGGGACTGCACAGTACTGCTAAACTGTTTTGAAAAAGTATTTTTTTCTTATACGCAGCAAACTCGTTTTCTTTGGGGAAAATGGCTGCATTAAAACGTGTACATGCAGGACAGGTCGCTCTCCTGCTGCTTCACAGCTCCACCAGTGCGTCCCTGCCTCCCCCTTGCTGCCGCTGTTCATGTGAGTTCTATCCTGACTGCTGTGCCCCTCTGGTTTGAGGAGCGCTGTTTTTCTGCTTTGTTCATTGTGTAATTGGTGTTCTTTCATTTTGTCCTGATTGTATTTCACCCGGCTGCCTCTTTTGTATTTTGCCGCCCCTAGGTCCTGCCCTTCTCCGCCCCCCTCGCCCCGCTGTACTTCTGTATCCCGCTCCCGCCGCTGCTCCCCTGCGGCCACGCCCCCTCGCCGCCCCGCTCCCGCAGCCCAGCTGCTCCTCCCTCCCTCCCCGCCTTAAATGGCGGCCGCTACGCGGCAGTAAGAGCGACTCCTGACCCTGCTTGCAGGACAGGTCGCTCTCCTGCTGCCGCATGGCTCCACCAGTGCGTCCCTGCCTCTCCCCTTGCTGCCGCTGTTCCTGCGAGTTCGATCCTGACTGCTGTGCCCCTCTGGTTTGAGCCGCGCTATTTTTCTGCTTTGTTCATTGTGTAATTGGTGTTCTTTCATTTTGCCCTGATTGTATTTCACCTGTGCTTCCTCTTTTGTATTTTGCCGCCCCTAGGTCCTGCCCTTCTCCGCCCCCTCCCCCCGCTGTACTTCTGTATCCCGCTCCCGCCGCTGCTCCCCCGGAGGCGCACCAGAGGCAAGCCCGTCTGCGCCCGGACCGTGCCCATCGCCAGAACCCCTGGCCCTCGCACCCACCTCGACGCCAGACTCCGATACGATGCCAACACCCTCCGCGCTCTCAACACCGGCCGAGACCACCGCTGCTTCAGGCCACCCCGAAACGCACCCAAGGACACTTCTCCTGCCACACCTGCAACTTCACATGCGACAGAACCTCCAAGGACCAGACTCAACCACCTTCGCTGCATACTCCCCAACACCCGCTCCGCACGCAAACATGCTTTAGAGCTCTGGTACCTACTAGACACCTCCACCCCGGACATTGCCTTCCTGACCGAGACCTGGTGAAATGAGTCCTCGGCACCTGACATCGCCATAGCCATCCCGGATGGCTACAAGATCTCCCGCAGAGACTGCACCAACGGGACGGGAGGAGGAATAGCCATCGTCCACAAGTCCACCCTCCAGGTCCACACTCTCGCAGACGACTCCCTCAACTCCGCAGAACACCTTCACTTCCGGACCAACACTGAACCCAACACCACCCTTAGAGGAACACTCATCTACAGAGCTCCTGGACCCCGGACCCTCTTCAGCGACTCCATCGCTGACCTCACCAGCACCCACGCACTCGCCTCCACAAACTACATCCTCCTCGGTGACCTGAACTTCCACCTCGAGAACAACAACAACGCCAACTCCACCACCCTGATTGACAACCTCAGCTACCTCGGCCTCCGACAATTCGTCACCGAACCCACCCACGCCGCCAGCCACACGCTCGACCCCATCTTCTCCACGAGCTCCCACGTTGCCTTCAACCACACAAATGAACTCCACTGGACTGACCTCCGATGTATCCACTTCACCTTCAAGAAACCAACCACGCACCACCGCACCCAACAGCTGCCTCACCGCTGCTGGAGCAAAGTCACTGAAGACCAGCTGACCTCTACCCTCACCCAGAACCCACACACCAACCCCACCGACACAGACGCCGCTGCCCAAAACTTCAGACAGTGGATCGACGACTGCGCCAACATCCTCGCCCCGATCAAGAAACCCTCCACCAACCACCCCAGCAAGAAAGCCGCCTGGTTCACCGAAGAACTCAAGATTTCCAAACGAACATGCCAGAAACTGGAGAAGAAATGGCTCCACGCCCGCGCACCAGACAGCCACGCAGCCCACAAGGACACCATCCACAAACATCACTACCTCATCAGAACAGCCAAGAGATTGTCCTTTCAAACCTGACTGGACAACAACGGACACGACAGCAAAGAGCTTTTCAACATAGTGAAGGAACTCTCCAACCCCAGCGCCAACACCATCACGCCCTCGCAAGATCTGTGCGATGCACTGGCCACCTTCTTCTACCGCAAGATCGCCGACATCCACGACAGCTTCAACTCTGCATCCGCCCCGACCACAATAGACACCACCGCGAACGCTACCAGCACCAACCGGCTGAACTCCTGGTCCCACGTCAACGACGAAGAGACACGCAAGATCATGAACTCTATCCACTCAGGATCTCCATCAGACCCCTGCCCACACCACGTCTACAACAAAGCTGACGCAGCCATCGCACCCCAACTGCAAAAGATCATCAACATCTCCTTTGACACAGTGACATTCCCGGAAAGCTGGAAGCACGCCGAAATCAAGGCCCTCCTCAAGAAGCCCAAGGCGGACCCCAAAGAACTCAAGAACTTCCGGCCCATCTCCCTGCTCCCCTTCCCGGCGAAGGTCATCGAGGAAATCGCCAACATACAGCTGACCCGCCACCTCGAGGACAACAACATCCTAGACCCATCCCAGTCCAGATTCAGACAAAACCACAGCACCAAGACTGCCCTCATCGCCGCCAGAGAAGACATCAGGTGCCAGCTAGACAACGGAGAAACCTCAGCCCTCATTCTCCTGGACCTGTCAGCGGCCTTCGACATGGTCTGCCACCACACACTAAGAACACACCTCCAAGAAGCCGGAATCCAGAAGAAGGCCCTGGACTGGACCACGTCCTTCCTCTCCGGCAGAACCCAGAGAGTCCGCCTCCCGCCCTTCCAATCCGAAGCCACTGACATCTTCTGCGGCGTACCCCAAGGCTCATCCCTCAGCCCGACCCTGTTCAACGTCTACACGGCCCCCCTCACACAAGTGGCCCACCAGCACGACCTGAACATCATCTCCTATGCCGACGACACCCAGCTCATCCTCTCCCGCACCAAGGACCCGCACACCGCCAAAACCAACCTCAACGAGGGAATGAAGGCCGCCGCGGAGTGGATGACTAGCAGCCGCCTGAAACTGAATTCAGACAAGACGAAGGTCCTCATCCTAGGTCTCACCCCCTCTGCGTGGGACGACTCCTGGTGGCCGACCACACTGGGAGTGGCTCCAACACCCACAGACCACGCACGCAACCTAGGATTTATTTTATTTATTTATTTATTTGCGGGTTTATAACGCGCTAGGATCACCTCCCAAAGGAGTATCTCCGCGCCTTTGGCATCCTTCCTGCACATAGACAGTGAGTACATGTCCTATCTAATAATTTTGAAATAAAAAGGTTTTTAATTGTTTCCTAAACGGAAGATATTCCTTACAGAGTCTTAAGGAAACTGGGAGGCTGTTCCACAGCGTTGGACCCGCAATTGAGAGGGCTCTACCACCTTGTCTAGTTTTTTTTGCTCTCGGGACCTGCAACAGAGCTTGTTCACTGGATCTTAAGGATCGCAAAGGTTTGTAGGGGAGAAATTTATTAAACAAATACCCAGGGCCTTTCTTCTGAAGACACTTGTGTATTATGCAACAAGTCTTGTACTTCACCCTTTGCTTGACAGGAAGCCAATGCAGGGTGTTCAAGAGGGGTTTGGAGGGGGTGCGAGGAGGCTGGTTTAGAACAAGGCGAGCCGCAGTATTTTGGACTATCTGCAATCTGGCAATTACTCTCTCATTGGCTGATAGAAGCAGCCCATTACAATAGTCTAAACGACTCAACACCAAGGCCTGCACTAGCGTCCTCCTGGTAGAGTCAGGGAGCAAGGGAAACACTTTCCTTAACATACCGATGACATGGAAACAGGAGCCCACCACTTGGTTGCTGTGTTGCTTCAGGGATAGCTCCTGGTCCAGACGCACACCAAGATTTTTTACCACCTGTTTAGGCTCCGGGACTGGTCCCAAATCCTGCGGCCACCAATCGGGGGACCACAGGAGTTTGGCCTCACCGAACAGCATCACTTCCGTTTTAGCAACATTACATTGCAGGAAGTTAGATGCCATCCAGTGGGCCACTGCCTTCATCCCCTGGGAGAAGGAGTTCCTGACCTCATCGGTAAAGTGTGTAAAAGGGAAGAGGAGTTGGGTGTCATCCGCATACGAGACAGGGATAAACCCATGGGACCTCATGATGTTCGCTAGGGGGGCCACGTAGATATTGAACAAGGTAGGGCTCAAGCAAGAGCCTTGTGGCACCCCCTTCGAGATCTCCAACTCCTCTGACCTATAGGCACCCAAGGTGACTGTTTGGGTGCGGTCTGTCAGGAAACTCCTCAACCACGCTAGGGCCTCACCTTCCATGCCGATGTTAATAAGCCTGGTGGTCAAGATGTCATGTGACACGGTGTCAAACGCCGCAGACAGATCCAACAGAACCAGGATAACAGAATGACCTTTATCCTGGAACATGTGTAAATCGTCTGCGACTGACAACAAGGTGGTCTCGGTGCTATGCCTCAGCCTGAAACCCGACTGGGAAGGATCCAGTCCATCTGTCTCCTCAACATAATTGGACAGATGCCTATTAACAAATTTCTCTATCACTTTACCCATAAAGGGAAGGAGAGAAATAGGTCTCAGGTTGGTGAGTTCCGTCCAAGGAATGGTGGTGTTTTTCCTCAGCGGTCTCACGAGTGCCCTTTTCCAGTCCCTCGGGACCTCTCCCATACTTAGTGACAAGTTGATTAACTGCTGGATTTCTGGGCCCAGAACTTCCGCCAGCATGGGCATGATGCGGGCAGGGATGAGGTCCTCGGGGCTGCCACTCTTAATCTCAGTCATTAGAGCAGTAACTTCCTCCAAGGAGATAGGGGGAAAGTTCTTTAGGTACTTAGCATGTGGCTTGTGTTGTGTGTTATTATGGAAAAGACTATTGGGATCGGCCACCTCAGTATTCTTTGAGGTCATTATCTTTCCATAGATAGCATCTATCTTCCTCATGAAGAATTGAGAGATCCTGTCGCATAGGTCTTGAGATGCAACCTCTACAGTTTCACATGCCACAGGCTTAGTAAAAGTTTGTAAGATCTTAAATAAGACTTTAGAATCTTTCCCTGCCTTGGTGAGTTGCATCGCGATATGGTTTTTGCGAGCTGCCCTTATGGCCTTGTGATAAGACCTGAGAGCGGTTATATGGTGTTGTTTATCCTCCGGTGTCCGAGACTGTCTCCATACTTTTTCTAACTTTCTGTTTTTTTGTTTCATCAGTCTCAGATCCTCGGAATACCAGATTTCTTGCTTGACTGCCTGACGGGGTTTGTATATTTTCAGCGGAATGGTGTAGTTAATTGCTTCACTAACTGCCTTTTCAAACCGTTCAAGTTCATTTGACATAGTTCCTCTATGGTCATTGATCAGGGGGGCTTGGTAGGCTTCAAGAACATTTTCCACCTTTAATTTGTGCCAGGGTCTTCGTTTAGTGGGCAGGGGCAACTGTATGCGTGGCTTATCCATAGCATCAGTGTAAAATTTTAAAATAAAATGGTCAGTCCATTCGACCTGGGTAGGGGGCATACACGTAGTTAGGGGAGAGTTAGAAAACACCAGATCCAAAGTGTGGCCAGCCTCATGTGTAGGTCCCTGATTAATCTTTTTAAGACCTAAATGTTCCATATCCATTAAGAGGGTTTTAGCTTCCATGCATTTCTCTGAGTCGCTATGCATAATAAAGTCCCCTACTAATAGGAAGTTCTGCTTCTCTTCTATGAATGGCGCTAGAGCCTCCATAAGGAGGATGGAAAAGTTTGCACTCGAACCTGGGGGTCGATACAGTACTGCACCCCTTCTATTTTCCCTAGATGCGGAGGTAAGTTTAAAAATCAATAATTCCATCCGCGGGGTACTAATTTCCTCCAAAATGGTGATGTTTAACTCCTCCTTCTATACAATTGCTACTCCCCCTCCTAATTTGATAGGGCGGTCCATTCTAATTATCTTATATCCCATAGGGATCCCTAATGTGATGGCAGGCGCTGAGTGCGGCTTGAGCCAAGTCTCTGTTAAGAAACATAAGTCAGGTTTCTCTGTGGAAATCATGTCCCATACCCGTATGGCATGCTTCGCAAGCGAGCGTACATTGCAAAGCAGATTTTTGCTCCCCAAAGGGGGATTTGTGCTCTTGGCAGGGACATTACTCGACTCCTCCCTCTCCATGTCAAAGCAGGTCAACGCCATCTCCTCCTCCTGTTACAACACCCTCCGCATGCTACGCAGGATCTACAAGTGGATCCCGACTGAAACAGGAAGAGCGGTGACCCAAGCCTTCGTCAGCAGCAGGCTCGACTACAGCAATGCACTCTACACAGGAATCCCGGCCAAACACCTGCGACGACTACAACGCATCCAAAAACGACTACAACGCATCCAAAACGCCTCCGCCCGACTGATCGTCAACGCCCTCCGACGCAGCCACATCACCCCCTACCTGAGAAACCTACACTGGCTCCCTGTCGACAAGAGGATCACCTTCAAACTCCTCACCCAGGCACACAAAGCACTCCACAACACCGGACCAGCCTACCTGAACGACAGACTCAACCTCTACACCCCGCCCGCCAGCTCCGCTCCACCAGCCTCCCCCTTGCCGCCGTCCCACGCATCCAACAAACAACCTCAAGCGGCAGATTCTTCTCCTACCTCGCCGCCAAGACCTGGAACACCCTCGCCACCCATCTGCGGCAGACCCAAGACCTGCTCACCTTCAGAAGGCTCCTCAAGACCTGGCTCTTCAAGCAGTAGCAGCACCCCTCCCCCCAGCGCCTTGAAACCATCACGAGTAAGTAGCGCGCTTTACAAGTACACTGATTGATTAATTGATACATTATTTAAAAGCAATCACAGACAGGGTGGTTTGCTGACTCCTGCAGGCCACTATTCCTCTGATGGCATTCAATTTAAGTGAATCATATTTTGCAACCTACCCCATGAATATTGATGAGGAAGGTTGAATTGCAATCCACTCTGAATAGTGATTTTGCGAACCAACCTATAAGTACATTTGTCAGTTCCAGGCGGGCAATTAGAGCCAAATTTCGGGGGGGGGGGGGGGGGGGGGGTAATTTTCTAACCATAGACAGAGTGCCTGCAAGAACGGTTAAAAACGCAACAAAAGCCTAATTTGCAAGTAAATGGTCTTTTAAAGACCTGTTAAGTACTCGGATGCGGCTGCAATTAGATTGTCGCCAGCCCCCGAAGCTGTGTCAGCCCGGGCCTACACACACGACGCCGGGGCGAGGGGGGGGGATGGGGGGATGGGTTCGGGGGCTGAAGCCCCGTGAGCCCACTGGGTGTTCACAAAATCAGAGTCGAGTCACAAAAAGTCAGTGCGCAATTTGCAACCATTTTTTGGATTATCGGTTCTTTGTACATCAGGCCAATTACGGCTAAATTATACGCTTCGATTTTTTTAAACGTATGTATGTGTGTGTGCGCATGGGTGTGGGTGTGTGTCTAGAGAGTTCAGTTTAAATAAATACTTCAAAGATTCGGAGAAACATGCTTCTGTGCATCCGGTGCTTCAGATCTCATGTGAAATCCGACAGTGAAATCAGCATATCTGACTGATGTGCTGAATGACACGTGCGGGTGTACGGTCCTTGACAGCTGTCGCGTGCCTGCACCATATCTCCTCGGCTCGGACATCCTTCGTGCGCACCGAGACTGCAGCTGCTCAAGCTAAGGAGCCTTGTTCAATTCACTAAGGTGCTATTGTACAATATAACCACTAGATGGTAATGTAGGATCAGTTATTAGACGGGGGCCCGCGACAGCAGAGCCACTTTAGAAGAAGCCCCATACCGCTGAGAAAAGCAGGAGATGCGATTGATTTTGTGCTGGGCTCTATATAACTGGTAAATGCGTTCAACGAAATATAAAAATGTTCGCGTATAGTGGGCCTGCCCTGTTCCAAGTGTCTAACACATGATTTGAGAGTTCGGGCCAAGTGAAGAAGATGGACAAATACAATCAAGTTATGTGAGTGTTATGAAACATTTTTCAGAGCACTATACAAGCACCATACAGCCACTGGTATAATTTCACCAAAATCATAGGCGTTAGCAGGGACTCCCTGGGGCAGTGGAAAGGACTCTCCAACTCACCAATGACATCCTTGAGTGACTTTACTACTTGTACATTTGCAATTTTTCTTTCTGATTGTATCTCCTCCTTGTGTGACTTTACATCTTGTACATTTGCAATTTTTTCTGCTTGTATTTTATACGTAACGCATGTAATCCTAAGTCCTTATGTTTTTCAACTGGTTCTTATGTAAAGCGCTCTGACACCTTCAGGTAAAGTTTGCGCTATATAAAATCGCATTAAATAAATAAAATAAAATACAAATAAAAACACTTCATGATGTTTACCTTTAAGTCGTATAAAAGGAAGCGGGTCATGCAGCCCTTGGCCTTAAAACTCACTGGAAATGAATAACAAATATATCATATATAAAAGTAATGTGACTACCTCTACGTCCCTGGTTCTCATTGCGACCACCTCCAACACAGGAAACATCCATGTTTTGTTTCCTGTCTCGTCTGAAATAAACACCTGGGGAGCAGAGAGCCCTACCTTCAGGGCCGGGCAGGCAACCAAAGGACACCCTGGCAAAGTTTGTAAGACCGGCCCCCAAACTGCACGTAGCGAGCAAGCAACGCGAGTGCTCCTAACGACTACCATGGGGATCTGAGCAAGTTCTCCCTGCAAGAAAGTTTTGCAAAAAATGAAAAATATTGTGCTTTTTACAACAAGTATTTCATAGAACCTCGTCCAATCATTGAAAGGATGGATGGAGATTGGACAAGGCTGCATGGGCGTTGGAAAGTGGCGCTCTCTGAAGGGTCACCCCAAACTTTTTCCTTCCTCCTCCTCTTTTTCTGACCTCGTTTTTGTTGGCTTTAGGACTCTGAACACTTTCCCACTTCTAACCAGTGCTAAAGTGCATGAGCTCTGTACTCAAAACATGGTTTCATTGACTTATACACAACTGGTATATTTAATTTATCTGTAAGTCCCTAGAGTGTATTACCCAAGCCCAGTACCTGTAAATTAAATGCTACTAGTGGGCCTGCAGCACTGATTGTGGCACCCACACACGTAGCCTTTTTAACAAGTCTCAGGCCTGTGCCTGCAGAGCATGTGTGTGGAGTATTACTGTCATGTCGACTTGGCATTTAAAACCCTTTGTGAAGACTTAAACTCCCAGTTTATTACAAATAAGTCACTCCCAAGGTAGGCCCTAAGTAGCCCATAGGGCAGTATGCTGTATAAGTAAAAGGTAGGACATGCACTTTTAAGGTTTGAATTTCCTGGTAGTGAAAAATGTACCTGTTTTTCACTACTATGAGGCCTACTCAACTCAAAGGTTAACATTGGTAATGCCCTTTCACACTTTTAAACTGTAATTCCTAATTGAAAAGGAGTGGCTTTGTCATGTTTGGAATGGTAATGATAAATCCTCTTTACTGCTAAAGTTGGATTTAACATTACTATTTTTCGAAATGACCCTTTTAGAAATGTGGCATGTCTCTGCTCTTAAAGCTCTGTGTGCCTGCAGCCTGTCTCCAAAACACAACTTGGATGGGTGACAGCTTGCCTTTGTGCATTGTCTCTAGACATACAAAAAGTCACACACAAAGGGAGGGTAGGTGTGCCTGAGTGCCCATCTGCACCCTGATGCCTAATCCTGGGCAGGAAGAGAGGGGCTGGCACACCTGAATGGACAGTGTCCTGTCCCAGCACAAAGGGCTGATTACCCCCTACAGATAGCCTGGAGCCAGGGCTGGGTATAAAGGACTTCTGATACTTCAAATACCCTTCTTTGAAGTCACTCCCACTTCAAAGGCACAACTGGGTTAAGTAATGGGGATCTGAACCCACCAGATTAGACACTTCTGGACCTTAAAGATCCTCTGTCAGAAGGACAGCTGTGCTGCTACAAGGACTGTAACTCTGCTAAACCACGGCCTTGGAAGGATTGCTTTTCTGCTGTGCTGTCCTGCTGCCTGCTGCTCTCTGACCTTGCTGGGGGAGAGCTGGACTCTGTGTTGCAACTAAAGTGATCTCCAAGGGCTTGTTGACTTGCCTCCTGTAGCTTGAAACTCAGGGATATCAAAGTCTCTACACCTGCTCCCGTACCTGATCAATTGGAAATAGATAAAGATACTATAACTATAATAACGTTATTGTATAGTTAATAAAAACCATTACAAAAGAATAAAAACAACTGTTAAAACTAATCAGTATACATTCCTGATTAGGACTTAGCAACATTAGTGAGGAAATTTATGTCAAAAGTGTCCAGTGCCAGGGCAATTTATTTATACATTGTCCATTAACTAGTTGTGGAGCGGTGAGTTAAAAACAACTTCCTCCACTGTATCCATTGACTGGCTAGGGAGAATGGTAGATGCAACTTCTAGCATGGCTACAATGAGTAAGACCTATTCTTAGTTTTCAGCTTGTGCAGTGACACCCCTTTTGCATTCAAACTTCATGACAAATTTAATTAATCTGCAAATGAATTGTGGATCCGCTGCACTCAGGGTTTGTATGGTGGTGGAGCAACAGGTACGTATTCCATATGCAATGAACTTTGCCTTTAACCAGTACCGTCGTTTCTGAGCCAGTGCAGGGCAGATGCAAAGTAGGTGGATAAAGTCTTGTTTTGTGTCGCCACATAGGTCACACTCCTTAGTGTCAGGTTTCCTCCAGTCTGGTATATCAGCGTTTGTCGGCAGATTACCCATCCTCAAGCTGAGATATCTTGATTTGATATATGAAGAGAAAGAAAACCCCAAATAGGCTGCAGGTTTGAGGACATTGTATGATTGAATTGTCATCCATGCGTGAGCTCGGTGACTGAAGATCGATTTGTCACTAATCAGCGAATGCCTGTTTGCTGCCTTTTTAACAGCTAGCTTAAATGATGGTACCGGTAGCTTAGTTTGCCACAACTATGCAAGATCAGTGATGTCAAGGGACTGCTTTAAATACTTAGCATACTGGGAGTTCGGATTATTTTGCATTGTTTCCCACGTGGCAAGGTTGATTTCTGTTTCCCTGTTCATCCATATATCATACCAGAATGTAATGGTCTCATACTTTTTTTGGAGTTCTTGAGATTGTAGGCCAAACTCCAGTCGGACCTGCGCAGGTGAGGCATTGGACGGTAAAGTGAAAACCCGCTTGTAGACCCTAATTTGAATTTTGTCAAGAAGCTGCGCACTTCTTCCATGATGTAACACACTGCCATAGCCTATTGTAGGGAGCAGCTTGGCCTTGATGACTGTCAGAGGTGGGTTAAAAAGAGGACCTTTTAGCTGCTTAGAGATACTATTTAACGTGTATAACAGGGCTGTTCCCTTTTTTTCGATGACATCGAAGTGCAAAGAAAAGTTAAGGCGTCTGTCCAGCTGTATTCCCAAATACTTATAATTGACCACTACTTCCAGCTTCTTGTCGTCTATGATAAAAACTGGCAGTGTGTTACGCCATCGTGTCAGTATCATGATCTTTGTTTTTTTATTATTTATTTAAGACGATTGCATTTTGTGTATTCTGCCAGGCCATGCAGGAGGCGTTGCAGACCTATTTTTGTCTGACTTAGGAGCACCACGTCGTCGGCATAGGAGAGATGTGTCAGGAGTAATGCTCCTAGCCTCGGCGGATGGGCGTTAATCCCGTCCAACCTTATAGTTAGGTCTGCCATGAACAGATTAAAAAGGTGGGGGGCCAGGACGCAACCCTGTTTTAAACCGTCAAATGTGTTGATCTTCCGTGTTAGACAGTGCCCATTAGCTATCTTTACCTGCATCTAGGTGTCAGTGTACAAATCCATTATGGGATTCAGAATTGCATCCGGCAGGCCCTGCTGCTTTAATTTGCACCATAGTAACTGACGGCTGACACGGTCAAACGCCGCCTTGAAGTCAACAAAACAGGAGTACAATGCTTGGTGGTTTTGCATACTCTTTTCGGCGATTAAACTCAATGCCATGGCGTTAGCCATAGTGCCTGTACCCCTACGAAACCCAGTCTGGTTTACCGGAATCTTCTTATTATCCTCAGACCATTTTAAAAGGTCGATTAGCACCAAAGATGCATAGTATTTAGCTTTGGCATCGATAAGTGCTATCAGACGGTAGTTAGATGGGTTTTTACGGTCTCCTCCTTTATAGATCAGATTTATAATCGCCCCTCTCCAGCTTTCTTGGAGCCGACTCGTGTTATTTATTGATCTAAATAAGGTGTTTAACTTGCATACCCAAAATTGAGGGTCCTCCTTGTAGATCGCCTGGGGGACACCATTTGGTCCTGGAGCACAGTCTTGCCTGCTTCTCTTAATTATTTTAAATATTTCAAATTCCGCATCTGTACTGGATGTCTGATCTCCACACGGCTGATTGACACTCAGGTTCTTAGATTTTATAGCTGCTGGGGTCCTCAGTTCCACTGTTTTTAATGTGGTATTAGATGTTGTTGTGGGTGGCACCGATGGGTTTACTGAGAAGGTGTCAAGTAAGTATTGAGTCCATGCATTTTCCGTGACACAGGTCGTGCTTATTGTTTGTCCTAATCTATTTAATGAATTTACCTGTGCCCAAAATGCTCTTGGATCGGATTTTTTTGTGTTGTATAATAACTTGGTCCAGAAATCAGTGACTTGAGTTCTTTTTTCAATCCAAAGTAGTTTTTTATATTGTTTCCTGATTGATCGGACTGTTTGCCAGACGTGAGAGTTTGAACTGCGGCCCTTTGCTTGCCTCATGCACTTCCGCAGGCGCCTTCTTAAGGATAGTATGGTCTTGCTGAACTGACCACGTTTCTTTAGGTTGGATTTAGTGCTCAAGTTGACTCTAGTTTTTGGTAGCTTATTCAGAAAAGTGGTCCATGCTTCTGCACACAGTTCACTTCCATTGGTTGTGGTTTGAAATAGGTGTTTGGCATCTTTGGCTATTTGTGGTAGTGAATTAGTCGTCCACCTTAAACGCTTCAGGTTGATCGTTGTTAATTCCTCAACTATCGATTGTGCTTTTGGATGTTTAAAAGGTGCCAAATTAGTCTCAATATGCTGCATTGAATGGTCACTATCCACTGTACATTGAATTTGGAAGCTTTTGACTAAACCCAGCAGTGGGAGCGAGACGATGGTATAGTCCAGAATTGTGTTTGTACTCGGGCCTATGTAGGTGGTTAAGGGGGGTTTATCCTGTTTAATTCTTCCATTTAATACGCGCAACCCCTGATTTTCCAGGGCCCACATCAACTGTTTTCCCACTAGGTCGGTCTTGTTGGCTGGGGGGATCTCCTGCGTTTCCACCATCCAGAACTCTTTGGCAGCCATGATATTGTCTTCGTCTTCTGGGAGCTGTATAAGGTTGGAGTTGAAATCGCCCGTCAGAATTATCTCCCATTCTGGATGTTCGAGGCGGAAACCTGATATTACATTGTTAATGGCGTGAAATAATTCCTTTTTTACATTCATTTTTGGATGGGCGTATATGTTGATTAATATAATGGTGCCAATACCAACCTGGGACACTCTCTCAAATTTAATTATTTGCATATCTGCCTTGGAGGCTGCCAGTTGGGAGGCCTTGACGTTTAATGCAGGGCTTATAAAAACCGACAGGCCCCCCTTTGCTCGACCATGGCGCTGAGTGCGAATTGCACTGACGTGAAAACTGATTCTTCCCGGAACGTCAATTGGCTCTATTAGCCATGTTTCCTGCAGGGCGATAATATCATAGCTATTCCATGTGTCCATTTTCCTATCGATATTCAGGATTTCTTTGGCACCGGTGATGTTCCAGGAAAGGACTTTTACTATGCCATATCCGGTGTTACAGTCCCTGCTTTGGATTCAGTCTTCAGTTGGGTGGTCTTGCATTGGTCTGCTCAGTTGGTTCAATTTGGAAATATCTGAGCCCCTTGCCCCTTGCAGTACTGAATATGTATCTCGACTAGCCCCAGCATGATCTCCTAATTTAGCGCGCTTCCTTAATAGGGGCGAGGGATAGCCTGTCATTACCTCTTCCTTGAGCGAGATCCCCCACTCCTCGAATTTCTTAGTTTCATTAAGTAACTGCTTGACAGTTTCCATGCTCCTCCAGGTTGTACGGGTGCCTTCTTTGACTGTTTTGTTTCCAAGGGTGATGAATTCAATTGCCAATAGGTCTGCAGACGTTATATGGTTGAGGCTCGAGATGGCCGATGTTAGATGTATCGTCGGTTAAGATAGTCTTGTATGCCTTGCATTCTATAATTAGGTATAAAAAGTAACTTTCCAGTTATTGTTGGTTTTGTACCATGGATTATGTCATGCGGCCTTGCTCTCCTTATTTTGTTACTTCCGTTATTCCTTGCCTCATCCCTTGTGTTATTGACATGTTGAGTATGATCATCATTCCCTAGTGGTTCTGATTGTATGCTGTCCTTAGTTTTTACTCTCAGGATTGTTCTTATTTTCGCCTAGATCTATATTAGGGATGCGGTCGTTAACGATGTTCGCAGAGTTAGGACCTCGCCTTGTAGGACTTTCCGGCCCAATGTTCTGGTATGAGTCATGTTGCTCTGTAATAATCTTTACTTGTGGTTGATCTGGCTTAATCTGGACATCTATTGGTGTAAGTTGCATTGCTTTGATTTTATCCCTGTTTGAGGTAACGTTGATACTCATGACCGTTTCTGGGTTTAAAGTGACTTTGTGTATATTGTCTGGACCTTTATGCATGATGTCTGGATAAAGATACTTGCTTCAGAGAAATTGCAGAAACTCCTGTCTGCCTATAGCAGAACTGACACTTTGACCTTGTGGCAGGAGCAGAATAGGTGCATTGCACCGGAACCAATGCAACGACACGCCTGCAGAAACCGATGCTCTGAACCATGCATCACTGCCATAGCAGTGTGGAGAGATGGACACATCGCCTAGACTGCACGGAGAAACCCGGCACATCACACTCTGAACCAACGCTTCTCGGCTTTTGTGCTTCATCTTCGGAACAGACGCAGCGCCACCACGGAGTGAAGAAAATCGGTTCATCACCTCCCCTGTGGGGGCGACATTGACGCATTGCTCATCTGCATGACGCATCTCGGCTGTTTCGACCAGTGCTCTATTCGTCGCGGCTGAATCGCTCATGTGTCCGGCCTGTACTACATCGTGGTCAGCCTGAACTGTTGGCTTTGCTCCGGTCGAAGGCGACTGGATAACCCCATTGGCACTTATTGCTTTTAAGGACTACAGAAACTTTTTATTCTTTAAAAATTCATATCTCGACTTCTACTCTTTGTATTTTGACATTTTGGTCTTGATTTATTTATAAAATTGTCCATTCTTTAATCTTGTAAGGAGTTTTGTTTGTGGTGTTTCGATTGTGTTACTGTGTGTTGTGTTGCAGAAATACTTTACAAATTGCCTCTTTAGATTAGCCCGACTGCTCTGTGCCAAGCTACTGGAGGGTGAGCACATGCTATCTCTTAGTGTGTATTTGTCTCACCCTGACTAGGATTGTGGTTGCTGCTTGGACAGGGTGCACAACTCTGACAACTAACGACCCAATTTTTAACAATTGTTCAATCAATAGATAAATAGTTGGACGGTGAGGAGGGTGTGAATGAATTAATCTAAGAATGGATGACAACCAGTACATTGTTTTTTTTAAATTATAAAATACTTTAAGCTAAGTGGAGCAAATGGTGTCAATGCGCTGACTTCGGGTTAGTGTTCTGTTTTTTGTTTTAGCTTCTGCATTAAAACATCACCCTCCCACCACACGTCTTCAACCAATCCTTAAGAAACACGCATAGCCTGGATCTATTTAAACACAGAGCTCTGATTTAGGGCCTCAAAAATGTATAATCTAAAATAGAAGAGAGAACATGATAACCATGTTTTGACTGAATTACACAATATGAAACAAGAAAACCTTCCATCGATCCCGGCTTCCACTTGACCACAGTATATGATCCTAGGCAATTACATTTTTCAAGGTGGCTTCTTTTCTTTCCTCGTCACATGAGAGCACCAATGCATCAGTGCATGGTGTGCACTGCACACATGGAAAAGACAAACATGTTAATCCATTTATGGTAACCCCCTAGGGCACGTGTAGGGACAGAAGACAGGTGACTTTTCTCTTGGTTCACTAAAAACATTGTGGTCAGGGCAGTGCTGGTGGGGGCAGACATTTTTGAAGTTCATGATTACACTCTGTTGCTTCTAACAATTGCTACAACCTGCAGTGTTAAAATATAATTTGGCGTTTATCATGGGGGACTGTCCGGTTGTCATCTTTATGTGAGACTCAATATACATTGCAGCTTATCAAGGACTGCTTATCATCATGACGTCACCCACATTGGCTAATATGAATATTTAATACACGGGACCTCTACAGGTTTCTGCATATTATTATCTTTTGACTGTAGTGACTTACGGCCCCCCTGACGTATTTGGACAAACACGTGGATTATTCAGTCACCTCTACAATTTCTCTCTGCCCTGACGAAGCTCCCAAGGCTGGGGAGCGAAACGCGTTGGCTGTTTTGTGCACCTTGAAAAAAGAAAAAAACGAATAAAAAGAAAAATATTTTTATACATTATTCTTCGCCTCTGCAAATTACTTTGACTTTGGTGCTGCCTCCACGTATCCTTAAAATATAATTTACTAAACTGAAATGCTTTGAAAGGATCCCTTTATTAAGAAATAAACTTCTTTGAAGAGTCTTTATCATATATGTACTGGACTCTCTGAGCCAAGCAACAGCAGACCCCTCACATCCCCATGCCTCCACAAATCCCTGAAGGTGAGCACTGCTTGTGGTGACCTTGCAGGAGACAGAAAGCTCCCAAAAGTATAAACTAATTATATAGAGGCATGCTTTAAAGACATTGTTTTATGCAGTTTATAGGATGTGGCCGTAGCCGTGGCCGCCTCATGCCAAGTAACAAAACCAGACCCCATCGGCAGTGAAAGGGGCCCCCATCCTGTCTGTCCACTGCAAAAATGACTGGTAGTGCTGGTCAGTGCCTGTCTAAACTGGGAAGAAGAGGAGGTAAAAGACTACAAAAAAGACTACAAAAAAGTCAACTAGTGGGAAAGAGATTCTCTCATTCCCCTAATTCCCTTGAATCATGACTTAATCACCATGGATGTTTATTTCCAAATTAATATTGTAATCTGCCACGAGACATTTCTACACTTCTGCATTTAGGATCAACATTGGCAGTTAAAGATCTTGTCAATTATATGCAGTCAGGAGTGGCTCCGATCATGGCTTATCTCCAAGAGAATCCAGTATTCTTACATCTGGGCGATTGGTAATTCATGCTGCTTCAGAAATTGCTACAGCAAACAAATGATGGATGTAATGCTGACAATTCAAACATTCTCCCCCAGTCAAAAGATCTGGGTTAAATCCATCCTTCTTTTGCCTATTATGCCACCCCAGTTTGGACCCAGCCATATGCAAATCAGTCTTGACCATGTGCCTCATGGGAACAGTCAAGCCCAAACTGCCAGGCCAAGTCCTCCCTGGACTGGAAACAAGCATCCTGGGACCGGTTTCAGGGCATGTCACCCTTCTTCAGCCAGGTTATCTTGTATCCAGTGGCAAAGTGAGCAAGGGACACACGTCTGGGCATACCCTGCCAACTTAGGGAGAAAAGTGTTGCAGCAAACAAATGATTGAAGTGTCTTTTGCTTCAGCGATTGCGACCTTCCAGTTTTTTGGAAGAGGCAATCTTCAGTGTGTCCCCACCCTGACTGTCCCAAAATCTCAGGTCAACTCTTCAAAGTGCATAACCTTTCTAAGAGTCCGATTCAGGATGGACTTAGGCAACGTTTTCCTTCTAGAGGCAAGGATAATTAATCTTTAGTCATTTTTTTACAAATCTGCTAGCGCTCCAGGGAGCCACAGCGAGGACGTGTGTGGAGTCCAGCATCGTATGGCATCCTGTGTATTTCCGGTTCAATGGTCAAGGCTTCATTCACGTCCACTTCTTTAACACCTTCAGAGGGTTTGGTCTCCAGTTTTCCAGTTCTTATAGACTGCAGTGCCAGTCACTCAGAAGATGAGGGAAGACCCCGAGTGGTGGTTGGAGCCCAAAGACAACCCTGACCGGTTTCCCAACCATTTGGAATCTCCAACAATTCTCAAAACTGATGCCAGCTCTCTGGGGTGGGGAGTGACATTTTCCAGACAGAGCATATGATCAATAGTAGAGACCTGCAAGTCCTGAAGAGGAGAGAACTCATGTTTGCGTAGATAACATGACAGCATTTTGAACTTCAAGTTCATTAGAAAAACATCCTTGTGAGATCTGACAACATGGTTATAGTGACATGCATCAATTGCCAGAGAAGAACCTGTAAGACCTTGAACTCGGGGGCAGCCCAACCAGGCACCTAGGCAGAGGCTCACTTGATGGCCACATCAGAGAGATGGATGATGGGAATATAGATCAACCAAGTAGTTTTTTTATTCATCCCTGAATCTGTATTTATCTCCACAATGTTTCTGAATGTGTCCAGAAAGATTAGGACTATAATTCTGGATTATTATTTTTGCCTCAAGTAGCAGTGGCATTCTTCCTGGGATCTTCTCCTGATTTACAGAGGAAGGAGCTTGGTTGGTTGGTGCAGGTGGTCCGGTATATCATCAAATGCATTTCCTCCATTTCTGCTAAACCCAAGACTGCTTTGCAAGATTCAGGAAGAGAGTATGGAGATGCTCCTGCTAGTTCTCCATTAGTCACAAAGGCCGTGGTTTTCTCTACTAAAAACACGTACTAGACTCCCCATCCTTGCTTGCTTTCTCTACATCCATCTGTACTCACATATTCGACTCTACCTATCAGAGATCCTTTTCGGGTTTGTGGTAGAAAGGCTAAGTCTCAAGTCTACTCCTCATCTAGCAGTCATCAGACATATTGCAGCAGCTCTAGAAGGCCTTCTACTTTAATATCCTATTTCAGGCATTGGAATTAGTTTCCTTTCCTGAGGATCCGTAAGGATGCTATAATATTGAAGTTGGCCCCTTCAATCATGCCTAAAGTTTATTCCTCCTCTCATGTCTCTAATAGAGTTTTCCTTCTTTTTCTTTCCTTACAGTACTTCTCTTGAGGAAACGTTGTTGAATAGTTGGGATGCTAAAAGAGCTTTATCTGTTTACTTCAACATATCAAAGGAATAGAGATGGTCAGATCATTTCCCTGTAAGTTTTGCCCTCTTTGAAGAGGGAAGAAGGCGTTGAATCATCTCAGCAGGTGGAGTGTGTTGACTATTGTTATGACATATTCAGAGCCTTATGAAATTCATGCATGTTTTACAAGAGTTATATTTGCTTCTAGTGCATACTTTACAGGAGTCTCTATAGAGGACATATGTAGAGCTGATACTTGGGCCTCAAAACATACTTTTGTAAGACATTATCGATTGCCAAAGGTTTGGTAAATTTATTGACAATGTCTCATTAAACTGTAAAAGAGCAAGATTATACATGTTGAATAGATTGAACAGTTATGGTTGCAAGAGAATTCCAAAATAAATACAAAATGTGTTTCTTTCTTTAAAAATTACTTTATAGCAAGTCAATGGTGTTGGACGTGGCCCTTTCTACAGCATCACCCCTAAAGTGTTTGCCTTCCTCCCTCCTGTTTTCTGAACTCATTTTTGATGGCCTTTGGAGACTGTGCCCTTTACAAGTGCTAACCAATACAAGTGCTTGTGCTCTCTCCTTTAATTGTGGTAAGATTTGTTTACACCCTTTTGGCACTTTTCGTTTACTTATAACTCCATAGTAAAATGGTAGTACTTGTAGCCAGGGGCTGTACATTAAATGCTGCTCGTGAGCCTGCAGCATTTACTGAGTCACCCACTTAAGTAGCCTTTTTCAACTTGTCTTAGGCCTGCCATTGCAGCCTGTATGCAATTTTAACCTGCCAATTCAACTTGGCAAAATAACATAACATAACATAAGTATTTGTAAAGCGTATGCTCACCCGTGGGCATCTTGGCGCTGAATAACAAATGTTTATTGTTACCCAACTCAATAGTACTCATTTTATCAACCTCAGACGCATGAAAGCCTAAGTAGACCCTCTGGATTTGAACCTGTTACCATGAGGTCAAACACAGGCCTCTACAGTGGAAACATTTGTAAATTAAGCTATCAGATCCAAAATAATAATTTTTCTAAAACTCTCTTTTTAATACATGTAAGTTATCCCTAGTGTTGGCCCTAAACAGCCAAAAAGGCAGAATGTGTTGTATTTAATAAGTTGGACATTCATGTTTTACATGTCCTAGTAGTGACATCTCACAAATTAGTTTTTACTACTGTGAGGCTTCCATAGGATAATATTCGGTTCCTTTATTACATTCAATAAGTGGTAACGGTTGTTTGGGAGCAAGTACAAATTTGAAGTTTGGTGTCTAAGGAATCGTAGTTTAAAATCCTCTTTGATGGTAAAGTCGGATTTTAAATCACTATTTTGAAAATGCCACTTTTAGAAAGTTAAAGGAACAAATGATGGACGGAATGCTGAACAATGCAAACATTCTCCCCCAGTCACAGAGATCTGGGTTTAATAAATGTTTATTTTGCTCACCACACCACCCCAGTTTGGACCCAACCATATGCAGATCAGTCTTGGCCCTGTGCCTCATGGTAACAGTCCAACCTGAACTGCGAAGCCAGCTCCTCCCTGGACTGGAAACAAGCATCTTGGGATCGGTTTCAAGGCATTACCCCTCATCAGCCAGGATAGCTTCAATCCAGTGATGCAGTGAGATCCCGGACCCACATCTGGGCATACCATTCCCACTTAGGGCGACAAAAGCAAAAGGAACAAATGATGGGCGAATGCTGAACAATGCAAACATTCACCCCCAACCACAACGATCTGGGTTTAATCCATTGTTTTTTTGCTCGCCATGCAGGACTGCTCAGCTGTCTGAAACTGCTTGAGCCTTGCCCTGCTGTCTGAGAAGGAAGACTGGATCTGCTTCCTTCATCCCAGACTGAAGTGACTCCAAGGGTCATCTGACATACCTCCTGTTCTGAGCTACAGGGACACAACAAGCTCCAGAGGCCTCCTTGGAAGTGTCCAACTGACCTGCTGCACAGAACCTGCTTGGGCCTGCAAATGGACTTGCCTGAGCCCTGCCGGCCTATGCTGGAGTGAGTTCCTGATCCCCTGGTGCCTCCCCAGGTCCTGGGCCCTTGGCTGACCTAACTTAAGGTTCCATCAAATCCGGCATGAAGCGACACACAGCCTCGCTGCACAGCTTCAAGCTTCATTGGAACTGATGCCAAGCAATGTAAAATCCCACAATGCCTCACCGTACAGCTGCTAGCCTCATCGGAACTGATGCCAAGCAACGCAAAGCCCCACAAGACTGACCACATAGCTCATTGGACCTGAACAGAGTGCCACAACACCTTGCCGCATAGTTTCATTAGAACTGATTCCGGAGGACGCAAAGCCTCACATAGCAACGCCATGCAGACCGTGCGCCAAAGACTTAAGGTACAATCCTTAGCGGGCCAAACGTGGTCCTGTGTCTGTCCTGCACTCCATCGTGGTCGGCCTGAACTTGTGATTTTGACCTGGTCCAGCGTGACATGATACCCACAGTTTGCGTTTTTTTTTCACTACTTTTATCTAAAGCTTTAAACTGGCATGACCCCAGTCATACTGATTGGATTTTTGTTGTGTTGATCTCAAATAATTAAAATATTTTCTATTTTACTAAATTGAATGATGTGGGATTTTTCTTGTGTTGTGTTTTCATTTTATTAAGTGCTGCATAAATACTTTACAGTGCCTCTAAGTTAAGCCTGACTGCTTTTCGTGCCAGGCTACCAGAGGGTAAAGCATAGATTAATTTAGTGACTTCTTGTGATTCACAATGACAAGGATTGGAATGGTTGCTTGAGGAGAGTTTCACTCTCTCTAACAATACCCCAATTTCTCACTAACTCAAAAAATTGATAACATTGCAAGCCAAGTGGGGAAAAAACAGGAATCCAGAGTGACAAAGAGAATAGTGAATACTTAAGAGTTTTACAACTTTGGTCTCAAAGCAGGAACTCAGCAAAGAAACTGACCATCCCTTACATTGACAATGGCGCCACCATGGGGTTGTGTTTTGTCTCATCTTACAACAACCACCTAATGCAGTGCTGGGAGAGGGGGGTTGCATGATTCATAGAGCGCTACATACATTCCATTTTATGCCAGTAATATTTCAATCAATAAATTAGGAAACTTGTAGAGCGCACTACATACCCGTGAGGGTCTCAAGGCGCTGGGGGGGTGGGGTGGGGCTGCTACTGATCGAAGAGCCAGGTCTTGAGTAGTCTTCTGAAGGCCAGTAGGTCTTGGGTCTGCCGTAGGTTGGTGGGGAGGGAGTTCCAGGTCTTGGCGGCGAGATTTAGATCTATTGCTTGTTTGGGATACACGCGCAAAGATAAACTAGTGGACTATATCTCGAATATCAATAGAAAGAACTTTAATCTGGAATTAAAGTACAAACATACCTCTGACAACATTACATTTCTTGATACTGAGCAGAGCATACATAATAAAGAACTGTGCACAATATGTTTAGCAATTCACCAACTATGAGCATGGTCAGGTACGTGGCTCCCATCTAATCAAATTGTTATTGAATACCCTTTAAGGGGGATGAACTGTGCATGCATGGAGGGACTATTCAAATATATTGGGATTTAGAGATGAAGCTAAGAGGAAGCAATTGTTGTCCAGCCCAAGGCTATTCTAGAAATGTGTTGGAATGCTAGGACAGAACATTGTAGCAGAGAAAGGATTCCTAGATGTAAATAAAAGAGTGCAATAAATGCTTTGAAAATGAAATGTATCACAACTTAAACTAGTAACAATATCAGACTTTCTAACTTACTGTACAAACATTGTTTTTTTTATATAGCTGGGCATAGATTAGCTGTGCGCTCCCATCCATTATCTACAGAAAATACTAGTTTGTGGGAGATGTGTTTGGAAGTTTGTGAGGCGTCACTTCTCCTGATAAGCAATTACATTGGATTTCGAACCTGGGAGTTAGGTTTTACATCTTAAATAAATACAAGGGGGGGGGGCTTATTTACGAGCCCTTGCGTCAGTTTTGCGCCGCCGGTGCGTCACTTTTTGTGACGCATCAGCAGGGTAAAAAAAATGCACCATGTTGCGTCATATTTACAAAGTGACGCATCTAGGTAGATGCGTCACTTTGTAAACCCCTGCGCCACATTATACCTGCGCCAGGTATAATATATACAGGGAGGGCGTTCCGAAGCAAGTAAGCCTCGTAGAAGTAACGCAGTGAAATCTATAAGATTTCACTGCGACACTTGTAGGATGCAAATGTGTCAATATCTTACTCCTGCCTCATGGCAGGCGTAAGACTGATGCAGGCACATTTCACATGGGACTTGCCCATGTGTAATGACCCATTGCTGGAGTTGCGTTACTTTTGTGACAGACTCCAGCAATGCGTCTTTTTTGCGCCTCCAGATACATCAGAAATACTGATGTATCTGTAAATCCTTTCGACATGATGCATCATACTGTAAATATGACGCATCATTGGTGTCGCAAGGAGGGCGCAATGAAAAGTGACGCATCGCTGTTTTCTCGCAGTGATGCGTCACTTTTCATAAATGAGGCCCAAGGTCTGTCAGTTTGCTCTTAATAAATGTAAACAGATACCCAATGTAGATACAGTCAGGATCTGCTGTGATCTGCCCTTGCTGATTGATTTATACAGGCAGCGCCATCCACTCGATTAAGATATGTACACTAGACATTAACTACTAACAACTCAGACCTGAGAAGCGTGGCTCAGTGGTTAGAGGCGGCAGACCCGGAAGCTGAGATCGGCCGTGGACCAGGGTTCGATTCCCCGCATCGGCGGGTCTTGGGCTCAAAAATTCCATAGAGTCGACAATTCTCGCTCCGGTGCCTACTCAACTCACGGGGTCACACTCTGCGACTCTGGGCAATAGCTTGCTTAATCTCCACTACGGCCCCTCGCGGCGGGATGCCTGGCTTTTGCCTTGTGGATACCCGGCCGGGATATCTCACAGGGGAATACCAGGACGGGTTCCCTAAGCAAGCGCCTTGGGACCCCTGGGTTAAAGTGCGCTATATAAATCGAAACACATTTACATTTACATTTACATTTACATATCTTTATATTTCTTAGACATACACGAATCTAAGCCTATAGGCCTTACAGCCCCAGCACTCATTCGTGTTCCAAGGAAGGATCAAAGAGGAAGCATTGAAGAGACTAAAGATGGTAACAAGAACCCCATGTGGACTTCACACTGAAAAGTGTTTGTGTACATTCTTATGAGTTCTCTATCTGAAATTCTAATGAAATTGCATGGATGGCATTTTAATTTTTTTTTACTACCTACATAAATATTCAATATGGTCAACTGTACTAATTGTAAAAATAGGCGTTACAAGTTGAGAATCCATTTGAATGCATGTTGCATGATATCATTTTATTCGTTATTTATTTTTTAAAGTTGCAGATAAAAATAAGGTAGGCATTACAATCGCACTTTGAGGAAGAACTTCTGTTTCCTGTGTTTGCTGAATAATCAAATGGAAGGGTAGCTGTTTCTCTTTTTGATGTGAACACCGGAACTTTTTCCACCAATATTGAGCAGTTTGTGTATTGGACTGTGTTTTTTCACATAAATGCAAGACCTGTTACCGGGTTGAATTTCATACACATTTCACCCCGACCAAGATCTATCATAGGATTCTGCTCTGCATTAAACTACACATTAGTGTTTACATAAGCATTAAGTGTGAAATATTATAGCCAATGGAAACTCTTGAGGCAGGAGGGCTGGAGCTAAGGGTAGCACAAGGGTTAGCATTTATGTTTAGGGTTAGGGGAGTTACAACGGGAGTCAGAGTTGGTGAGAAACCCTCTCGCTTCAAGAATCTCAGGGCCCGATTCACAGAACTAACTTAAGAAAAAATCCTAAACGTACTACCATTTTGGTATTCACAGAAGGCACTTATTCATTTTAGTAGTCACAGAAGGCACTTAAACATTTCGGTATTCACAGAAGTTAGGAGTCCTAACTTTGGGACCCCTAAACGCCTTCTGTGAATACCGAAAGTCTTTTTATTGATTTCATTGTAGAATAAAGATGTCTATAATTGTTGTCGCCAGCATATTGGCACACGGTTGCCACAGTTGTTTTCAGGATTAGGCCTAGTGACTATGTATAGATTGAATAAAGTTTGTCCCATAACTGAGCCATAGGGGCTCCTTAGAGCGCATTGGCAATGGTAGAGTCGTGGTCTCCAATCTTCACTTTTTGGAATGAAGGCTAGGCTCATTCCGTTTGCTGGCTTGCGTTGACGTCAATAGGTAAGGAATGGTGATGGCGGTATGGTCAGTCAAGTCAACATACCGTGGCAGGTGAGGTTGCCCCTGATAATGCACGAGCGACGGGATTCTAGGTTCTCTTCAGTGTGGCTTGGTATGGTGATTACTTGAGTGATGCTCAGCAGTGGTCCTCAGACTGAAGAAGGCTTCCTTCATGGTCCTGATTGAGGCATCACTTGGACAAGTGAAGTTGCCAAGGAAGAAGATGATCTTTTCTCTGGCGTAGGCTGCTCTGGTGAGGACTGACATCCTTGAGTTCAACCAGGGGTTCACATTAGATGGTCGGTAGGGACAGTGGGACAAGATGATCTGTGTGTGTGTGGACCACAGCAGTCGAGGAGTACAAAGATGACGCGTGTCAGCAACAGCTGGATTGTACAAAGTGATGAAGAAGGACGGGTCGCCGCAATTTCCCCTCGCATTTCTTTTAGTCAGTCACTGTGCTGGGTGATGCAGTCCTGTAATATTAGAACATCTGGCAACTGGGGCTGGTGGTAGAACTAGCTGTCTGTAAGAAGGTTGACATTAATGCGAGTAAGTGTGGCTATGTCTGCTGCATGCTTGATTGCATCATGGGAATTAGTCAGTATGAGAAGTTTGTGCAGTTGTTGTGAGAGTTGGCAAGTGTGAAGCTGCATAAGAAAGTTTGTGTTGGCGTGGAAACGCAAAATGTGGGATGTCATTGGTTGCATCTCCTTGTGAAGGTGAACGATGGGAGGATGAACATGGTGTAGCTGTGGCTTGTGAGATGTAGTGGACGTGGAGCATGGCTTTTACCAGGACACAAGAGTACCTATGCCCTGGGAGGAATGTGGCATATGATGCTGGGAGGTGCTAGAGGCTGGGAGCTCTCTGACTGCTGCTGTCACTGTGGGGTTATGTGCTGCAGGTGCTTCCGCGGCTCTTCTGACCATTTGATGGAACTAATCAAAGTATGATCGGTCTAAGTGAGAAGAAAGAGGGATTTCCTTCAACTTTAGAAAGAGTGCATTCAGTCAAATTGTCTTAAAGCAGGGATAGCCAGGGGAAGAGTCAACACAAGGGATCCAACGCCGAACCTCGTGGCAAAGACCACACGCGACTCTCCGACCCCTGTTGAAGCTTTTACTGAGCTTAATACAGCACAGGAAATTTTAGTATGAGTTGACCATACTCATCATTCAATACCACACAAGTTGTGTGAGTACCTCATTTCTGTTTGTGTTTTTGTCCTGACGAAAGCTCCGTAGACCCGGCTGGGCTTAGAGAGCTGAAACATGTTGACACATTTTTCAAGACATGCGGTAATCCAGTAACACGATTACCACCATATCGCAATTTCCTTTTTAATGATAGTGCCTACCCATTTACAATAAATAACTTTTTAGGTTAGACACTATTTTTATCTTATTTTTTCACCACATTCCACTATTTCTGGACACTTCTACCTGTACCGGAGGTAGCCTCGGGTGAGGCAGGCATCCAGCACGTTAATCGACTACCCTATGAATACGCCACGACTCCTGATGGGGCGGAAAAAAGATATACCGCAACGATAAAACCAGGATGTCTATGAGGGTCTTCGAATAAAAACCAATGGTTTTGTAGAAACAAGTGTCCATTCTATTTTTGATCATCGAGTATCTGTCCAGGGGAACTGAATGGACCTCTAATCCCCTTCCCTCCATTTTGATATAAGTCTTAAAGCAGGGGTCTCCAAACTTTTCTGTAATAAGAGCTACTTATTTTTAATGAAATATTATTGAGCTCCTAATATCAGTGTTGAAATAATTAACACATCAGGCTAGATTACCTTAGTGAACACCTTATGCAAGATCAGCAGCAGTGGTCACAGTGACCACCTTATGCAAGATTACCAGCAGTGATCACAGTGACCACCTTATACAAGATTACCAACAGTAATCACAGTAACCATATTATGCAAAATCACCAGCAGTGATCTGGGTGACCAACTTATTGCAAGATCACCAGCAGTGATCACAGTGACCACCTTATGCAAGATTACCAGCAGTGATCACATTGACCACTTTATGCAAGATTACTAGCCATGATCACAGTGGCCACCTTATGCAAAATCACCAGCAGTGATCACAATGACCACCTTATGCAAGATCACCAGCAGTGATCACAGTGACCACCTTATGCAAGATCACCAGCAGTGATCACAGTGACCACCTTATGCAAGATTACCAGCAGTGATCACAGTGGCCACTTTATGCAAGATTACTAGCCATGATCACAGTGGCCACCTTATGCAAAATCACCAGCAGTGATCCGAGTGACCACTTTATGCAAGATCACCAGCAGTGATCACAGTGACCACCTTATGCAAGATAAACAGCAGTGATCACAGTGACCACATTATGGAAGATTACCAGCAGTGATCACAGTGACCACCTTATGCAAGTTTACCAGCAGTAATCACAGTGATCACTTTTTGAAAGATTACCTGATGTGATCACAGTGACCACCTTGTGCAAGATTACCAGCAGTGATCGGAGTGATTACATTATGCAGGATCACCAGCAGTGATCACAGGGACCACTTTATGCAAGATTACCAGCTGTGATCACAGTGACCATCTTATGCAAGATTACCAGCAATGATCACAGTGGCCACCGATCACAGTGGCCACCTAATGCAAAGATCACCAGCAGTGATTACAGTGACCACTTTATGCAAGATTACCAGCAGTGATCACAGTGGCCACCTTATACAAGATCACCAGCAACATTCACAAAGACCACCTTATGCAAGATAACCAGCAGTGATCACAGTGGCCACTTTATGCAAGATTACCAGCAGTGATCGGAGTGACCACCTTATGCAAGATTACCAGCAGTGACCACAGTGACCACATTACGCAAGATTACCAGTAGTGATCACAGTGACCACCTTATGCAAGATTACCAGCAGTGATCTCAGTGGCCACCTTATGCAAGATTACCAGCAGTGATCATAAGGATCACCTTATGCAAGATTACCAGCAATGATCACAGTGATCACCTTATACAAGATTACCAGCAGTAATCACAGAGACCACTTTATGCAAGATTACCAGCTGTGATCTCAGTGGCCACCTTACGCAAGATCACCAGCAGTGATCGAAGTGACCACCTTATGCAAGAGCACCAGCAGTGATCACAGTGACCACCTTATGCAAGATAACCAGCAGTGATCACAGTGACCGCATTATGCAAGATTACCAGCAGTGATCACAGTGACCACCATATGCAAAATTACCAGCAGTGATCACAATGTCCACATTATGCAAGATTACCGGCAGTGATCGGAGTGACCACCTTATGCAAGATCACCACCAAGGATCACAGTGAACACCTTATGAGAGATTACCAGCAGTGATCACAGTGGCCACCTTATGCAAGATTACCAGCTGTGATCACAGTGACCACCTTATGCAAGATTACCAGCAGTGATCACAGTGGCCACCTGATGCAAGATCACAAGCAGTGATCACAGTGAATCAACTTATGCAAGATCACCAGCAGTGGTCACAGTGACCACCTTATGCAAGATTACCTACAGTAATCACAGTAACCACGTTATGCAAGATTACCAACAGTGGTCACAGTGGCCACCTTATGCAACATCACCAGCAGTGATCACAGTGACCACCTTATGCAAGATAACCAGCAGTGATCACAGTGACCACCTTTTGCAAGATCACCAGCAGTGATCGGAGTGACCACCTTATGCAAGATTACCAGCAGTGACCACATTGACCACCTTATGCAAGATTACCAGCAGTGATCACAGTGACCACCTTATGCAATATTACCAGCAGTGATCGGAGTGACCATCTTATGCAAGATCACAAGCAGTGATCACAGTGGCCACCTTATGCAATATTACCAGCAGTGATCACAGTGAACACCTAATGCAAGATTACCACCAGTGATTACTGTGACCACCTTATGCAAGTTTTCCAGCAGTGATCACAGTGGCCACCTTATCACAGTGGCCACCTTATGCAAGATTACCAGCAGTGATCACAGTGACTACTTTATGCAAGATTACCAGCTGTCATCACAGTGACCTAATGCAAGATTACCAGCAGTAATCACAGTGACTACTTTATGCAAAATTACCAGCTGTAATCACAGTGGCCACCTTATGCAAGATCACCAGCAGTGATTAGAGTGACCACCTTATGCAAGATCACCAGCAGTGATCAAAGTGACCACCTTATGCAAGATAACCAACAGTGATCAAAGTGACCACCTTATGCAAAATTACCAGCAGTGATCACAGTGACCACCATATGCAAGATCACCAGCAGTGATCGGAATGACCACCTTATGCAAGATCACCAGTAGTGATCACATTGACCATTTTATGCAAGATTACCAGCAGTGATCACAGTGGCTACCTTATCACAGTGACCACCTTATGCAAGATTACCAGCTGTGATCACAGTGACCACCTTATGCAAGATTATCAGCAGTTATCACAGTGGCCACCTTATGCAAGATCACCAGCCGTAATCACAGTGACAAACTTATGCAAGACTACCAGCAGTAATCACAGTGACCACTTTATGCAAGATCAGCAGTGATCACAGTGGCCGCCTTATGCAAGATAACCAGCAGTGATCACAGTTAACACCTAATGCAAGATTACCAGCAATGATCTGAGAGACCACCTTATGCACGATTACTAGCAGTGATCAGAGTGACCACCTTATGCTAGATTACCAGCAGTGATCACAGTGACCACCTTATGCAAGATTACCAGCAGTGATCACAGTGACCACCTTTTGCAAGATTACCAGCAGTGGTCACAGTGCCGCCGTATGCAAGATAACCAGCAGTGATCACAGTTACCACCTTATGCACGATTACTAGCAGTGATCAGAGTAACCACCTTATGCTAGATTACCAGCAGTGATCACAGTGACCACCTTATGCAAGATTACGAACAGTGATCAGAGTGACCACCTTATGCAAGATTACCAGCAGGGATCACAGTAACCACCTTATGCAAGATTACCAGCAGTGATCTCAGTGACCACCTCATGCAAGATTACCAGCAGAACACAGTGACCGCTTTATGCAAGATTACCAGCAGTGATCACAGTGACCACTTTATGCACAATTACCAGCAGTGGTCAAAGTGACCACCTTGTGCAAGATCACCAGCAGTGATCACAGTGACCACCTTATGCAAGATCACCAGCAGTGATCACAGTGACCATTTTATGCAAGATAACCAGCAGTGATCACAGTGACCCCCTTATGCAAGATCACCAGCAGTGATCACAGTGACCATTTTATGCAAGATTACCAGCAGTGATCACAGTGACCACCTTATGCAAGAATGCCAGCAGTGATCACAGTGCCCACCCTATCACAGAGTGACCGCCTTATGCAAGATTACCAGCAGTGATCACAGTGCCCACCTTATCACAGAGTGACCACCTTATGCAAGATTACTAGCAGTGGTCACAGTGACCACCTTATGCAAGATTACCAGCAGTGATCACAGTAACCACCTTATGCAAGATTACCAGCAGTGATCACAGTGCCCACCTTATCACAGAGTGACCACCTTATGCAAGATTACCAGCAGTGGTCACAGTGACCACCTTATGCAAGATTACCAGCTGTGATCACAGTGACCACCTTATGCAAGATTACCAGCAGTGATCACAGTGGCCACCTGATCACAGTGGCCACCTTATGAGAGATTACCAGCAGTGATCACAGTGGCCACCTTATGCAAGATTACCAGCTGTGATCACAGTGACCACCTTATGCAAGATTACCAGCAGTGATCACAGTGGCCACCTTATGCAAGATCACCAGCAGTGATCACAGTGACCAATTTATGCAAGATCAACAGCAGTGGTCACAGTGACCACCTTATGCAAGATTACCTGCAGTAATCACAGTAACCACTTTATGCAAGATTACCAACAGTGGTCACAGTGGCCACCTTATGCAACATCACCAGCAGTGATCACAGTGACCACCTTATGCAAGATAACCAGCAGTGATCACAGTGACCACCTTATGCAAGATCACCAGCAGTGATCGGAGTGACCACCTTATGCAAGATTACCAGCAGTGACCACATTGACCACCTTATGCAAGATTACCAGCAGTGATCACAGTGACCACCTTATGCAATATTACCAGCAGCGATCGGAGTGACCATCTTATGCAAGATCACAAGCAGTGATCACAGTGGCCACCTTATGCAATATTATCAGCAGTGATCACAGTGAACACCTAATGCAAGATTACCACCAGTGATTACTGTGACCACCTTATGCAAGTTTTCCAGCAGTCATCACAGTGGCCACCTTATCACAGTGGCCACCTTATGCAAGATTACCAGCAGTGATCACAGTGACTACTTTATGCAAGATTACCAGCTGTCATCACAGTGACCTAATGCAAGATTACCAGCAGTAATCACAGTGACTACTTTATGCAAAATTACCAGCTGTAATTGCAGTGGCCACCTTATGCAAGATCACCAGCAGTGATTAGAGTGACCACCTTATGCAAGATCACCAGCATTGATCAAAGTGACCACCTTATGCAAGATAACCAACAGTGATCAAAGTGACCACCTTATGCAAAATTACCAGCAGTGATCACAGTGACCACCATATGCAAGATCAGCAGCAGTGATCGGAATGACCACCTTATGCAAGATCACCAGTAGTGATCACATTGACCATTTTATGCAAGATTACCAGCAGTGATCACAGTGGCTACCTTATCACAGTGACCACCTTATGCAAGATTACCAGCTGTGATCACAGTGACCACCTTATGCAAGATTATCAGCAGTTATCACAGTGGCCACCTTATGCAAGATCACCAGCCTTAACCACAGTGACAAACTTATGCAAGATTACCAGCAGTAATCACAGTGACCACTTTATGCAAGATCAGCAGTGATCACAGTGGTCGCCTTATGCAAGATAACCAGCAGTGATCACAGTTAACACCTAATGCAAGATTACCAGCAATGATCTGAGAGACCACCTTATGCACGATTACTAGCAGTGATCAGAGTGACCACCTTATGCTAGATTACCAGCAGTGATCACAGTGACCACCTTATGCAAGATTACCAGCAGTGATCACAGTGACCACCTTTTGCAAGATTACCAGCAGTGATCACAGTGCCGCCGTATGCAAGATAACCAGCAGTGATCA
Source organism: Lissotriton vulgaris (assembly GCF_964263255.1). Taxonomy (NCBI): domain Eukaryota; kingdom Metazoa; phylum Chordata; class Amphibia; order Caudata; family Salamandridae; genus Lissotriton; species Lissotriton vulgaris. The sequence continues at coordinate 84,907,575 of NC_141699.1, forward strand.
GTTACCACCTTATGCACGATTACTAGCAGTGATCAGAGTAACCACCTTATGCTAGATTACCAGCAGTGATCACAGTGACCACCTTATGCAAGATTACGAACAGTGATCAGAGTGACCACCTTATGCAAGTTTACCAGCAGGGATCACAGTAACCACCTTATGCAAGATTACCAGCAGTGATCACAGTGACCACCTCATGCAAGATTACCAGCAGAACACAGTGACCGCTTTATGCAAGATTACCAGCAGTGATCACAGTGACCACTTTATGCACAATTACCAGCAGTGGTCAAAGTGACCACCTTGTGCAAGATCACCAGCAGTGATCACAGTGACCACCTTATGCAAGATCACCAGCAGTGATCACAGTGACCATTTTATGCAAGATAACCAGCAGTGATCACAGTGACCCCCTTATGCAAGATCACCAGCAGTGATCACAGTGACCATTTTATGCAAGATTACCAGCAGTGATCACAGTGACCACCTTATGCAAGAATACCAGCAGTGATCACAGTGCCCACCTTATCACAGAGTGACCGCCTTATGCAAGATTACCAGCAGTGATCACAGTGCCCACCTTATCACAGAGTGGCCACCTTATGCAAGATTACCAGCAATGGTCACAGTGACCACCTTATGCAAGATTACCAGCAGTGATCACAGTAACCACCTTATGCAAGATTACCAGCAGTGATCACAGTAACCACCTTATGCAAGATTACCAGCAGTGATCACAGTAACCACCTTATGCAAGATTACCAGCAGTGATCACAGTGCCCACCTTATCACAGAGTGACCACCTTATGCAAGATTACCAGCAGTGGTGACAGTGACCACCTTATGCAAGATTACCAGCAGTGATCACATTGACCACCTTATGCAAGATTACCAGCAGTGGTCAAAGTGACCACCTTATGCAAGATTACCAGCAGTGATCACAGTGCCCACCTTATCACAGAGTGACCACTTTATGCAAGATTACCAGCAGTGATCACAGTGCCCACCTTATCACAGAGGGACCACCTTTTGCAAGATTACCAGCAGTGGTCACAGTGACCACCTTATGCAAGATTACCAGCAGTGATCACAGTGACCACCTTATGCAAGATTACCAGCAGTGATCACAGTGCCCACCTTATCACAGAGTGACCACCTTATGCAAGATCACCAACAGTGATCACATCAGTCCCTCTGGCACAGTTGCTTGCAGTATTTAAAAAAAGGCTTTGTCAATGTGGAATTATTGTATGGGTGATATTGTATAGCCATAGCCGTTATCTCACAGGCATCAAGGTAATAATCTTAATAATAATTAAGTATCCCCCAAAGCCACATGATTTATCACCCAAGTACCAGCTATAAATATATTTTGAAAATTCAACCAGTTTCCTCTGAACATCAGCTCTAAGTTCTGAAAATGCATACTTTTTTTGTCTCAAATACATACTTTACAATTTTGGTATACATATATTACTTCGGCCAAGCAAAAGCTTCTAATTGAGTGGGCTGGACTGCACACAGCAGAGATACTTACAGGTGTCTTGAGAGCTCCCACTGGCTCACGAGCTATTCGCCGGACACGCCTGGTGTAAAGTTGTCAACTTTCCCAGAATGATTTTGCCTTCATATTTGCAGTTTAGACATCCACTTTCTAAAGTGTGTTGTCCATGGTGGGGCTTTCTATTCGTTTCTCTGCTTCTCTCAGTGCCTGATTACATTTCGAAGTGCCTTAATCTCTGTATTCAATAAAACCTTTCAGTTACAGCTCCAATGAGGTCTACCTACCAAACAAAGCCTCTGAATCAGATGTTTATTTCATAGAAGGAACTCTTTCTGTCAGCTATTTCCACCATTAAGATTCTCGACAGTGGGAGGTGCACACCGAGGTCCTGTTGTAGAAGTGCTTGCCTTGCTCTCATCTTCACCATCCTGTCTCCAACACTGCTGCAGGTACATTGATGTTAAGTGTTGCACTGAATGTATTTGTTCTCTGTTTGGTGGCGTTTGTTTTGCCTCTTTGTGCTGTACTAATTCGCAATAGCTGTGAGTCGAGCGCGAGGATAAACACGTTTAAAAAATGCAAAGGGTTGTTTAGATTCATATGTCTGGGAAAGTAGAATTTAACAAAAGCCCTCAAGAGATCTCTCCTACTCTTTCCACCTATATGCTTACTCGCCTACTTCTTTACCTGCAGCTTTTCTCACTTCTTTGCCACGCCCTACGACACAAGTGACTTGGCGTGAAATTGACTTATCATAAACATATCATTAACAGCTTTCAAATAATAATAATAAAAAAAAGCTCGAACTCCTTATGCATGGGACATGGCATGATGGCAAATGCTTGGAGCCATAGAATCAGACAAATGAAAATAAAGGCACAAATACAAAAAAATCACCTTTGAAAGATTCATTAAGCCAAGCAGCAAACAATGGAGGCAGTTCTTTTTAAGGTACATTCTACGTGGACTTTGCTGTTTGCCTTCTAACTCTCAGCAGCCAGGAAGTGACTGGCGGCCATCTTGTGGGGCTCTCTGTCACCATTGGTGGCTGAAGTGATGTCATCAACCGATGAATCCTCACGGTGGGACAGAAGAAGGCACAAGTTCTCACTATTACCAGAACTAGTGAAAACTGGAAAAACAAAGAAAAAGGACCCCACACAGGGATAAAATCCACAATCCAGGTTGTGGTGCGCGTTACATAAATAAGCGATGTCATTTGCTTTATTTTCTGTACATTTCTCTCCTTGGACAAGCACCCCCACGTTGCATCTGTTGAGCACAGTCTTTTGTGATCTGGACAAAGCATAAAGAGATTTTCAAATTTATGCTAAAAGTAAAACAAAAAAGACCCAAGAATGAGGATTTATCAGTACATTATTATTACTTTAAAAACTTATGGGCATGGAAACAAATATGTACATATATATTAATTCTGGGTGACTTATATTTGAAGTACAACGAAATGGACACATTTTAATACTACTAGAGAGGGATAAATAAAGGTGAGGAACAGAATCTAATGTTCCTTTCTTACACAAACAAAACATTCTCTCTGATACCCACTGAGACTTGGTAAAGCAGTGTGGCCATATGTTCTTTTGATTCCATGATGCAGTTTCTTTTGCTTTAAATGGAGTGTCCTCATAGGCGGAGCCTTCAGCGGATGATTGGCGGGTTCCTTTGCAGCAGTCTACTGGATTCAACATTGGGAGTTGGCAATATTGACCTTCGTGCTCATGCTGCTTGCCCTGTTTTTGTTAGCTACATTTCTTCTCTCACCCCATAAACAAAACAAGGCCAGGATTACATCATGAAGATCATGACCTCTGAACTCGAAGCATAGGCATGCATGTTAAAATAATTTCAAAGTCCTGAGCAGCAGTCGTAGAGTTAGTATCACAATAAGTCCAAAAAGTAGCCTTCTCAATTGATTTTCTTGATTTTTATTCCAATTTTCGTAAAATTTGTACTCGGATCCTTCAACATAACAGGTAGCCACAGGTTGAACCAACACGTGTTTCGTCTCTAGGCATTAACCTAAGACTTCGTCAGGGCTACAACAAACAAATACAGAAATTACTATAATACAAAATATAAAATTTCAGCTGAACTGATAGAACCTCCACCAAGTAGAATCCAAATAAAGAGTCTCTTAACGTGAAACCACCGTCAGTCAATGGAACATGAAGAATAAGTGTCAAGACAAAGTCAAAAACAACAAGGAAAGAGGGATTTCTTTATCTCTTCACTTCTTTGTTATACCTTGTGCTCCCGTTACATAGTGGTGACTTTGGACTGCATTATTCACTTTACTAGCAATGGTTTTGTATAGTTAGCGACTTTACTGATGTTTGGGAACTTTGAATGGTAATTTAGTCATTGCACTTATATTCTAGTGCACTTGAATGAGCTTGAGGACGGCAATTTTGTAAGATTGGGAAGACAATCTTATCGGCGTCGCTTGTCCATTGATATACGTCTTTTGCGGTGAGCTCATTGTCAGATACAGTAGGACTTATCTTGAATCACTTTGGGATTTTATGGCGGTGGTATTTATCTCTTTCTTTGTTGTTTTTTACTTAGTCTTGACACTTATTCTTCACGTTCTTTGGGATTTGATGTTTCACTGCCCCATCCCTGTATGAATACGATTTTTTATACTTTTTTCTTTGAAATTTCGATTGACTGACGTGGTTGCACATTAGGAGACTCTTTATTTAGATTTTACTTGGTGGAGTAACTATCAGTTCAACTGAAATTTTATATTTTGTATTATAGTAATTTATATCTTTGTTTGTTGTAGCCCTGACGAAGTCTTAGGTTAGTTAATGCATAGAGACAAAACACGTGTTGGCTCAACCTGTGGCTACCTGTTATGTTGAAGGACTGGAGTACAAATTTTACTAAAATTGGAATAAAGATCAAGAAAATCAATTGAGAAGGCTACTTTTTGGACTTATTGTGAATCTAACTCTACGACTGCTGCTCAGGACTGTGAAATTGTTTTTGTACCATATGACGGTGGATATTGTCTGAACTCATTTAACCACGAGGAGCGGTCATTGTTCAAATTCCTTGGAGCACTATTGTACTTTCAACAAATAGAATTCCTTTTGCTCACTTACGGTTACATCACCATGCACAGCCTTATACCCCTACTCCCCTTTTTTTTCACATGCATGTTGAAATGTAGACCTTTGCTATATTTCTCAAGGCCATATTTTCATGCACAGCTCTGAAATCAATTTGGAACATGGACTGAAGCCCACTGAACTAGAAGAAAACTGAAGCCTCCAGGTAGGGCAGAGTGCAGGGAATGGGTCAGTTCCACGAGACAGGCTGTTCCCTAACGCTGATGGCGCTTCACAAAATCTTCCAATTTACCTTTGGCCAATCTGCTTCTGAATGCAGGGCAGACATATTGTAGTCTCCTCTGGTATCTTGATAGCACAACTCTCACAAACTCATAAATCCAAATTATTTTCCACTGCATTACCCTCCGGTATCATAGTTCAGCGACCAAGGCGTACATGGATCTTTGTTTGCAAATTATAAACATGTTAGTATGTTTTTTCCCAAACAATAGAGGACCATGTGCCATTGTCCGGGTTCTGATACCACCGAACCCCACTTTGTCTTTGTGGCTCCCATTAAGGTGGCTGTAGAGCACCTGGTGGGAAAACAAACCATCTACCCTCCAAGAACACAGACTTTATAGAGACAATAATACTGACTAAATACTTGGCAGGACACCTGAGGAAGCATCTACATGTCACAGCCGTGGTGACCGTATGGAGCAGCTCTGTGTACAATGCAGACCTATTTAGAGGAAGATGTGTAACTCGCAAAATTGTCGATCTAAGAGCATGTGCAGCGGGGTTTGCAACCCTGGAGAAGGTTGCCCCATGAACCAACCAGGAGCTTCTTTTGTGGAATGCACAGTAGGTTTGGAGCTTTTCACACCTAGGGTCTCACTTTCCCATCTTGTTGGAGAGGAAAAACGCCCTCCATCTTGTATCGTGGCGCATGCCATAGTGCGTATGTCACACAGCTTATGGACACAGGCTATTCTGACCCCTACTCTCAGCGTACTCCTTCACTAAACATTCTCAGTTGGATGACCCGTGATTGGTAAGGCACGCTCGAGCCAATCAAAGCTCTAACTCAAGCATACACCCCATGCGTAGTGGGTAAGGACAGTTCCCACTGGGCGCAGACTCACGGTTGATCATTTAGATTAGGTCACCTTGGGTTCCATGACAAGTCAACAGCCCAAGGGATCTCGAGAGGGTACCTATGTGTGTGCAGCACACCCATGTAGACCAGGAGGTAAATAGCAGCCTTAAATCGGCTAGTCCTGATGCCTTGGCTCGTAAAGATCCACACTCATGTGTCCTTCTGCGCATTCGGCGTCCCCGCCAGAGCTCAGCTGCTCCGCCAGCACTAGTGGTTGCTGGTCCTCCTCTTCTGAAATGATAAACACAGGCTTGGACTTTTCAATCTCCATACAGAAGTCTTTGGTTCGGGTAACGCTGCCCAAGCTACGCTTGCCAGGGCTCAGACCCTCCTTGGCACTCTCTTGGCCAATGCGTGGGATTTCTATGGGGCTAATTTCCTGGGCAGCTCTTGAGTGCTCTGCCTGTCCATCATCCGGTGAGCTGGCCCGAAACCCAAAGTAGGGACTCCCAAAGTGAGACTTCTTAAGGCTGCCAGTGTACACCTTGCGCTGCCGCTGAGCAGACTGGCTAAGTGGGTACAAGGCATTGCTGTGGGAAGGCTGTGAGTGGGGCGAGTCGGAGGCACGCCCCATGTGTGCTGTAGGATTTGCCTGCTCGCTGCTGTCTTCACTGGAATTCCCTCCTGCTGCCATCAAGCCCTGAAACAGAAAATAAAAGGGTGTCAAGGAAGCCGGACATGTGCCGCACATAACCCAAACAAAACATCCACATGCGCCAAAACATATTCTACTTTCACACAAGTACAATACAAAACAAATGCATAAAACGAAAACAGGCAACAAACCCACAACGCATTTCATAGTACACAACACACATACACACATAACAAATGCAACCCAAACAATCCCATGCATTCACACAAACGCAGCATACACATTAAACAACACACACTACAACTATATAACACAATCTGCACAATACAAAAAAATACATCCAACACGTACAAAATACATTCACTCTCAAACCACGCCACATGAAGCAATAAATATATTTCATACTTGTATAGCACACATCCCACATACAACGCACACATACATACTAAAACTACAAAAGTCCTGTCTGCTATAGACAGTTTCATTAAAAGAAGTCTGTTTTTGTTCATTCCATGCCACTGTGCATCCGAGGGTCCCTTTAATATGTTTGCATTCTCTTAGCATGCTGGCACGGCTTGAAGCCCACTGCTGTCTGCTCACAGGTAGCGAGGAGTGTGTGTGTGTGTGTGCGTGCGTGTCCCTGCGCCACCCTGGCACAGTTGTGTCTGGTGTCCCGTTTGTGATACCGGCCTTCCTCTCTGTCACAGGGGCAGCCCAGACTGATGACACATGACAAACTGCTGCCTTCTGTTCTCAAGTGATGCTCTAGGGAGTAAAGAGAATCCTTGGTCTCTGTCAGCGGCAGCCCCGCCTTTAGGGCAGAGGATTGTTGCCCCTGTTGCCAGTACAGCAAAAGTGAAAAATAAAATGGTAATAAAATGAATGGCCTTAGAGGTGTTTGGGGATGGGGCATTGCTACTGACTGGTAGCAGGGGAGTGGGGCTAACTCCACCAGTTTACACTGCACATTTCTCTTTGGACGGCTGTTTCGAGACGGCCAGCCTGACATGCACAGTGTGAACCTCTCCAGAATGCAGTCTTAGACAACTTGGTGGAGAGCAGGCACAGGCCTCCTGCATCTGCTGGAGCAGAGAGGCAGCCTGCTCCATCCAATCCTGGTGATGCTCTCATTTTGCTCATCTGCAGCATGAGAGCAGCGTTGGGATTTGGAGACGGTTGGCTGAGGCTCCAGGAGGATTCAAGGTGATGAGGAAGCATAGGTAAGTATGTTTTTAAGTTCTATATTTTGGGCCACTGATGAGCACTGTGAATAACTCACATTGCCTTCAGCCTGAATTCCAGAGCTCTCAGTCACAGCCTGTAATAAAATCTGCTAACGAGCCATGACGGAGAGCTTTGGAATGTGAGCCTAAAGGCATTGCTATTCATCATGGAGGGAGGGCGCGAAGAGTGTGATTTGTCTTTACCTTCCTGCTCACGGGTGGCAGAGGGGGCCCACTTTGGACAATTGTCATTTTATTAGCAGATTTTAAAGATAGAAAATCCTTTTATTATGGGTAGGACAAAAAAACTGGAAGTGATAATTTTATTTCTAAAAGAACATAGAGCCACATGTACAAAGCCTTTTGGGGGGTCGCAAAGAGTCTGATTTGTCGAATTGGGCCATTTGTGACAGCAAAACGGCCTTTTGATATGGACAAAACATGTTACCGAATTGTAATTTAGGTTTGTAATTCAGCATTAGGAAGGGGCATGTGTAGGGCATTCCGTCCAAATATGAATCAGATTGGTATGTATTAATATTTTGCGACTGAATTCCGGTCAAACCTTAATCTGTTATCACTTCCTCAAAGGAGGTGGTAAGACATTCACAAACAGGAAGGGGTTCTCTTGGGAGCCGCTTCCCCTCCGTGAATGTTGACCAAAACATTTCTTGAGAGTAGGCGGTGGCCCAATGCACCACTGCCTACTCATAAAATGAAACTTACATATTTCATTTTTACGTGCAATCTGTTTTCCTTTGAAGAAAACGGTTTACACTTAAAAAAAAAAAAAACTTTCAATAAAAGCAATCACAGGCATGGTGGTCTGCTGACCTGAGCAGGCCACCATCCCATTTATGGCCGCAAATCATAGTGGGTCGCAGTGGGCGACCTACCTCATTAATGTTCATGAAGTAGGTCGAATTGTGGGCTGCTAAGAATTGTTAAGGTGCGAATCAACCTACATAGGTAGGTTTGCAAATTACCACACGGCTTGAAAATTATGCCTGGTATTATGCGCCCTCTTTTTAGTACATCTGGCACATAACCACAACTGCTAGTAACATTCAAAGATAAACAATACTCATAATCCATTACATATCATTTATATGCCAACCAATTATGAATGTGCTAACTTAAATCCCTGAAGCGCGAAAAAACAAACACTTGACAAAGCCAACACATCTAACTTGGCTGCAAGTTAGATCTCTTTTCTTCTTCAAGCACCATGGATGGCAGCTACACATTTTTCCAGAGGACTAGTGAAATTACAGGATGACTGGTACTACCTCAGCAAACGCAGAGTCATCTGCATAGAAAGCGACTTTGAAAGGAGTGACCCCTTTCGTGCAATGGGTCCATTTACACGAAGACAGCAAGTGAAAAGGCCCACCCATGTGACTCCTCACAGGACGCTGCTTACACCTCCAAGAGAATGGCGGAAGGAAAACCATATGTGTGCAGCTCTTTAGAAAGCATCGAAACCATTGGTCAGGACCAGAAATGATTACCATTTGCATCAAACACACTTGACAGATGTGAAAGCAACAACCACCACTCCTCCCCCCGAAGGCCCTCCTCCTAGGTCAATACGTCGGCTTTAATGCTGTGCAATGGGCGCATGCCCACTTGCCACCCATCAACAAACTTGTGATTTTCTGGGACTCTATTTGGCCAGCTAAAAACAAGCTTCCCCATGACCTGAGATGCTGCCAGGAGATGGAAGATGAGCTTAGAATTCTTTACGATGGGCGAGTCCAGCTCAATTTTCTTAAGCAATGCAAGGAGGATAAGTCATAAGTCATATGCTTTTATATAGCGCACAAATCACCGTGATGTCTCAGGGCGCTTTGCAGTAAAGAACAACAACCATGACATGAGCTAAAGCTGCTAGGTAGCCATTATTTCGGTAAGAGCCAGGTTTTTAGTTTTTTTTCGAAACAGCTGGTGGTTGGTAATTGAGAGAAGATGGGGGAGAAGTTTATTCCAAAGAAATGGAGCCACATAGGAAAAGGAGCGGCATCCATTCCGCGCCATCCGTGCCCGTGGTTGTACTAGAAGAGATTTAGAGCTTGATCTTAATGATCTGGTGGGGCGATACCAGACTAGTTTTTTAGCAAGATAAGCTGGCCCAGTGCTGTAAAGATGTTTGTGAGTCAAACTAAGAACTTTAAAATGGCTTCTCCGGCGGATTGGCAGCCAGTGTAATTGCTTAAGACTAGGCAAAGCGGCTGAACTAGGTAGAAGGCCAAGCACTAGTCTTGCCGCAACATTCTGCAGTGTTTGTCATTTAGAGAGAAAACACTCATTGATTGTTGTGGATAGGGCATTGCCGTAGTCCAAACGGCTTATGATTAGACCTTGCACAAGTGGTTTTCTGGTTTCCAGGGATAGCCATTTGAACATTTTACGCAGCTTTTGCATGATCCCATAGCATATGCCGGATAGTTGGTTGATATGGGTTTTCATGGAGAGAGAACAATCCATCATATGCCTTTCTCACAAGCATTTGAGAACAAATGAATAGAAAATTGGAAAGTGCACTAGTTGGTCAAACTAGGACATCGCGGCTCTAGGGAGTACGGCTAAAGAGGTAAAAGGAAGGATTAATTTATTGAGAAAAGCAATATTTTCAGTTGTTTTTAGAGATGATTGAGAAGTGTGTCCTGACAAAGTGCATGAGGGAGGGCATGATACTGTTTAGTAGCGAGGTAAGAAAAGGAACAGACGAGAGTCTAGATTGCTTAAATCAGGGGTCTGCCAATAGTCTGAGGGTTCTTGTAGGTGCATATAGACTGATGAGACCATGGGTGTATTTTGGACTCTTTTTAGACAGGGCAAGGAAGGGAAGTACAGAAGTTTTAAAAGCCATTCTTTTATGGATGGGCAACCAATGAAGGTCTCTAAACCGAAAGACAATGGATTGATGTCTGGTTCTACTGAGGGTAGTTATTTTGATGTATAGTAAAAATAGGTCACCATAAACGGATAGTAGTAATAACTGCATATATCATTTTTTGAAGAAAACAGTCCTGAAGAAGGTGAATACTGTAGACAAAATCACCGAAACACAGCGTCGCTTACGTTTTCTAAAACTGGGAACTACAACAATAATACCCTGTGATTGCTTCATTTGTACATGTTTTTTAATTATGAATTGTTGTAATGTTTTTATAATGAAATATTGTAATAAATTGTGTCCCTTTTTATCTTTTTGTTAACTTGCATTTATTATGATCAGTTGTTGGTTTGACCTTTTTAATTTGTAATTTATTAATAAATATATTCTTGTATATGACATTTATGATATATTCTGCTAATTGTATGATGAACATATGTTTTTACCCTGATTGTGTGCCCCTCACTTATTAATATTCTAGACATTAGGTATTAGGGACATTGTTTACTTCTTTACTCTACTGAGGGTAAGTCTGGCTGCAGCATTCTGCACACTCTGGGCGAATAAATTGAATATTTGGGGAGTCCCAAGTATAGTGACCTCCCATAGTTCAGATTTGAAGCAATCAAGGCATAGATCACAGTGTTGCGGCAAGTGGACGGTAGAATGTCCAGATTTTCCTCAAAGACTTTCACAAGATGAAACATGTACCAGCAGCGTGCACAATTTGAGCTTTAAAGCATAAATCATGGTCAAATTTCATGCCTAGTTTTATGATGGATCTGGCTAGAGAAGGGGAGTTTCCTAACTAGTTAGACCACCAGGCGGATGGCATTAGAAATTTTCTTCAATGGAAATAACGAGCTGGGTGTGAACAGCAAAGAATATGAGTTCAAGGCCAGAAGTTTGAACCAAATTTTCTAGGGGTCTGAAGCACACAATGAAAAGTTTGGGGCTCAAAGTGGCGCTATCCGGTACACCATATGCTAGTGATGTCGAAGAGGAGAAAGTTGAATCAAGCGTTGCTAACTGTTGACGATCTGATGGAAAGGAAATGATCCATCTAAGAGGAGATCCATCTATTCCAAGCTGGAAAAGACATTTCAGCCGCATTTGACATGAGTCTGTTTCAAAGGCTGCAGAGACAGGTGCCTCCGACCCGCCTTGGTCTGGAGTAAGGAAGATGTGTTTTGAAGCACCTCAAAGAAAACTCAGTACTATACATAAGGCGTAAACTTGACTGGAGTCATCAAAAAGAGACTTGTTTTCACATAAATTGATATTTGCTGATGGACTGATTTTTCCAGTATTTTGGAAACAAGAAGTAGGAGAGAAAGGGTTCTGAATTGGATCTATGACACAATCACGCTTTTACGGCTCATGCCATTAAAATGCGGGCAATACAACGAACGCGTTGTTACCACATGTTTCAATATCACGCAAGTTGTTACAATGACTTTTTATTTATTTATTTAATGCGATTTTACATAGCGTAAACTTTACCCGAAGGTGTCAGAGCGCTTTACATAAGAACCAGTTGCAAAACATAAGAATTTAGGATTACATGTGTTACATAAAAGATACACACAGAAAAAAATTGCAAATGTACAAGAAGTAAAGTCATACAAAGAAGAGACTGGTGATTATAGTTATCTCTATATACATAGAGAAAGGATAAGAATAGATATACTCTAAGAGTCACATAGGAATGGTAGAGAGTACAAAGGTCTACTGCATATACTAGTGATTAGAGTTATCTCTATATACATAGAGAAGGAATATGACTGGATATACTCTAAGAGTCACATAGGAAAGGTAGAGAGTACAAAGGTCTACTGCATATACTAGTGATTAGAGTTATCTCTATATACATAGGGAAGGGATACGAATGGATATACTCTAAGAGTCACATAGGAAAGGTAGAGAGTACAAAGGTCTACTGCATATACTAGTGATTAGAGTTATCTCTATATACATAGGGAAGGGATACAAATGGATATACTCTAAGAGTCAGATAGGAATGGAAGAGAGTACAAAGGTCTACTGCATATACTAGTGATTGGAGTTATCTCTATATACATAGGGAAGGAATATGACTGGATATACTCTAAGAGTCACATAGGAATGGTAGAGAGTACAAAGGTCTACTGCATATACTAGTGATTAGAGTTCTCTCTATATACATAGGGAAGGGATACAAATGGATATACTCTAAGAGTCAGATAGGAATGGAAGAGAGTACAAAGGTCTACTGCATATACTAGTGAATAGAGTTATCCCTATATACATAGGGAAGGGATACTAATGGATATACTCTAAGAGTCACATAGGAATGGTAGGGAGTACAAAGGTCTACTGCATATACTATTGATTAGAGTTATCTCTATATACAGAAAAGCAGAGTTCCATTAAGTGGGGTTGGAGAGGGGGATGCAGTCACAGCACCAAGGGAGGGACAGAGAAGGGCAGGAAAGTGAGACACACGAGAGAGGGAAGCAGATAGTAATGAGTAAGACAGTGAGGAGTGTGTCAGAGGCAACAGGAGAGACAATAGAAAGGTCGCTAGGACAGAGGGGGAGGTCGGAGATCGCTAAAATGGCAGAGGAGAAAGGTAGAAGAAGAAGCGAGTCATAAAAAGAAAATGGCGGGGAGCATAAAGGTCCAAGTCCGAAAGTCCAGGAAGAGGGCTGCCATAGCCAGCAAGTCCGGGGGGAGAAAGGCAGTCTGTGCTGGTCTTTGGAATAGTATATATTACTATTCCAACTCCAGACTGTGCAAGAGTAGGGAAGGTGTTGGATTTAAATTCCAACCACACATTTACTAATGTAAGTCGCTGTAACGACTTGCGTGGTAATGGAACGTGTGGCATTCTCTGGATTGGCCGCGTTGTAATGGTACTGCATAGTTCTGGCTGTGTAGTAAAGGTTGTTTCCCTCTGATATTCGGCAATTATGAAGGGTCTGCACCCGGTGTCTTGAGCAGAGGTTGTACGTAAGGTGGCTGCCAAGATATTGGCACAGAAGCAGAATTGAGAGAGGATTTTAAGAGTTGACAGAGGGGAGGGATGATGAACTCCTTGCCTAATTACAAAATAGAAGGGGTGTAGGGAGTCAAACCGGAACTAGATTTACTTAATTAAAGCTGATTGAATGCACTCAATTGTTATTGAACTGAAATTGTTAATCCAAGGAGGATGAGAAATTCACTCACAGAAGCGTGAAATAGAATAAACATCTACTCGTATATGGAGGAGATTTTAATGTGAAAAAACAAGTACAAGTTATTGCCCAGCTCTAAGGGGGATGACTTGATTACGGGCTGATTACGGACTAATGGACGAGGGGCGGAATTTTTGATGGTGAAGACCTGAAGATGAATGAGTAGAAGCCACCGGATTGTTTGTGCAATAAGAGGTTCAGCTGCCTGTAGGAGTTTAAGGTAGTTTTTAACACTGACCGGATCACGACATTTAACCTGAAGATGGTCAGGCATCAGGGTGCTAGTTCGGGTGTTGCAACATGTTTTGAGTTGGTAGAGCACAGCCCTCGAGAAGGAGAAGTTTAACGTTTTCATATATCTCCATTGCAACCTCATCACATACCACACCGCTGGGCTATTCCTATTTATTACCAGTCGAAACGGTGCAAGACGTTCAGTTAATCATTTTTATACACAATGTTTATTTTTATATACAAACCTTTTTTATTTCATTTGGCCAGTCATTTCTTTCACATTTATACACATTACGCAATTTTCGGCACTCTAACATGGCCAACTGAGCTTCAAGCCTCCTTTCTATCTCTCATGCTGCAGACCGCCGCATCCAGAACGCCATTATAAAACACACTCGCGAGAACGGGTTCAGATAAGCTGGAAACCCGGAAGTCAGCCGCAAATCTTTCGCGTACCGTACAACGATTCCCGAGAACTATTAAGGTAAGCGCTCTTCAGTAGTGCGTTAGGTTGTTTTCACACTTTTTTTGAAATTCTTTCTTGCACCGCTTAAAGTTATTAACACGAGCCCTGTTTACCGTTTCCTTCAGAAACGCCGTAGTTGAGCACATACTTAAGGTAACGCACGTTTTTCATCATTTTTGTAAGACTTTTTGTCGTTCAAACTGCAACACACAGTAGCGATTTCTGATAAAATTTCCCTCATTTTCCATCAGTGAATCTACTTGGACGATTGCCACACGTAGAAGTTCACACATTTAAGTTGCACCAACATCGTGAGTGTTCTTTGTTTCTCCAAGCTTTATGCCATGTTATAAATAGTTTAAACATCAGTTATCTATCGCAGTATATTTAAGTTCTAATCAAGATTTTTCATGTTCCTCGTATTTGTACAACCATGGTGAAACAGTAACAGTTTTTAGATTCTTTTGTGTGATACATAGTAGTAATTGAATAACCTGACGGATACTATGACAGCTACTTGTGATACAATTTTCAGTGAATAGAGGCAGCCAGGTATTTTATACATGAGATAAGGGTGGCGCACTCAGGATTTATTAGTGGCGTGTATTATGAAATATACACATATGGAGAACGCAGGAAAGTTATAATCGATTTTTGTATATGATCTTTTACAGAGGCCCCCGAAGAAGGGACGTGGGTCCCGAAATGCATCGGGCCAATTAATTCAACTATCGTCGATTGTTGTTCTATTGTTTGTATGAATTTCAATACAACGAATGTAATACAGAGTACATTGAAATGTAAAAATGAAATACATGCACATGTGAAAGCGAATATCAGTTGGTTATTGTGAATCAAAACAATGATTTGAATAAATGTAAGAACCATGAAAAACATGCTATGAGTGTGCAGTATAAGGTTATTTAAATAATCAGAAAAGGAGGAAAAAATTAGAATTATGCTGTGCGATCGGTAGGGTCGTGATATCTTTATCGCGTACCACATCTTTTAAAAAAGATTGTAATTAGAGCCTTGTATAGGGTTTTCGGTGCAGGGTTGATATTTGCGCTCCATTTGTGTTCCAGCTTTCTGCAGTGTTGTTTTGCTTCTCTAAGTGTATTTGTGTTCTAGGGGAAGTAGGCGTGGTGTGAAGGGACTGGCTGAATTTAAGTGGAGCAACAGAATCAACCACTGACAACATTCAAGCCTTAAAGGCTAAAACCACTTCACTCGGGTTACCTGAAAATGTAGGGGGCGATGAAGCAAGAGCCGGAGTAGGTTTTGGGTCGGTACTGATCAACAGACTTCAGTAAGCCATTTCTTGCTCATCTTTCTTGTACTTTCTACACAAGAGGTGCACCCACACCTTGAACCTGGCATGTTTCCCAGATACTGTAATTACTGCTACTGTAATTAAAGAAATAGCCTCCTTAAGAAGGACACATGAGCCCCTATCTGTATTGTACAACGAGTCAAGGCCTGCCATAGAGATGTGCGAGTGTGGCAGTACATTGTTTGGACAGGAATAGCCCTAGCATGGTGAAATGGCATGCACTTTCTGCCCTGAGAGCCCGCCAGCATGTGAAACTGGTATCCCAACTCTTTATTTTGGCCCTGGCATTACACTGATCTAGTGTGCGGGCAGAGTCCTCAGCCATTCTCTAGTAATTAAAGATCCAGAGAACCTGTTCTGTACCCTACAAGGGCGCACAAAGCAAGCCCTCAATCGTCGTAGAGCTACCGTCCTTGCCCGGGGTGAATCATGTAAAGCAGTGGTGGTAGCATACCAGGTTTTTGTGAATTAGTCGTACGGCCAGACCTTTTTTCTGTTTCAGGGAAAGGAGAGTCTACAGGACCCTCTCATGTAAAGGTACATTCTTTGGTAACTCCAGAACCATGTGTTGACATTCTGTATGCATGCCAAGTGCATGTATGTGGATTTAATGAGTAGCACAAGTATGACAAGTAGTACTCGTCTAAGACATGAGTCTGAGGACTGGCACCAGAATTCCCCCTGGTTTAATGTGCACAAGATAGAGGGTGATGCCGCTGCCCCAGGCACTGGAAGTGTATCACCTGCACTGTCACGGCTGGACGCTGGAGATCAAGACACTTAGGTGAGGCCGATGGAGCCTGGGCTGCCTTCAGAAACTCAATGAGAATCTTGTTGACAAAAGGTTGCAGATGAGTTCTTCCTGAACACTTTATTGTAGGGGCAGGGCTCGAGACTGCAGTTCTGGTGTTCAAGATGAGGACTTTTTTTAGGTAGGACTTCCCTTTTGTCTGTCCCTGATCACTGCTTCAGGAAGCCTGATGACAGCCAGGTGCAGAAATGTTACATTTTTTGAATGAAAAAAACAGCTAGGAGCCAGCCCCATTTCCACCTGCTGTGAGAGCATTCACCTTGCACAAAGGCTGTAACTGAGGAGCAGCTTGGAAATAACACTTGAAAGAGAACCACCTCTAACCAGTTCTGAAGCCTTTACAGTGGATCTCAAGTCTGGAAAATGTCTATGAATGTGGGATCCACTTTGTTCTAGTTCCAAGTGTTTCTTAACCATGGAAGTGTGGGCTACGCAGTGTACCAGAAGAGCTGCTGTGGGACCAGGGCTGATGTCTGCATGACAGCCAGTCTCTTGGAAGTGGGAGGGAGGCATCACCTGAAGAATGCACAATGTGCTGGAGAACCAGAAGGTCCGTCTAGCACCTATTAGCCTTCCTGCCTGCTTGGAGACAAATGGAGTGCATGTCTCTGCAGAGGAATAGGCTGTTCAGGAGGAGGAACCAGGTGTGTTCCCTGGGTGTGGAACACCAAGAAACTGCTGACGAACCCATGTTGACAGGGGTCTCCCAGTCCTTCAACATTGCCCTGCAGTGGATCGCATACAGAAATCAAGCCAGAAAAGTAACCAAAGGCTGTCCAGCAGCACTGCAGGTCCTGAAGGCTGATGCTACCTGACTCCAAACCAATCCGGTAGAGGAGATTCAGTAGCCACCAAAACAGAAGTCTGAAACCAGCCCGAAGACCTCCTCTGCCAAACGAGCATCCATTTTGTTCCTGTGCTGGAGGTCCCAAAAAGTACCTGGCCCAGGGGCTGCATCTACCAGGATTTGTACTCGCCGAGCAGGCTGTCTTGGCATTCACCATTCACAACCGGAGTCTGGTGTCAATGGAGTCGCTGCTGAATCCACGTCTAGGAGAACACCCATCAGCACTGTATAACTGCAGCAACAAGCGCAGGTAACGGGGCCGCAGATGCAAAAGACAGGTTAGGTGGGTAGGCTGTGTTTAGTAACGGTAATACGGACTGCTACAGAAGAGATTTAGAGCAGTTTGGGTATGAACTGTTGTACTGGACCATGGAATGCTCTGTACTCAGCAGCAGTGATTCAGCACTCAATTTCAAGATAAATTATATGCATATCATAATTCTTCAATACATGATGCACAATTTTGAATGATATATCATTGTCATCTCAATAAACAAATGTGAGAGTGGTTTATTCTTCCAATAAATCTTTAGTCATCTTTTTCTTAAAAGCATAGCAAACGTTCAGTAGCCCACGTGTTTCGTCCTCCAGGGACTTCTTCAGGGCTCAATACACTCACACTCCCAAAGAATATGCATGAAAGTGGCCACCCTTCCGCATTGTCGCCTACAATTTACAGTTTTCCCCGCCCCATGTGAGACTGCTGCGGCCCCGTAATGTAAACCCTGTGAAGTATTTTCAGTTGTATTAGGCGAGACGTGCGGAAATTGCTACCTCTCTTGGGGAGGCCACCGCTGCAGTCCAGTCCTCATAATCAAGCAAGAGGCCATCTGCCTCCCACGTCTCATGCAATTTAAATAGGGGATTTGGTGTGTTGTTAATGAGCTTCTTGTATGTCAAAGAGATAGCCCTCTGCGGGAGTAGCCCGTCCAGTAGTCTATCTTCCAATGGGAAGGAGTCTTGGGGGAGTGGATCCCTTTCTTATGGTGGTGGTGAGAGCATGACGGATCTGGAGGTATCGGAAGAACTCCGAGTCTGCAAGCTCGTATTGCTGCTTAAGCTGGTCAAAGCTGAGGATTCGGCCCTTCACCCAGAGATCATCCAACTGAGAAATGCCAATGAGGTCCCACTTGTCAAAGCCTTTGGAGGAATGAAGACAACCCAAATGAGCCGTGTCCCAAAGGGGGGTCGCAAGTGTCAACTTGTACTCCCACCCCAGACTCCTGTTGGCTGCGTGCCACACTTGAACCGAGTGAGACGTTGGTCCGGTCAATTGTAGGGTGTTGGGATTCGAGTAAAGGGCATGATTGTATGAGCCGCCAGGTAGCAACCACCTGTCAATGGCATATCCTGGGTCCCCCTGAGCCTGGTATGTGCCCTGATTGATGGCAGCAAGGTGCTCCACCCAATAGTATTTTTTTATGTCAGGGAGGCTAATCCCGCCATCGTACCAATTTAGGGTTAACTTGTGGAGTGCAATCCTGGGTCTCCCGTCTCACATCAACTGCCTCTGTAATCCCTCTAGCTCCCTGAAGTAGCGAACCGGGACTGGATATGGGTAAGTCCGAAGGGCATAAAGGAAGCGGGGAAGGGACATCATCTTAAAATGAGCAGCACGCCCAAGCAGTGATAGTGGTAGATTCTTCCAGACTGCAATATCTCCCCGCAGACGCTGCATGGGCGGAATCAGGTTTCTCTCGTACCGGAGCTTGGCATCTGCCGTAACGTAGATCCCTAGATAGCAGAAACCGTCGGTCACCACTTGTATTGGACAGTCCCTAGGAAGTGACGGGGCACCGCCGGATAAGACAGAGGAGAGACTTCCCCCAGTTGATAGAGTAGCCCGATGATCTACCGAAGGATGTAAAAATGTCCAAGACGACAAGGAGCAATGTTTGGGGCGAGGTCAAATAGAGCAGAATGTCATCCGAGTAGAGGGAGATGCTATCCTCCCAGTCTGCCGACCACCGCTTACCCCCGACGGACAAATCCTGCCGAATCCAGGCGGCCAAGAGTTCCAAGGACAGAGCAAAGAGCAGGGGTGACAACAGACAGCCCTGCCTGGTGCCCCGACCAAGAAGGAAGGGCTAGGAACGCTTGTTGTTAACCACCACTTGCGCAAGAGGGGCAGAGTAAAGGAGTCTAACCCAGGAGATGAACTGCGGCCCAAACTCAAATTTAGAAAGTACGGCAAATAAGTAAGGCCACTCGATAGTGTCAAAAGCCATTGACGCATCGAGAGACAAGATGACTGCGTCTTCCTGTATCGTGCCAGCTCTCGCCATTACCCCATGGACACGTCTCAGGCTCAAAGCAGTGCTGCGGTGGGGCATGAATCCAGACTGGTCAGGGTGCACCAGGGAGGTGAGTACTCGTGACAAGTGGGTGGCCAGAAGCTTAGCAAGTATTTTTGGTTCGGCATTGATCAAGGAGATGGGTCGATAGGATGTACACCTGTCCGTCGGCTTTCCGTCCTTAGGGATAACTACTATAGAGGCCAACCGCTGGTCGGGCGGCAGCTCTCCAGCCTCCCTGCTGTCTTCACACATGGCCCGCAGGTGTGGGGCCAACTTGTCCGGACATATTTTTTAAAGTTCAATGGGGAGTCGGTTGTGCCCCGACGCCTTACCCGGTTTAAGGGTCCTGATTGGTTGCTCAATCTCGTCGTTGGATAACGCACTGTCTTAATAGTCTCGGTCACCTTCCGATAAGGACGGAAGACCAATGTCAGTAAGCAGATTCACTGAGTCTGCCTCACCAAGGGGTGCGAGCGCGATGTGTACACCCCTGAGTAATGTGCCGCAAATTCGCCTGTTATAAGGGCCAGATCCCGGACCTCCACACCCAAAACATTTGTGAGTTCAGGCACTAGTCGACCAGCATGCTTCCGTTTATCCAGCCATGCGAGAAGTTTCACAGCCTTATCCCCCCATTGATACACCCTACCATCCCTCTCCCTACCCCAGGTCTTGCACGCTCAGTGGCGAGAGCCATGTATTCATCCATCTTCAGACGCAATAGATGCTCCATGTCTGAGGTCCCCCCAACCTCCAATTCTGCCTCAAGATGTATTACATCCCTTTCAATTGCTTAGATGTCCCTGAAATTCTCCTTCCTGATCCCCGCCACTACAGAAAGTGCAGACCCTAGCACAACAGACTTAAAAGCCTCCCAAAGCGTCTGAGGGGAATCCACCGACCCGAGGTTCGCACTAAAGTAATGGTCTATCGTCTTCAGCAGTTCCCCACGAAGAGATGTGTTTCGAAGAAACCATGGGTTGATAGGCACCACCATATCAGCCCGGCAGTCTCCCAGCGTCAGTCTGGCCCACACCGGCGAGTGGTCAGATATACCCCTCGCCAGGTGGCGGACCTCTTGTAGGTGAACCAGTTGGGAAGCAGGCATTAGTAAATAATCAATGCGGGAGAAGCTGTGGTGGGCCCCGGAAAAGAAGGTGTATTGTGTGTCCCCAGGGTGGAGGGCCCTCCAGGCATCAGACAGCCCGAATGCCTCGAAGTCAGGAAGCCAACTGTTGGAGGGTCCTGTGGCGTGCGGGGGCCGACGATCCAGCTCCCCAGACAATACTGCATTAAAATCCCCACCCACCAAAAGAAGGCCGTCCGGCAAAGAAAGAAACAGAGTGCCTAGATCAGTGAATGATTGAGCCTGTAGGCCCAGGGGAACATATATCGACACAAGGGTCACAGAGTTCCCCTCCCCTCCCGATCATCAACATGCGTAGACTGGGGTGAGAAAGGGAAAGAATTTTATATCATGACGCCCACTCCCCGGGACCCACTAGTAAATCCAGAGTGGGCAAGAAGCTTGTACCCCCACCTGTTCTAAGCCCTACACATATTACCAACCAGGTGTGTCTCCTGGAGGAGGACTACATCCGGTGAGTGTTGTTTGATGTATTGCAGGACTACTGTACGTTTTACCTTGTATCCCAGGCTGTTGACATTCCAGCTGAGCAAGGTGAAACTTTTATCCCGGTGAAATGTTAGTGTGTGCTCAGATATGAGGATCTCCAGGAAGGACGCCACCACATCCACAACCATGTGCATCATTGAAGCCGATAAACAAACAACAAAAAATGAAGCCCCCCAACCCCAGTCCCAACTCCCCCCTCCCTGCCTCCCTGCATCTCGGGCCTACAACCAGCCCAACAACCAACTACGCAGAGTGCCTGTCGCCCAAGAACACAAGTGAATTGCGGGGATAAAGGACCCCCACCCACCCACAAACCCTCACCAAAAAGGAATAAAACACACAGTACATTAGTCCTGAGAGAGGAGACTGCCCCCGAGCAGTATGGGAAGACATAGAACCAGTCATGCCAACACACCTATGTTCGCAGTGACGCGCCCCCAATCTCGTCCACATTTAGTCCCCAAAAGGTGTCCCAGGGCTCCTCCAAACAGATAGTTAAAACATAAACCCACATACCACCACTCCCCGCTCAACGCGGGGAGTGCTCCCCAGGGTCTCTCCAGCTCTCCAGCCAGTCCGCCGCAACCTCCGGTTGATCAAAAAACCATGTCTTCCCATTAGCCTCCACTCTAAGCTTAGCGGGGAAGAGCGTGGAGTACTTCAGTCCTTTTTCCCTCAAGGATTTCTTACCAGCCAAAAACGATCGCCGTTGCCTCTAGACAGCCTGAGTGAAATCTGAACAAAAATAGACCGTTGAGTTTTCGTACTGGAAAGGTGGCTAATTCCTGGCATGCTGTAGTATCACGTCCCGGTCCCTGAAGTTCAGGAGTCTCGCCAACATAGGTCGAAGAGGAGCCCCCAGCTTGGGGCGGCCTCCCAGAACGCGGTGAGCCCGTTCCACCACAAAGAATTTTGAGAGACCTCGCAGCTTGAGATGTTGGAGCACCAGCTCCTCGACAAACAGGTCTGGCGTCTGCCCCTCTGATTTTTCGGGAAGGCCCACAATGCGAACATTATTGCGCCGGGAGCGCCGTTCGTAGTCATCAAGCTTGTCCAGCGCGAACTTTTTAAAGGCGTGGAAGTCCTGGATCTCTGTCTGTAGCTGCGAGACATCATCCACAAGACTTTGAGTAGTTATTACCCGCTGCTTGACCTTTTCATGAGTCTTCGCTAGGTCGTCCCTGATCAAAGTCACTTCCATCGATATGGCGTCCATTTAAGACACGCACCCCTGCGATGGCATCCATGACATCTTTGAGGGATGGTTCAGGGGGCGCGCTCCCTGACCCTCCACTGGATCCCTGCCGGACAGAGCAATCGGGCCAGTATACTTGTCCAGATTGCTCTGTTGTGTCACCTTCGGGCCCCTTCATCTGGCCATGCCTGTTTCGGCCGCGAGCCCCGGTCGCCACGCAGCACTCTCAATCTCCCACAAATCAGTCACCGGGAGGTGGCTACAGGCAGGGGGAGGTGCAGATGTCCTACTAGTCACTCAGGTATGGCGCCTGCTGGATATGTCAGGTCAGGAGGGCTCCCCGCAGATCACTGGACTCTGGCTCACCTCCGTTAGACTCCCCGGCCTGCCGGCGTCCTGCCTACTCAGGCTCCAGTCTTCTCGGACCTACACAGTCTTCCCCCCGCCAAGCACACCGGGTCCACAGCGACCAACCGGTCGCAGGAGCAGGCCGTCCATTTGTGCTCAGTCCAGCCCTCCTCTGCGTCCTCCAAGGGTGGGCAGCCTCCAAAAGCTCCGATCCAACAACAAGGCGGAGGCCCGAGTCGCGGACCAAGCCCCGGCACAGGGCCTCGATTGAGCGCAAGCCGGCCCAGCAGTGTCTGCCCCGCGGTGGCCAGAAGTACCGTGGGCCGCGGCTTCGCCGGAGCTCAAGGCCGCAGTCCACCACCGGCCGCGACCCACTCCCGCGCCACCGCTGGGGACAGGAAACAGACCGGGAGGGATTACGGCGTCCGGGGCAGTCCAATCCCGCTACAGGACTCAGATTATTTTAGCGGATGGAGGGGTTTAGGGCTCAGGTGGTGGGGAGCTCCTCTGCTACGCGGCCATCACCGAGTCGCACGTAGCCACGCCCCCCTGTCTTCAGTTCTGAAGGCCTCACCAGGAGGATGGTGTCTAGTTCTGCAGGTGTCATCTATTGTATCCTGTTCTGAAGCTCTCACTCGGTGTGTTGTATCCTGTTCTGAAAGTCACATGTGAAGTGGGGTGTGAAAGTGTGGGTTTAATAATGGAGCATTTCTGGTGTGTGGTGGGGTAAGTAGGTGGCTATATGAGTGAGAGAGTGGATACGTGCCTGGATGTGAATGGATGGATATGTGAGTGAGTGACAGTAAGAGAACGTTTGGGTGGATAGGTCAGGTGGCAAATGGAGTGTTGTGTGTCGATGAGTAGAGTGTGTGAACTTAGGAGTTTCTAAATGTGTGACAGGTTCGATTAAATTAATGATGTGTCAGTAGACAGTGATAATTTATCAGTGAATGGGAGGCTGGATGATTGTTTTATTGAATGAATGGGTGAGTGGCTGAATGAATAAGTCTGCACACCTTCAGCAGGAGACACAAAACCTGGCTCTTTGGCTGACTCGGAGCTGCACCACCCCCACAGCCGCTTGAGACTCTCACAGGTGAGTAGCACGCTTCACAATTCCCTGATTGAATAAGTGAATGAATAGGTGAGTGGGTAGAAGTGCGAGGGAAAGGAAGAGTTAGTTAGTACATGGGAGAGTAGGTATATGCAGGGGTATGTGAAGTGGTAAACAAATGGATGAATACATGAGTAGGGAGCTGAACGGGTCACTGTGTAAATGAACATGTGAGTGGCTGGATGAATGTAGATTTAGTAGGTAAGTCATTGCATACATGAATGAGTGACTGGAATATTAAATGAGTCAGACAGTTTCTACTTTATGCTGTGTTTTCACAACACAAAGGGAGGCCAAATCATCGGACAGCTGTTCACTGCAATAAAAGCAGATGTTTCAACGGTTTACCAAATCTTATGGTACCGTGCCAACACAAAAACAGAATCCTGTATCTATAACTCTGTTATCAAGAATATCTCAGATGTTCCGGTAACACAGCCACTGTGATCAGAGCGAGTGTAAACTCAAGGCACGATTCTGTTAACGCACTAGAACTGGGTGTCAATACAAACAACCATTGGCAGATCCAATAGGTCTTGAATACGCAAGATCTATTGGCTTTATCAATGTTTTTTAGCCACAGCAGCCCACCTGCTGTGCAGCATGGCTAAAAGTGTAAAGTAAAGAAAAAAAGTGCTATGATGCAGTCAACACTGGTTGCGTCATGGCATTTTAAATCTTTCAGCCATACTGCACAGTAGCCGCGCAGCTGTACAACATGGCTTAAAAAACACTGAAATCCAAATAGTAGAGCTATTTGGCCAGGTCATTGTTTTCATGTTGTACATCTGTGTGGCTGCTGTGCAGCAGGGTTGATAGCAAAGAACCCCTACAAAAGGCCAGCATTGACCCTGTTGTAGCACTTCTGTATTTACTTTTCCTTTCGCTATGGTTAAACATATTGCCTTTGTTTTTTTAAATAGACCTATTGCCTTTGCCAAAGTTTACTTTTTTTCCAAGCAGTGCTTCTAATCCTCTCTGCCTTACTAGGACATAAATGGACATGAACTGTATAATTTAATTTTATTGTCAATTAGAGAGTGGACATGGAATCGTGCACCAGCATATTTCTTTTAGTACTACCGCATGCAGTCAATGTGGCCGCCAGTGTGCGGTGAGCCCATAGTACCACCCTGGAGCTCCCAGTTGCTAGTACCATGGTTGTGATGAGTGACAGCGCTGGGGTGGCACTGCGGTGGAGAATGGCCATGGCATCATGCCGAATGAGGCCTGGCAGAGGCGCTTGAAGCAGAGGTTCTGGCTTCTAGCAGTGGATGGACACTAATCATGGTAAATCAATCTGTACTTAGTCCAGGCTTCACACAAGGAAACAAAATGACTCAGGAAGTGACGCCTCTCGTGCACTGCTGAATTATAAGGCAGCAAGGAAGAGTAATAATGATGCCAACAAATGGTAAGAAGCAGGAGGGAGCAAAGAAGAGTGATGACGATGCCAGGAATGGCAAGTAATGGGCCGGAGCAAAGAAGAGTGATAACGATGCCAACGAATGGTAAGCAATGGGCTGGAGCAAAGAAGAGTGATAATGATGCCAACGAATGTTAAGCAATGGGCAGGAGCAAAGAAGAGTGAAAATGATGCCAACAAACGGTAAGCAATGGGCAGGAGCAAAGAAGAGTGAAAATGATGCCAACAAACGGTAAGCAATGGGCAGGAGCAAAGAAGAGTGAAAATGATGCCAACAAACGGTAAGCAGTGGGCAGGAGCAAAGAAGAGTGAGAATGATGCCAACGAATGTTAAGCAATGGGCAGGAGCAAAGAAGAGTGAAAATGATGCCAACAAACGGTAAGCAATGGGCAGGAGCAAAGAAGAGTGAGAATGATGCCAACAAATGGTAAGCAATGGGCAGGAGCAAAGAAGAGTGAAAATGATGCCAACAAACGGTAAGCAATGGGCAGGAGCAAAGAAGAGTGATAACGATGCCAACGAATGGTAAGCAATGGGCAGGAGCAAAGAAGAGTGAAAATGATGCCAACAAACGGTAAGCAATGGGCAGGAGCAAAGAAGAGTGAAAATGATGCCAACAAACGGTAAGCAATGGGCAGGAGCAAAGAAGAGTGAAAATGATGCCAACAAACGGTAAGCAATGGGCAGGAGCAAAGAAGAGTGAAAATGATGCCAACAAACGGTAAGCAGTGGGCAGGAGCAAAGAAGAGTGAGAATGATGCCAACGAATGTTAAGCAATGGGCAGGAGCAAAGAAGAGTGAAAATGATGCCAACAAACGGTAAGCAATGGGCAGGAGCAAAGAAGAGTGAGAATGATGCCAACAAATGGTAAGCAATGGGCAGGAGCAAAGAAGAGTGAAAATGATGCCAACAAACGGTAAGCAATGGGCAGGAGCAAAGAAGAGTGATAACGATGCCAACGAATGGTAAGCAATGGGCAGGAGCAAAGAAGAGTGAAAATGATGCCAACAAACGGTAAGCAATGGGCAGGAGCAAAGAAGAGTGAAAATGATGCCAACAAACGGTAAGCAATGGGCAGGAGCAAAGAAGAGTGATAACGATGCCAACGAATTGTAAGCAATGGGCAGGAGCAAAGAAGAGTGAGAATGATGCCAACAAATGGTAAGCAATGGGCAGGAGCAAAGAAGAGTGAAAATGATGCCAACAAACGGTAAGCAATGGGCAGGAGCAAAGAAGAGTGATAACGATGCCAACGAATGGTAAGCAATGGGCAGGAGCAAAGAAGAGTGGGAATGATGCCAACAAATGGTAAGCAATGGGCGGGAGCAAAGAAGAGTGATAATGATGCCAACGAATGTTAAGCAATGGGCAGGAGCAAAGAAGAGTGATAACGATGCCAACGAATGGTAAGCAATGGGCAGGAGCAAAGAAGAGTGAGAATGATGCCAACGAATGTTAAGCAATGGGCGGGAGCAAAGAAGAGTGATAATGATGCCAACGAATGGTAAGTAATGGGCAGGAGAAAAGAAGAGTGATAACGATGCCAACGAATGGTAAGCAATGGGCAGGAGCAAAGAAGAGTGAGAATGATGCCAACAAACGGTAATCAATGGGCAGGAGAAAAGAAGAGTGATAACGATGCCAACGAATGGTAAGCAATGGGCAGGAGCAAAGAAGACTGAGAATGATGCCAACAAACGGTAAGCAATGGGCAGGAGAAAAGAAGAGTGATAACGATGCCAACGAATGGTAAGCAATGGGCAGGAGCAAAGAAGAGTGATAATGATGCCAACGAATGTTAAGCAATGGGCAGGAGCAAAGAAGAGTGAAAATGATGCCAATGAATGGTAAGCAATGGGTGGGAGCAAAGAAGAGTGAAAATGATGCCAATGAATGGTAAGCAATGGGCGGGAGCAAAGAAGAGTGAAAATGATGCCAATGAATGGTAAGCAATGGGTGGGAGCAAGGAAGAGTGAAAATGATGCCAATGAATGGTAAGCAATGGGCAGGAGCAAAGAAGAGTGAAAATGATGCCAACGAATGGTAAGCAATGGGCGGGAGCAAAGAAGAGTGAGAATGATGCCAACAAATGGTAAGTAATGGGGGGGAGCAAAGAAGAGTGAAAATGATGCCAACAAATGGTAAGCAATGGGCAGGAGCAAAGAAGAGAGAATGATGCCAACGAATGGTAAGCAATGGGTGGGAGCAAAGAAGAGTGAAAATGATGCCAACGAATGGTAAGCAATGGGCGGGAGCAAAGAAGAGTGAGAATGATGCCAACAAATGGTAAGTAATGGGGGGGAGCAAAGAAGAGTGAAAATGATGCCAACAAATAGTAAGCAATGGGCAGGAGCAAAGAAGAGAGAATGATGCCAACGAATGGTAAGCAATGGGTGGGAGCAAAGAAGAAGGATAATGATGCCAACGAATGGTAAGTAATGGGCGGAGCAAAGAAGAAGGATAATGATGTCAACGAATGGTAAGCAATGGGTGGGAGCAAAGAAGAGTGATAATGACGCCAACAAATGGTAAATAATGGGCGGGAGCAAAGGAGAAAGATAATGATGCCAACGAATGGTAAGCAATGGGCGGGAGCAAAGAAGAGTGATAATGATGCCAATGAATGGTAAGTAATGGGCGGGAGCAAAGAAGAGTGATAATGATGCCAACGAATGGTAAGTAATGGGCGGGAGCAAAGAAGAGTGATAATGATGCCAACGAATGGTAAGTAATGGGCGGGAGCAAAGAAGAGTGATAATGATGCCAATGAATGGTAAGCAATGGGCGGGAGCAAAGAAGAGTGATAATGATGCCAACGAATGGTAAGTAATGGGCAGGAGCAAAGAAGAGTGATAATGATGCCAACGAATGGTAAGTAATGGGCAGGAGCAAAGAAGAGTGATAATGATGCCAACCAATGGTAAGCAATGGGCAGGAGCAAAGAAGAGTGAGAATGATGCCAACGAATGGTAAGCAATGGGTGGGAGCAAAGAAGAGTGAAAATGATGCCAACGAATGGTAAGTAATGGGCGGGAGCAAAGAAGAGTGATAATGATGCCAACGAATGGTAAGTAATGGGCAGGAGCAAAGAAGAGTGATGATGATGCCAATGAATGGTAAGTAATGGGCGGGAGCAAAGAAGAGTGATAATGATGCCAACGAATGGTAAGTAATGGGCGGGAGCAAAGAAGAGTGATAATGATGCCAACGAATGGTAAGTAATGGGCGGGAGCAAAGAAGAGTGATAATGATGCCAATGAATGGTAAGCAATGGGCGGGAGCAAAGAATAGTGATAATGATGCCAACGAATGGTAAGTAATGGGCAGGAGCAAAGAAGAGTGATAATGATGCCAACGAATGGTAAGTAATGGGCAGGAGCAAAGAAGAGTGATAATGATGCCAACGAATGGTAAGTAATGGGCAGGAACAAAGAAGAGTGATAATGATGCCAACCAATGGTAAGCAATGGGCAGGAGCAAAGAAGAGTGAGAATGATGCCAACGAATGGTAAGCAATGGGTGGGAGCAAAGAAGAGTGAAAATGATGCCAACGAATGGTAAGTAATGGGCGGGAGCAAAGAAGAGTGATAATGATGCCAACGAATGGTAAGTAATGGGCGGGAGCAAAGAAGAGTGATAATGATGCCAATGAATGGTAAGCAATGGGCAGGAGCAAAGAAGAGTGAGAATGATGCCAATGAATGGTAAGCAATGGTTGGGAGCAAAGAAGAGTGAAAATGATGCCAACGAATGGTAAGCAATGGGCGGGAGCAAAGAAGAGTGAGAATGATGCCAACAAATGGTAAGTAATGGGGGGGGAGCAAAGAAGAGTGAAAATGATGCCAACAAATGGTAAGCAATGGGCAGGAGCAAAGAAGAGAGAATGATGCCAACGAATGGTAAGCAATGGGTGGGAGCAAAGAAGAAGGATAATGATGCCAACGAATGGTAAGCAATGGGTGGGAGCAAAGAAGAAGGATAATGATGCAAACGAATGGTAAGTAATGGGCGGAGCAAAGAAGAAGGATAATGACGCCAACAAATGGTAAGCAATGGGTGGGAGCAAAGAAGAAGGATAATGATGCCAACGAATGGTAAGCAATGGGTGGGAGCAAAGAAGAAGGATAATGATGCCAACGAATGGTAAGCAATGGGTGGGAGCAAAGAAGAAGGATAATGACGCCAACAAATGGTAAATAATGGGCAGGAGCAAAGGAGAAAGATAATGATGTCAACGAATGGTAAGCAATGGGCAGGAGCAAAGAAGAGTGAGAATGATGCCAATGAATGGTAAGCAATGGGTGGGAGCAAAGAAGAGTGAAAATGATGCCAACGAATGGTAAGCAATGGGCTGGAGCAAAGAAGAGTGAGAATGATGCCAACAAATGGTAAGTAATGGGGGGGAGCAAAGAAGAGTGAAAATGATGCCAACAAATGGTAAGCAATGGGCAGGAGCAAAGAAGAGAGAATGATGCCAACGAATGGTAAGCAATGGGTGGGAGCAAAGAAGAAGGATAATGATGCCAACGAATGGTAAGCAATGGGTGGGAGCAAAGAAGAAGGATAATGACGCCAACAAATGGTAAATAATGGGTGGGAGCAAAGAAGAAGGATAATGATGCCAACGAATGGTAAGCAATGGGCGGGAGCCAAGAAGAGTGATAACGTTGCCAAAAAATGTTAAGTAATGGGCTGCCTAAAAGCCCCTTTTGGAGCTTTTTTGTTTTTGGATTTTTCCAGCTCGAAACTAAGCAATAGCACATGTGCACTGCCTGCAGGTGAGACTAAACAATGAGTATGTTAACACCTTAGCTGCGTGTAAACATCCCTCCCCAGTGCTGTGCTGTCATTTGGAACCAGTGCTGAATGGACGTCCAATGGTCGTGCGCAGCACTGGGGAGGTAGCGCTGCTGACGACCATTGGCCGTCAGCAGCACTTAAGGGGTTAAGACAGACATGTCAAAGAGTTTGCTACCCTGGTGCATGTACTCACACTGTCCACCAGCTTGGTGAAAGGGCTGCCTGTGCTCCAACTGCACCACTTCTTCTGTAGCTTTGGCAACGGAGACAGGAAGTCATGGAAGGTGCGCACACTCCACGTCCTCCGCCTGGGAGGATCCGGCCCTGAGCTCACATCCTCCCGATCCATGGGATCTCCACTGCTGGTCGAAGGATCCCAAGTTTGCCAATTCGACACGGAGGATGGACTGGTCATGGTTCTCCGCAAACTGTTGCTCTTCTGTGAAATAAACAGAGATTGTTAACTAGACAGGTTGAGAACCACTGGAAACAGTTCAAAGGACACCATGCTTTTCATATTCTGCCAAATCATTTGCAGGGAAAGTGAATTTTGCAAATTTGCATACTTTTCATGGCAAAACAATAAATAAATCAGGGTTTGGCACACACTGCATACAACACGTCTCCCCCTTTTTCGAAAACTATTATACAAATATTCACACAACTTATAGCTGGAGTATTCAAATCCCAGATTGTGCTTTATATCACGATGAGTCTTTTGAGGAAAAGAGTGAGCAGACATGACAAAGCCTCAAATTTCTTCTGAATACTCGTATTCCTCAGAGATTTGCCCTTATGAAGTTCTACCACCTATTCTGCATCACTTGACCCATATTCATCACCCACACGCCTCATTTCTTTATCCGCAAGATCCTTCATCTTCTTTTCGTTATTCCTCTTTCTCAATCCGATCTACGTGAACTTTAATGAACCTTCCCTTGTTCCACCTCAATCCATCTTCCAACATAACTACTCTTCAACTAGTCTGAAAACCCTCCTCAGCACACAGATTTATATTTTGGGAGTTTTCCTGGAGTTCTCTTCTTTTACCTTGTCTTGAAGCATACCTCATGTTCTGTCAAACTGCTTTTTTGAACTTCTGTTTTTTCCCCTCTTATTGACTTCCGATAAATCTTGTTGTTTTCTCCCACCCTCAATTCAGTTCTAAGTTAAATTCCCTCCTTTAACCTCCCTAGAGGCGTTAGGCAGGGTTGTGTACTGTCCCCCTCCTATTCCCATCATACATTAACGACTTGAATACATTTTCGATTGAAAACGTTAAGGATATGCCCATGATAAATTTTCTCTTTGGCCCGTCTCTGCTGTATGCAGATGATGCGGTTTTATTATCCCACACATCTAATGGTCTAAGGGGCTTGGTGGATACGTTTGTAAATTTGATGAATGACCTGGATCTAGATACCAATGTTCCCAAAACCCATATTATGACCGGCGAGAAGATCCTAAAGTTAGGGCCATATGTATTAAGGGTGAAGTAATATCGCAGATAAGTTCTTTTCCATACCTGGAGTCACTTTTGATCAACATAGTAACTGGAGCCCATGTATGGCTGATAGAGGCCAACGTTTTAACCAAGCCTGTGGTGCTCTTTTCAAGTTTCCTGCTTAGATAGGCAGCAAACCTATAGTTCCTCTTTTAGGGGTTTATAGGATGTCTGCCAGTTCGTATAAATTGTGCAGCCATCTTGGGCTATGGTAATTGTTTAAAAATACAGAGAGAGGAGAATAGATTTTGTCGAAAACTACTTTGGGTTGGTCCCACAAGTCCTAGCACCTGCGTGCATGATGAGGTGGGTCTGAGATTTGTGGAAGATGCTGTTAAAATAGCTCCATTACTTCTCTGGATCTCTGTCTGCAGTGGGGATCACACAGCCTTTAACAGAGAAGTAATTAAGGACTGTCTTGGCTATGACCTGGGGGACAAGATACCACGGCTGGCATATATAAAAACCCAACTGCTGGATTTGGACACTCCGATTATACTATGCTCCTCAATCTATTGGAAATAAGAGAATCTAGGGCCCTGGGAAGAACGATAGCAAGACCCTGTAAGATAATACAAACAACTCCAGGCCCAGAGTCCTATCTTACCTTGGTTAAAAATCCCTGGGAGAGATCCCTGCTTACAAGGTTTCGATTGGGTTCAATACAGTGCAGTCTCGGCTTCCATCTTGGTCAATATGACAGTAATTCTTTTTTGATGTGTCCCTGTGACGGAATCTCTGTACAAACCTTGGTCCATTCAGTTTTATTTTTTCTGACATATTACTATCGCGAAAAATATATCTGTCTCCTATTCTAAAATCTAGAGGGTTTTACCAACATAGACCAGCTTTTTTGCACTTACAATTACTATCACATTCAACTATTACTTTAGCTGTCGTCTTTTATAAAAATGTGCCTTAAAAATGAATGCTGCTATACATGCCTAATTGTTTTCCCCCAATAAAAAAGTATGCTGCTTCTTGTACATTGTAGTTGTAATGAAAATGTTAGATGTACATTTTTATATCTCTTAACTTTTTAAAATTGTTTTATGGTCTTTTTTTAGGAAGTAAATTATATTGTCAAATACTTTTTGTTTGTACTTTTAGGATTCGAATAAAAAAATATTGAACAAACTTGAAAGAACAACCAGTAAGCACATTTTCAGTGGTCCTAAGTGCCCTTCACTTTTTTTTTCACAACTTGGAATTATCCAATTGTGAACCATCTTTGATCTCTCTATTCATTCTCCTTATGATTCTATTTGTGCTTATATTAGGTCCCTCTGTGTGTGTCCAATGGGCCTATCTCTTTA
The DNA here is from genome assembly GCF_964263255.1 of Lissotriton vulgaris. NCBI lineage: Eukaryota > Metazoa > Chordata > Amphibia > Caudata > Salamandridae > Lissotriton > Lissotriton vulgaris. Next base: position 84,940,582 of record NC_141699.1, read on the forward strand.
GCACACACACATCTCGGTGAGTTCCTGGCATGTGCACCATGATGGTAGATGCGAATCTCTAATATTCTGCTTCGTACCAACCAACAACCTTTCTAATATCAATGAGAATCCACAATTGAACTCGGAGAGTGGTCATACATTACTTTACCAGTTTGGGGCACCCCACAGAGATGAGCGATACAACATGGGAGGTCCAGATGGTAGGATGATTGGATGCCAAGGGTTATGAGTGTGGAGAGACAGATGTGACATGTGGTCGAGCATGAGAGCAATCTATTGGCATCACTTCTGGAGGTGGGTGCAGTCCACAGAGTAGTGGTGACATCTCAGTGGGTTAGAGGTGTTGTGTGGGGGTGGAGGCCCCAGGCTCCTCCTTATTAAACAAGGCACACCCAAACAAACACAGAGAGTGGGCCTTGCACCACTGACATGGCTGCAACCCAGACGGCGGGATCTCAGGTGAGCTGTACCAACCTAGAATCAAAGGGGTGCTAGACCGACAGTGGTGCACCCCAAACCAAATTTTCTCACAGTGGTGAAGGCACCCTAGCAGGGACCTAAAGAATGGGCTAAAAACAGAAAAAGTGAGTGCCCTCAAGAACTCCCGAGCCTTCGAGAACTCCCTGGGCTCCTGGAAGTAATGACGCTTTTAACACCACCAGTCCCAGTGGAACACACATCAAAGGCTGAATGGGACTTCTTTTAGCATGCATAAATCACCTGGGTGAAGGATTTAAGGGGACGTTCTATGGTGTTAAATGGAATGATACCAGAGAGATATGCAATCTGGGGATCGGGCTTCACAATCTATGACAAATCAAACATCCAAGACTTCGAGGAGATGATAGAGACTCTCGAAATGGCAGAGCGAGAAACCTAGCAAAAAAAAGCATGAGATAGATAACAGCACTGGAAACTTACAATGTAAATGTGAAGATCTGGTAAGTAGTGGCTGGCTCAACAATGTGCAAATCTATGACAAGATGGAGGAGGTTGAAGAAACCTACTTAATGGAATACATCAAGCTACTCTTCATACAAATCTTGGATCTAAAAGAAGAAGAAACTTTCATAGAATGAGCACACAGAGTAGACCTCAACACCAGAACAATGACAAATCCCAGAGAGACATTATTCCCGCAAAAAGACATGAACTCCAAGAAACAAGGTCCTAAGCCTTCGTGGATTTGCAACATTAGCCAAATAAAAAGTCTTCAGACCAATAGTGGAAGGACTCACAAAGGTCATAAGGTCTACAGTTTTTGGTTAAAACTTTGCACCACTTCATTAAAAACGAATATGCCTCAGTCAAACGTTTCCTTTGGTAAGTGCCACATAAATGCTGAAAATATATTTGCAACCCTCACGGGGAAAGTCCGACCATGTAGACAAAACCAACCCTTGAGAATGGGGTGAAAGCAACCCAATTATTTTAGAGACTGTTTGACCATAGTCTTCAGCCATGGCTTTCAGGCCTCAGTCAAGGGTCTGGTTTCCTTCAATTTTTCCTTATGGCACATTATAGGCACCAACAAAACACATGTATTACTCACAGAAGTGATTATAAGATTAAAAGGCTGTGCACTGTCCTGCACCACCAATCATATGGGACTTAAAATAAAAGTTTGCACTAAGTTGGAACACTACCAGGCAACAATAGTACTCCTACTGAAGAGTCACCTGTGCAAAGGTGATTCGGGGAGATTTAAACCTTGCCACACGGACACCATTATAGGCATCATTAGATACTGAGGGCCACAATCCTCATTAGGAACCCATTGGAAGCAGCAATGGAGGAGAAGTTCCACGACAAAAATGGCCAGTACACATTTATTTAATGTAGGATGGGTGCAGAGTTCCTCGCCATAGATAACTCTTACACCTCTCACCCAAGGCTTAGATAGATTTGTTCCATCAGCATTGCAGATTCTTCAGGGCTTTGCTGAGAGGGAGGTCATCCTGGAAGGAGAATTCAATTAGGGCACTGACTGGTCACTGGAAGATACTGTCCATGAATTATTTCAATGAATAATGTCCGTATATATATTAAATACACTACACGGGTCTATCAGATATTTGGCGTCACGCACAGCAAAAAAGATTGCCATTATATGTTGTAATCAAATGTACACATTACATACTCAAGGAAGTATATGATAATTGTCTTGCATAACTTGATAAGACTGATTTAATCTACAGACATAGGAAACTGCAATATATCAGGCTACGCCCATGTAGAGCTCAACATGAGGGATATAGACAGGAACATGAGGGTCTAAAGACAGCACCTAGGAAGACACCTTTCACATGATATTTCACAAAGGGCAGAAATACTGCAAACTGTACAAGACTATTTAGCAACCAACGATCACGGGGACATCGCTAGAAAAGTACTGTGGGAAGCAGTGAAAGTAGTGGTGTGAGGCAAACTAATTGCCTTAGCGGCTGCGGATATGCACAATAATTAATTAACGCAACACAAAGTACAGGAGAAACTATGAGAACTTGAAAACTGCAACAAGGGGTCAGGAACCAAAATAAACTTTAGGAAAGTCATGAGGATAAGGGCCAATTAAGCACTTTTTTACTCAACAAATATCAAAAATTCATGCGAACCATCTGCTGCATTAAGAATATGGAAATAAAGTCCACAAGTTGGTTGCAAGGGCACTCAAAGCAACAACAAAAAACAAGGAGAGAATATTTGAACTGAGAGGCAAAAATGGAAAGCTGGTATTTGGGGATATAGAAGAGCGGGCCTACTCCAGCAATTTTACAGAACACTGTGAACTGATGGGGTAGAATTGTCTGACTCGCACGAAGAGTCACTGCAAAACTCACAGCAAAACTTATGGCAGCTCAAGGTGAGAAACTGCTGGTGCTAATTACTATATCAGAAGTTAAAAACCACAATACAAACCAGAAAATCGAAGAAAGACCCAGGTCCTGATGGGCTTCTGCTGAGTTTTTAAAATTCTTTTCTCCAACTTAGAGTATTTTCCTTATGTATCCGAAAAACAGAAGACCACAGACTCTTTGTCAGACAAAGTCATTATTGTCCTTGTAGCACCTGGCAAAGATGGTCAACAATGCAAATCCTGACACCCTCTAGCACTCCTTAATGTGGACTATAACATCTACAGGATGATTCCAGCTGAGAGTCTGGCGCCTGTCCTCCCGGAGAGAACACACGAAGGCCAATCTGGTTGCATGAGAGACAAACATTTGACAATATATGAAGCACAGCTTACTGTGTCCCAAAAAATTATACAAAAAAATACCCTTAATTTTGTAGGCAGTGGATGCGGAGAAGTCATACGACAGGAGCTGGACCCCTCTAAAGGAGGTCGTGCTGGAATTTGGTCTGGATGAAACCTGGGTTGAAAGACTGGCTCATTTGTGAGTCCTAGGGTGAGGATAACTACCAGCTGCATCTTCTCAAACATCTTTAACATTCACAGAGGAGCAGAAGAGGAATGTCCAATGTCCCCACTGTTACTTGCCATGGCTATTGAGCCTGTGGAAAGGTCTCTGAGATAGGTGTACAATCTAAAGGGCCCGACGTCATGCGGAGTGGTCCACACAATATCGCTTTTTGTAGATGAGGTACTAATCTTAATGACTGATGCTGACCCATCATTCCCGCCTGTCACATCTCCTAAGTTTAGTAAAGCATCACAATGCATAGATCAACCATGATACGTTTGAACTAGTACTGAGACTGTTAACCATGCAGAAGTGGAGACGATAAGGTTGACGATGACTTTCAGAATCTGAGCAGACACTCTAATACAACTAGGTGTTATTGTTGCACGTGTTTCTGATCACTAAAGGGCAACCATAATCCCCCTTCGGACTCGTTTTAAAGCAGATCTCCTTATTTGGCGAACCCGATCCATCTCCTAGCCTGGGTGTCTATCTGCCATAAAATGGTCATAATTCCAACCCTATGTATGACTTCCAGGTGCGCCCAATGCGGATTTTAATACAGACCAGATAACTTCACACAATCTTCCAGCAAGGTCCTCAGAGTCCCCAATGACAGGGTCACTTGGGGTTCCATGATATTAAAACTTGTAACAAATCACCTAAACCTAAAACCCTGGGGAGTAGTCTAAGAGAGAATCTGCCAGGACTGAGTCTATATGGACCAAGAGATGCCTGGCAGAAGTCCATAAGATGTTGTCTGTTTCCCCACTCGCCATCTCTTCTCTCCTCCTGAACGACAACAAACTAACTTAAGTCAACCCTATCTTTTGGCCCACCACCATGACCAAATTTTGCCACCCAACTTTGTTTTTCTTGTAAACTTTTTCTTGAGTTTGTCATCTACAAAAGTCATTACTCAACACAAAATTCTGCCTTAAAATTGTGTTTGCCTAAAACACGTTCCACGGAGAAGTTACATTCTTCGAAGTTTGTCGACCACCTTGCTGTTCTTGGAGACATTACTCCTGAATTCTTTATCATCATCGAAAGATGTATGAGGGGCTCCTGGTCTGTATGTCCCCTGCATGGCACAACCTATTCATATTTTTTGAACAGTGGCAGCTGGTAATTTGAGCAGGTGGGGTGGTGGCAGGCCGCACGCACATACATAAATACTCACACTCACCCATCTAAATGCACACTCCATCACACCCATACATTCACAAGCACACACACATACACCCACCATTCACAAGCACATACAAACGAGCACACACATTAACAGCAAACACATGGAAATACACATACCCACATGCACTCACGCACAGACTAAACATTAAACATTAAAAAAAAAAGTACCCGCTGCAGCGGTGATATCGGGTGGCCGGAAGGAAGTCTCAGTGGTTGCTGGAGGATGGCAAGGTCACCTCCTCTCATTGGCTGACCTTGTCATGGGCAAACCAATGATAAGGGAAAGTCCATTACTCTTTCCAGAGCGGGATGGGGGGTCAGTGAGAGTTAATGATCCCACCCCACTCTGATGAGCGATACTGATTAACACTCGGTCTTGGGCACTTCAGGGCTTAAAAATGAAGCACAAAGGTCTGAGGTCATCTGAGACACTCCCCTTTGTCATGAGGGGGAGGGACCTCAAGGCATTCCGTAGGACTAGGGAGGTCACCCCCGCCGGGCTGTGAAATCCTCAGCCCAGCAAAGTTCAGTTCGGGCAGCCAGGCTTCTGTCCATCTAGTGCATGTACAGTGCTTGACCTGAACATAGAGTGTCCGTCAGGCTGAACTTTGCTGAGCCTTAAAGACACTCTTTCTATCTGCAAAAAGGTGGCAGGCAGAGCCCGTAAGGACAGGTCACGCCTGGCTCTGATATGCGTGGTTGCTCATAGCTGGAGTTTTATGCTTGACCATAAGAATCCCCTTCCATCATCTCTTAGTGTGCAGGATGCAAAGGTAATCGCCACCTCTGTACCGTCCTGTTTTTCACTTACAAAAGCCTCATTGTGATCAGTACAGGTGCAATTCTCCACATAACACATGCTTAATGCTGGTACCTCATTGATTTACTGCTTTGTATTTTAAAATTCACATAGACATTTTTCTTTCCCAACCTACTTACAACTTTGACAACACGCACATTTTTGGCTTTTTTGAAACATTTGTTTAAAATTTGGAATAGTACCCCACAGGTGGTAAACGTATCTCGGCTAATATTTATTTTACAGTGGAATGGATGTCTCTATTTTCTGTAAATGTTTCCTGTATGTTGGACCCAGGGACACTTCCTACCGTCTGAACTCTAGAGGGCTGCTGTCACGGATGGCTGACATGAGGTTTCATCAGCCTTTTAGGCTTCAAGCACCCTTCAGAGAACAGAACAACATTTCATGGGGACACCTTTCCCTTGCAAATCAGTTACCACCTCCATGGAGGTGCTAGTAACGAAAGAAACCATTTATAAATACCAGTGCAACTTGCCATTAGGTAGGGAGGCCCCCCTCATTGCTGCAATTCGGAATGGATTGTAAATCATATTTTGAGTAGGTTTCCTGACTCACAAAATGTGCTTAGCGCATAGAAAAAAGTCCTTTTGCCGTTTCAAACTCTGTGATTTTGCCATTTTCATGGTTTGTGACCACAAAGGGGCTTTGTACATCTGCCCATGTATGATTTTTGAACCAAAAAAGGTTAATTTAAAGCTTTAAGTTGAATTTCTTTGCTATGATATTGGGTTCTCTGTAGTTTATAGCAAACATATTAAAACAAATATCTCATATTAGTCAGTGTTTAGCCTTTCAGTGAAGACCAGGGCACAAGTCCTTAAATAAGAAGTGGGGGGATGCTGATGTCACGACAGGAAGTGACATCACGAAAGGTGGCTTGCACCATCAGACTCATTGCCTCCCTTCGCTCACCTCTTAGATGCGGTTGCATCAGAGAAGCCAGCGCGTGAGCAGCGTTCTGAATGGGCTCCGATCTCGCCCCAGAGAGGCCAAAAAGTGAATGTGTGGCTCCATTTGCTCCAGTAATCGAGCTCCTGGTAAAATAAGTGGGGGGACGCCGTCCACCCGCGCGGTACCCCGACTCGAGCCCAGGTGAAGACATTGATCGGTTTTAAGTTTCTGTTTTTAGAAACGTGTCGACTTAAGAATTTCAGGGTTTGGCAAATGAGCTTTCTATTGTTCATCCAACAACGGAGATCTGATAGCTCAAAATGCTTCCTTTAGCCTTCATGGGTTAAGAGTTGTTTGGCAAGGAGTCTTCATTGAATGAAATAACCTGTTTGATGCACTGATTGATCCGAGTGATTGACCTGCTTGCAGACTCGATGATTGGTGACGGGTGTATGAATGTATTTGTTGCTACTGAGGGAGCATCGACCTAGCAGAAGCAACGGAGGCTGTGCATAGTGGCGAGAATCATGCAAGATCCAAGTAAATATTGTTGTTTTCAGTTATTTAAAACCATAACAATTTATCAAGCATATGTAAAACCAAGATACACATTCATCATAAAAATACATGGTACAAATATTTTATATCATCATAAAACTGAGCCGTGATAATAAAAGCACAATACAGGTGAATCATCTGAACTAAATGGGTCCCTAACCAACTTTCTTTTAGGAACGTGTTAGCACTCCACTGCTATTCAGGGATAACTACACAAGTCACAAGGTGCAGTTTGTGAGAACTTAAAGTGACTGTGCCATTATTCACAAAGAATATAGATAAAGTGCGTAAGTATCTAAAAAAACAAGATGAAAAGACAGCGTCATATACAGGCAACTTAATAAAGTGCTCCGTGCGATGGTAAGATTAGCAACGGCACTATTCATATACACTTCTGTAAAATGATGACAAAGTTGAGCAACAAGAAAGAAATATATGGCACTATCTAACAGAAGTACTCACATTATTATAAGATAGTAAATCAAAGGGATAAGGGTCGGAAAGGACTTAATTAACGAATGAGAAGGAAATCAAACACGAGCTAGGTTTTTCTATTGACTGAAATCTCTAATTACCTCTACGTCCCTCGTCCTCGACCCAGTCATCACACATGAGGTATTCCACACGACAGGAAACAAAACAGGAAACGCTTTTAGACTCCACCCACCCTCCTGTCAGGTGCTATAACACACCTCACCACCAGAAGCAAATTCTGTTTTGTTTCCTGTCGGTGGTTTTCTTGATGGGAGACGCTGGGGTGAGTGCCGGGCGCTTACCTGCTTCGTTTGTCCTATGGATCCTCCGCTGCTGGGCTTCGGGGGGCTCCCATGGACCGTCGTGGGATTGCTTGTAGTGGGGCTACTGGGCTTCCCTTTCTCCTCCTGGGCTCAGGTGACCCATACTGCTGGGCTTTGTGGGTTTTCCTGTTTCGTTCCTGCCCTGGTCTCTGTTCACGCTGATGGATGTGCTGTGGACCTTCCTCCTGCTGCTTGTTGCTTTCCTGCTGGATCGACCGTGGACGTGGTTGTGGTTTGGGGCTGTGAGCGCTGGGCTGTTCTGGGGCGCGCTCCTCCCCTGTGGATTCCCCGATGTCTCCATTGCCTCTTTGCCTTGAGGGGGCCCTGGTGACGGCTCCTGCGTGTGCCTCCGGGACGCGGTGCCGACTATGGTGGCATGTGACACGCGGCTGAGTATTCTCCCTTCTTTGGACATCGGGAGTTCGTGGCTGTTTGGACTATCCCTGCTGCGCTGGGACGGCCGGCTGTCTCGGCGGCGTTTCCTGTTTGCGCGCATGCGCTGTGCCCCCTGTTCCACCCTTCGGCCGGGTTCAGTGCCGGGTGCTGGTGTGGGCGGGCGCCCGGGTGGACTCCGGGTGCCCCGGTTCTTGGTGCGGAGTCGTGCCTGTTCCATGGTTATGCACGGTTGCGTGTCTCAGCTGGTGGGCATTCTGAGGGAGCCTGAGGGAGTGTGACTCCTGGAGCTTCCGGGAATTGCGCCCGAGGCCTCTTCAGGGGGATTCCTTTGCTCTTCCGGGGTGTGGATGTGGAGTCCCGCTTCCGCATGGACCCTTGCTGGTGTGTTTTCTCCAGTGGCTCAGTCGATTGGTGCGCGGTGCTGCTTCGGCGTCCTTGCGCTGAGCCATGCCGTGGGTGGGAGTTTGAGCCTCACCTGGTGCTGCTGACTGATTTTTCATTCACTATTGCAGTGGTCTTTGCTGCGCTTCCTCTGCATTGTGTGTTCTACGTTGCCTGAGCGCTGTGGACAGGACACTGGCTTTCTGCTTGCAACTTGGTATCCTGGCATGGCATCTGATGGGAGTCTGCTTACGGTACGTGCTCTGCGATGTTGTTCGTCACTTTATTATGTTGGTGTATATTACGCTGTGCTGCGTTTCCTCTCCTACCCTCTACTGTTTTGCTGGGGTAGTTGCACGGATGTCTGGAGTTCGGCTTGGAGGCTGGGTCCGATGGCTCGATGGACTATTGAGTCTACTGCAGGGGCCTGTGCTCAACCTCACGGTCACTGGTTCAATTCCCGGTGGGTGCACTCAGACTTTCATCCATCTGTGACCGATAAAACTATTACCGTGGGGTAACATTAGCCATCTGTTGTTCATCGCCAAGATACCTTTTAAGATGAAAATGGCCGTGTGCTACCTCCGTCGTGAGGGGTGATGTTCCTCTCCTGTGCCTGCATCTTCCCCTTTTTCCGGTGGGGCCTCCTCCCCTCTCCTGTGATGCCTGGAGGTGTGCTGATGCCCGGTTTGGGCGCCTTCTTCTGGATCATCTGTTGCTTGCTGTTGGGCTTTCTGTTTTCTTCGGATTTCTTGTGGCCTATTCTCTGCCAGTACCTCTTTTGTGTCCGTGGTTCTGTTGCGAGTGTGGATGGTGCCGGATCTTTCTCCATGCCCTGGTTTGTGTCCTTGCTTTCTACGTTATGGGATGTGGCTGTCTCTTGGCCTGTCTTCGTTCCTGTGGACTCTGTGGAACCAGTCTTGTGGGTCGTCCTTCCATGGCTGCTGGGCACGTTCCGATGGACGGTCCTGCTGAAGACAAGGACGGCTTGATACCACTGTCAAAGCCCAGTTTATTGAGAAAAGCATCTAGGAAAGAAGAAGTGTTGAGTTGAAAGTGGTTCTCCTCCAATTTCTCTCCACTTGCTAGAAATGGAGAGCCTCCATTATAAAGTGTGGGCATGTGGATGGATTCTGCCCTGAAGATGTCTTCTGCTGTTTCTCCTCTGGCTGTTCGTGCTGGCGTTGTCCGGTCTTTACTGACCGTTTTGGAGTCCCTGTTTTCGTCCTCGCAGGAGGGTGCCAGTTGTCTGGTGTTGCTGGGGCCTATGGCCCGCCTGGAGGTGAATGTATGCCGGACGTCGCCTTTGCTTCTGTGTGGGCTTCTGCTGTGTCCTGTGGTTCCTCTATTGCTGTGCAGTATCCTGTTTTCTGCGCGATTGGATGACGGACGTGGTCCGGCGGTCCATGGCTTGCAGCTGCCTTTCGCTGGGGCCTGTCTGTTTGGTGACTCGCTGGAAGAGTGGCTACACGGGGTCTTCCAGGAGCGCATGCATTCTTTTCATGGCCTTCCGACCGGGGGGGGGGCTCCCTCGTTTTTGGGTGCCTGGCCTTTCCACCAGCCTTCCAGGTTTCTGCAGTCCTCCTTTCGGATTCGTCATGGCTCTAGGCTTTCTTTCCTCCGGGCATTTGGGAGGAGGTCCCGGAGGGGTGCCAGGTCTGTTCCGCAGTGTTCCTGACTGGGCCACCCTTGGGGTCGTTTTCGCTGGTGTTCCTCCTCTGGATGGTGGGAGACTTTGCAGGTTCCTTCCTGCTTGACGCCTGTCGTCCTCATACAGATGGGTGCTGGATATCTTGTGGGGCTACCGGATTGGATTCTTGTCCCCCCCTCCCCCTCCGGGGTGGTGGTGACCCCTTCTCCTCGGGATGCTTCCCGCTATCTGGCCTTGTTGGACGGGGTTCGTTCTTTGATCAGCCGACGGGCGGTTCTCCCGGTTCCCCTGGCGGAGCAGGGGTTGGACGTTTCACTCCCTCATCTTCGTGGTGCCATAATTCACGGAGGGTTTCCGAGTGTTCTTCACCCTTCGGAGCCTGTTCTTGTTCGTACGGGGGATACCGTTCAGGATGGAGGCCCTCCAGAAGGTTATTCCGTTGATCCAGTCGGGTTGGGTGTTCATCCGCGCTCGACCTCCAAGATGCGTGTCGGCGCATCCCGGTGGCTGTGTCGGATCTGCGTTTCCTGCGATTCTGCCTGGAGGGTCAGCACTAGCTGTTCTGCGTCCCCCCTTTTGGTCTTCGGTCCGCCCCCCCCGGGTGTTCGCCGAGGGGGTGCCTCCCTTGGTGGCCCATCTGCATCTCCTGGGGGTGTCTGTGTGCCCGTATTTGGACGACTGGATGGTTCGGGCTCCGTCCCTGGAGGTCATGTCTCGCCGCCTTCATGTCTACGCGCAGGGACCACGAGTTTTGTTCAACTTGCCCAAATGTCACCTGGTGCCTGCGACCCGGAGGTCCTTCATCAGAGCCGTGTTCGATTCTGTGTCGGGGAGGGTGTTCCTGGCGGACGCCCGGATTCGTCGCCTAAAGTCATTGCTGAAGAGGTTGTTGTCGCATGCCTCGGCTCCCATCCTTCAGTGGCTGGTGGTTCAGGGCCACATGGCTGCTTCTGTTTTCACTGTGCCCTGGGCCGGGGTTCGTCTACGGCCTCTGCTGTGGCCTATGCAGCGGTGGGTCTCATTTTCTGTCCTGGGTTTTGCAGTTCCTGTTCCTGTGTCTCTGGATGTGGTGTCTGCTTTCCTGTGGTGGTTGACCCCTCCCTCCTTTCCGTGGGGCTGTTGATTCGTCTACCTCCTCCTCTGGTTGGGACCTCGGATGCCGTCGCCTCGGGCTGGGGAGTGACTCTGGCCTGTTGGGTGATGCTGGCGCGCTGGCTCCCGTCGGAGTCTCGCAGGTCGTCCAACTGGGGAGTGTTGTCTGCAGTGGAGAGGACGCTTCACTATTTCCATCTTCACCTGGGGAGTTGCCTTGTCCTGGTGGGATCGGCCTTCACGTTGACTGTGGCGTATCTGAATCACCAGGGTCTCTGTCCCTGTGTCTGGTTCCCAGGACCTTTCGGTTGCTTTGCCTGAGGTTCGGGACTCCGGCTCTGGCCTTGTTTGCCTCAGGGCCCGATGCCCTGGTGCCCCTGTTCTGCTCCTGGTCTCCGGAGGGGGGCGCAGGGGGGGTGGATGCCATGTATCTCCTTCGGCCTCCCTGGCTTCTCTTTGCCTTTCCTCCCTTTCCTATGGTTCCTGCGTTTCTGCTGATGGATCGGCGGGAGGGGGCTCAGGTGGTGGCTGTGCTACCTCTCTGGCCGTGGAGGTCCTGGTTTCATCTGCTGCTGGGCCTGGCGGTGGGGCCTCCTTGGTTTCTGCCCCGTCACCCCTCTCCTCTGAGTTCTCTGTCTCTCTTTCTGGTTCCCCTCTCCTTGGCGGTTTGGGGGTTGAACGGGTGTCTCTTGGGATCCGTGGTCTGCCCAACCTCTTGTTTTGGTCCTGCGGACTTCTCGTAGGTTGTCTGCTTTGTCTTCCTATTTCGGAGCGATGGTCTTCGTTTTCGAGGTGGTGTTCCTCCTCTGGTTTCCTTGCTGGGCCTTTGGGCTGCTCTCTGTGCCCCCCTTGGGGTCTCTCCTTGGTTTTGGGGGTTTTGCAGTCTTCCCCTTTTGTACCTTTGGAGTCTGTGGCCCTTGACATTCTGTCGTGCCTGGTGGCTTTCTGTTCTTTCTTTTGGCCTCGTACGTGCATTGTTCTTTCTGTGGCTCATTCTGGGGTGTTTCGCTCTTCTGGCTCTCTCTACGTGTCCTGTGGCTTGGCTGGTTTGGCTCCTGGGCTGCTTCCCTGGGAGGATTTGTCGGGCTGGGTCCCGGGCCTCCGGGTCCGCGTTCGTGCGGCACTGGTGGTGGAGTTGTGCCTTGTCTGACCGGACCTGTTTTTGGTCGTTGCTGGCTGTGGGGGTTTTTCCCCTCCACTGTGATTCTGTTGTTTCTTGCAACTTTGTCTTGCTGCACTCCTTTGTGTCTGGTCTGTGTTTTGTTGTGTGTGGGTTGCCAAAGGCCTGTTTGGGCGTTGCTTTGGTATGCCTCATGTGTGATGACTGGGTTGAGGACGAGGGACGTAGAGGTAATGCTATGATTACGTATGGTAATCCCCATTACTCTTAGTCCTACTCGTCCTCGACCCAGTCATACAACCCGCCCGCCCTCCCTTTCCAGGCCTTTGGTGCTTGGTACATCAGGATTTGCTTCTGGTGGTGAGGTGTGTTATAGCACCTGACAGGAGGGTGGGTGGAGTCTAAAAGCGTTTCCTGTTTTGTTTCCTGTCGTGTGGAATACCTCATGTGTGATGACTGGGTCGAGGACGAGTAGGACTAAGATCAATGGGGATTACCATACGTAATCATAGCATTCACAGGAATGATGGGTTTGTTGTGATTAAAGTTTGTCAAAAACCTTGGGTATTGTGCAACAACAATGGACACATTTGTAGTATATATAGTTCATAAATACTCAAGGCGTTGCAAGTGATAGATGAATCTTTAATGCTCAATTCGCAATGTTTTCATAAACAAGTCCCTGCCCCCTTCCAAGAGTGCTTGTGCCTTACTAGAAGACCAACGCCCCCTCCGCTCCCCCTCCCCTCAATGGCCAGCCTCCTAAGCTTTGTGGTTCATAAGAAGAAATAATCCTTCGGAGGCGGATCCGTTCACTGCCAAAGTCTCGCTTTAATTTTTTGTAACCACTGCATCTTTATGGCTAACGTGACCATATGACGACACGCATGCCCTTCATACAGTACCAGGGCGACTGCATGTATTCTATAGGTGCCCTCAGTCATCACCTCCTCCCCTTTTTGCTCTTTGTTTTGTTTCTTTCAACGCTCCGAGGTGGCCACCTGGCCGAGCAAGCATATTTGTACAGACACAAATTGATCAAATGCTGTACAATGTTGAAAATACGTGATATGTTCGTTCTTCTGTAACCAATGCTCACGTTACGCAGCAATCAGGCTTAAAGAAAGAAATTGTAAACAGGCACTTTTACAATGTGGGATACTATGGAACTAGAATGTCGAGCTTTAAATATTGTGCTACAAAGATATGGGAACAAGAATATCAAAGCCTACATTATTGTGTAGATAAGTATACATTCCCTGTACCTAGCTCCACATGTGTACCTTGACAGTCTATGTAAGCACACAGACGTGTAGTTAATACCACATGTTTGCCTCTTTATACTCTTCTTCACCATATTTTGGCCCCAGATATTCTGGATGCTCTATTTTTGTATCTCAGTGTTTTTGTGCTTGATATTCTGACAAACAAGGGATAAAAAGTGCAAAGTTAATACAAACAACTGTGTAAATGGACACACCTTCGGAAAATGGTTGGATGGTGCAACAGTACGGGCCGTGATGCACCTACAAAAGGACAGACACTCCACCTGTAGGGCTCTCGAACACTACAGATCCTGCTGTACAAGGACTCCTGCAGCAGTTATAGCTGCAGTGACAGACATAACCAGCAGAGGGCGGCGATGTCACGCATATCCCTTCATGGGCTGCAAACCTACTTTACAAACACCAATGTGTTCATGTAGCTTTTACACATTAATACGTAGGGGTACCAGTAAACATGTTAGAACCAGAAGAGAGATATTTCAGAGCGACAGAAACTCCTGAGCAGGCACATTCTCTATAATATTTAGATTAAAAGTTTGACCCATGTTGCCAGTCATACTACAAAACATTTGTAGACTCAGTGGCGGCTCCTTCACTATAGCAGAGGAGCGTTGCCCCACTGCTTTCTCGCAGTGAGAGAAGCAAAAACATAAAATGGTCATAACTTTTAGTTATAACCATTTTATGGTTTTTTTTGCCGGTGGGTGGGTGGCCAGGCTGCTCCGCTTACGGCGCAGGGGAGGAATGGAATTCCCACTCAGTGCGCTATGACTGTTTGGTCGGCCCTCTCTGGCCGCCCAAACCAGTCATGCGCACTCCCCTGTTCTCCATGCAGCCTGCATAGAGAAAAAGCCACTCCTTCAGCCCCTGGCTCAGAGCTATGTTACGGCCCTCAGACCAATCACAACGCTCCATTGGAGCGTTGATTGGCTTAGGGGTGGGAGCCTGGCTGCCTGCTTCCTGTTCCGACCTGGAGTAAGACACAGGCGAGCAGGAAAGAAAACGAGGGACACGGCGGCAAGGGAAGTTTTATTTATTGTTATTTTTTTTATGCAGCCCGCAGCCGCACCCCTCCCCCACCACGTTCAGGCACCACACCCAGAAGCCGTGCTGGCCGCCCCTGGTTGTAGTATTATATCCATTGGCCACAACGTAGTTACAGTTAGGATCGTGTTTCCATAGGAGATGGCTTTTTTGTGTTGGTAATAACTTTGGTGCAGTTTAACGAATCTCCAGGAAACTTTCCAGAAAAACTCTACTTTTTGCCTAGTTGGTACATGGAAAGTTTGAGGGTGATCCGTCAAGTTGGGGCTGAGAAAAGGGGGGGGGGCACAGCTACAGCCCAAACCACCACTGAATGGATTTAAACCAAATTTGGCAGAAAGCTAGATCTTGGTCCAGAAAGAGTGCTTTTTGTGTTTTGGTATAAATCTGTGCAGTAGTTTTTCCAGCAAATAATGCTAAAATAAACGGTATATCTAGGGACGTGGCGTGCACGCGGATCTGACAGATCTCCTGCTGAGATCTTATGGGCTGCAACCTCCTCAACCAGGAAGTGGTGGCAGCCATCTAAGGATTCGGGTCGCGGTCCGGAATCCTAAGAAAAATGCAAATAAAGAAATAAGGGGGCAGGGTATAGAACCCTGACCCTCTAGGCCTGGTGGTGGGCTCCTTCATGGGACCATGGCTGGGGCCAAAACATTTTTTTTTATTTTTTATTTTGCTGCAGTTTCACAGAGGACCCGTGAATCCACAGCAAAAATCAAAAAAGAAAAAAAAAAACCTCTCCAGGTGGGCCGGGGGAGGGGAGAGGCACAGCACTCATTAAAGGATAAGGGGTATGTGGTCCTCCAACTTAAGCTTCCACAAGGCCATGGGGACCCCATCCCCCAGGTCCAATAATTTCATAAGGGGGTGTGTGTCCACTCCATGATATTCTACCAGGCCCTGGGAACCCCATTCCCCGGGATTGATAACATTATTAAAGTGGAGGGCAGCTGTGCGGTCACCCAGTGGGAGTACAAAGCTTTTCCCTCTCCCTGCGCTCTTGGGCAGGGAAATGCTTTGACTGCTGCTACCCCGCGTGAGCAAAAGTAAACTGCTCCCACCGTGTTGGAGCAATGCCAGCTTCCGCCGAATTCACGATGGGTGCAAGCAGGGCACGAGTCCTAAAAAGAGAAGTGGGGGGACGCTGTCACCGAAGTGACGTCACGACAGGAAGTGACATCACGAAAGGTGCGCTCCGATCTCGTCCCAGTGGCCTGAGAGGGAAGTCCGAGTGAAGTCAAGCTGTTTGGCAGGGGGGACGGCGTCCACCCTGGTAAAATATGCGGGGGGACGCCGTCCACCCGCGTGGTACCTCGACTCGAGCCCTGGGTGCAAGCAAAGGAGCTGGCAGGGCTGCACAGACCCCACAGCACCCAACAGGGGACATCCTAAGGGGTGCCTCGGGTGGACACCGGGGCACCCCACTGACAGAAAAAAAGTGGGAAAATTGTGACATACCCTGGGTGGGCATCAAACCACGCCACTTCATAATAAAAAAAAAAAAGATAGGAAAACGCTGATTGGGCTCCCACCTGTGGCCCCAAAAAAACTGTATGGTGTGGGGTGAACCTGGAGGGCACTGGGGCACCACTTAGATTTTAAAATGGCGGCTTCTGCAGAGCTCCATGAAATGGGGCTGCCTAAAGGGAGCAGGTGGGCCGCGTGACCGTAGTACATAGTAGGTGTCCCGGGTGGGCCTGGGACACCCAGATTTTGTTTTTTTAAAATAGCCAAAAGTCAATAATAAATGAAAGGCCGCAGCCACATTTATTATTCACTGCTCTATTACGAAGCACCTCATGGTGCCCTGGGCAGGGTACATACATACATTTTGTTTTTGGTAATGTCCCTAGAAGGGGCAGGGACATCAACAAAATTTAATATAATAATGTTGTGATGGAGCTGCTGCCTAGAGATTTGCATAATCTCGCTGCAGCTCCTCAGTGTTTTATATACAGTGGGTGCTTGGTGTGGAGTGAGATAGGAAATAGGGTGGTTTGGCCGTGGTAAATGTTACCCTAGGTACCCAGGGCACTGTGACCAGAGAAGGCCCCTAAGGGCTGCAGCACTTATTGTGCCACCCTTAGAGGCCCTGTACCCTGATACACACACACACTGCCTTTGCAGGCTGAGTGTCTGGGTGCAGAACAAAACAAAGAGTCGACATGGCACACATCCCTGTGTTCCATGCCCACAACACACTACCCTGGCATACTTCAGTCACCCCTCTAGTTGGGTGTCCTATGGCAGTGGTGTGATTACAGGTGCATGAGCCCTGTACCCCTACAGTACCCAGGTCCATTACTGGGCACTTTAAGTGCAGTGCTGCCATTAAGAGTTTATGGTGCTGGGAGGTCGTCACCACAAACTCCACAGCACCATGATGACTACACTGGAGACTGAGAAGTTTGGTATCAAACTTCTCAGCACATTAAACCCACACAGATGCCAGAGTGGGATGTATTGTAAAATGAACAACAGAGGGAAACTTAGAGTTGCCCCCTGAAACTAACCCACAACCCCCGACCAGACTGATAGCTGCCTAGTCTGCCACCCAGCAGACATGTTGCTGGACCCCTGGGTAGAGAGCCATCCGCTCTCGTGCGCCTGCAACAATGCATCTACTTGGGCGAGGTGCTAGGCCTCCTCCCCCAGGATGGGTAGGGGAAGCTTCAAAGGCACGCCGCAGTACTCAGCAACTGGCCCCACCGGTTCTGACCCCCACTCTGGCGGGAAGACAGACAGGACACCCAAAGTGGGGAAAGGGGGTGTGCCAGCCTCTGCCAACCCCACAACTCAGTTGGGGGAGGCGAGGTGCAGCACAACTCCGGGCTCTCTCCATCTTGAGGATGGAGAGCCCTACCCAATCAGGGCTTGGCTCCTGCCCCCTCCCAATGTAGAGTGGCAGGATAGGGGGTGTACTCACCCCAGGAAAGGGACCCATTGGTCCCTGTCCTTTCCCTACCTGTAACGCCACTAAATTTAGTATTCAGGGACACCCTGAACCTTCCTTCCTCAGATCCCGATTCCGAAACTACAAAGAAGAATAAGAAGAAAGAAGACCTGCCGTGCAGCTGCTAACAAGATGAGGACACCAACTGACTTGGCCCAAGCCCTACCGGCCTGTCGGCCCTCAAACCTGCTCCTGCTAAACCCCGGTGTCTCCTCTAGTCAGCGACCTCGAAAACCCCGGAGGACCTGACTCATCCAAAGACTGGGACTTCCACGAGCAGTGGTTCTGCTCAAAGATCTACAACTCCTGGTGCCAACCAGGAACCGTGAATCCAGCACACTCCGCACCCGCAGAGCCCAGCCGTGCCTGAGTGGAAAAAGACCACGAGGATATCCCCCCGGCGACTGTGACAAAGAATCCAGCACCCAAGGACCTCCCTCAACGCTCCGGACGATGCCTGCAGCCTCAACTCCAGGGACCCCCCCAACCACGACCAGCAGAGGGTAAGATTGCCCAATGCCAAAAGCCACCCCTGCACCCTGCGGCTACCTGTGCCCAATTCCTGTATGCCTACCTAACTTACAGCTTCCCAACTTACCTCTATAAGTGGTGGTCGCACCTGAAGAATCTCCGTCCCTGAGCCGGCAGCCTTTGTTCGTCTTGCAGCTTTCCCGTTGAAATAAATTGGGCGCCAGAGGGCCCAAAAACACCCTACACCCAGCCGCCCCAGAGTCGCTGGGAGTGCAACCTCTGTTCTGTTCGACTTCCCCACTTGCTCTGAGCAAGAGACCAGGAGCCCAACTCCCACAGCTGCGTGGCCTGCCTGCTAGCAGCCATCAACCGAAGGCCCCCTACCCGCTAACATTGGGCCTACTCTCTCTGCACCCGGCTGCCCCTCTGCCGCTGAGGGTATAACTACTCTACCTACCTGAACCTGGGAGACCCCGGAGTCTTACCCAAGAACCTTATCTTTGTCAGTCGAGTACTTACCTGAAAGCCGATAACTAACATTTTCTCCACGGGGTAACATAGAAGAATTTCCAAGTGAAAACCAGTCAAAGGGTCGAGTTTTTAAACTTCGAAATATTCACTAAAAATGATCCGATCAACGAAAACGAAATTACTCACCTGTTACCAGGAGAGATCCCAGTGCTGGATCTTGGTGCCCAGCACTGACCCTAAAAAGTAATTACAACTGTGATTTTGTGATAACCTGATTTTCCTCCATAGGATATTATTGCCTGGTTTTCACCAGAAATTCTTCTGTGTCGATTTTTGCAACTTACAAATATTCCTTAAAAATCACCGGTTTTCTATAAACAATCTCTTTCAACGGTTTACAGGAGATGCACCAGGGCTGAATCCAGGATCCAGCCCGATGTAAGAAAAACATAGGCAAAGTAATGGATATTGCATTCACTTAAAATTCTCATTGAGCTCAATGTTATTATAGTGTTAGGATTGTGTTGCATATAGCAACAACTATCTATTGCATTGAAAAGTCTATTGCTAATTGAAAGTATTCAACTCTAGCATCTCATTCTGAGAAAGTATTTTTATACCTACTTGTGGTTCTAAAATAAAACAACAATACATTTTTATATACAAAACAGTTGGCCTAGTGTTCAGTTCTTGAGTGTGTGAGACCATTTGCTGACAGTGTGTGTGCAACAAATGCTTTACACTGTCCTCTGATACTGCCTTACTGCTCGACCAAGCTACCACTTTAGAGAGTAAGGTTATATCTAACTTTAGCCTCTGCCCAACCTCTGGGGACTGTGGACTCTGTGCACACTGCAACTTACTTTGGTGCAGTATATACAGAGCCACTTTCTTACACTTAGTACTTACCCCCAACAGGTGCGACTTAAGAACAAGTGGGTGTCTCTTAAGAGAGTCATAAGTTATGCTGATTTCACTAAACGTGCCTCCTGTCTTTTTAAGAAATAATGAAATATGTGTTGCACATGAAAGTGTGCAGCTAGTGAAGGGATGCCGACCCCCACCTCATCAGAGCATGTGCCCCAACTAAACCCTCTGTTCAACTCTCCAGAGGTCGATGACGGACACAAATCACATAACCGGAAATGATGACATCATCTATACCAACCTGGACGGGATAGGAGGTAAAGTCGAAGTCCCGGGCACCATGCCCAGCTGAAATCACAAAGACCTCGTCACTTCCGGATCCCGTCATGGAGGAGGTAGGGGCCATCCCAGGATGCCGGTCACTTTGCTCTCCAATGTACTCTACTGAGAGAAAAGAAACAAACAATGGTATTACTATGAACAATAGCTGAGGTGTGAAGGGAGGGATGAGATGCTATTCCTGCGTGTGGGGTTTCTACCCAGTCTCTGCCCCAACACGCCTTTACCTACTTTCTGGTCACTTCCTTTTCCCTTGTGAGAGGTGCCTTAGATCAGGCTTCTCCAACTACTAGCGCGTGAGCTACTAATAACTCTCCAGCTACCTGAAAATAGCTCTCATGTGTCCTGTCCAGCTTACTAAATTGGAAACTTTTGCTAGGTTGAATTTAATTTATGTATACCAAAATTAAAAGTGTAATTTCGAGATGTAAATGTGTCTGAGCAGGTCCTCGGGCGAGCTCCCCCTTTCACAGTTTTCCTGTTCAGCTTGCCCGCAGTCTGCTACCCCCTGCTGCCGGTCTACCTGCTGCCCCTTGATTGTGCCTCATCTGCTCATTTCTTACTCTGTTTTGCTTTGTCTGTTCATTTTTCTGCCCTGTTTTGGCCTCCTTTGCTTGGTTTAGCCTTTTCTGCTTGTTTTTCTGTCCTCTGTTTTGCCTTTTCTGCTTGTTTTTCTGCCCTCTGTTGCCTTTTCTGCTTGTTTTTCTGTCCTCTGTTTTACCTTTTCTGTTCGTTTTCCTGACCTCTGTTTTCCTTTCTGTTCATTTCTTCCCTCTTACAACTGGATCCCTCCTCTTGCCGTTTCCCTCCTCCCGCCACCCAGCACTTCCCCCTAAATGGAGGTCACAGCGCAACCCCATTGAGCAGGTCCTCGGACGAGCTCCCCCTTACACAGTCTTCCTGTTCAGCTTGCCCGCAGTCTGCCACCCCCTGCTGCCAGTCTACCTGCTGCACTCCGATTGTGCCTCATCTGCTCATTTCTTACTCTGTTTTGCCTTTTCTGATCATTTTTCTGCCCTGTTTTGGCCTCCTTTGCTCTGTTTTGCCTTTTCTACTTGTTTTTCTGCCCTCCGTTTTGCCTTTTCTGCTTGTTTTTCTGTCGTCCGTTTTGCCTTTTCTGTTCGTTTTTCTGACCTCTGTTTTCCTTTTCTGTTCATTTCTTCCCTCTTACCACTGGATCCCGCCTTTTGCCGTTTCCCTCCTCCCGCCACCCAGCCCTTCCCCCTAAATGGAGGTCACAGCGCAACCCCATTGAGCAGATCCTCGTGCGAGCTCCCCTTACACAGTTCTCCTGTCCAGCTTGCCCGCAGTGCACTACCCTCTGCTGCCTCTCAACCTACTGCCCTCCGTTTGTGCCTCATCTGCTTGTTTCTTGCTGTGTTTTGCCTTTTCTGCTCATTTTTCTGTCCTCTGTTTTGTCTTTTTCTGCTAGTTTTTCTACCCTATGTTTTGCCTTTTCTGCTCATTCTTCTGTTTTCTGTGTTGCCTTTTCCTGCTTGTTTCTTCCTTTTTCCTGCCATTTCCTCAAGACCTGGCTTTTCGACACAGATCTCGCACCCCAGTGCCCAGATACCCCCAGGGGTGACAATGCAGTGCTCTACAGAAATGTATTCCTAACCCATTTATTTCTTCATTCACTAACACAAAATTAAGCACTGAAAGATTGATATAGAACAAAATACCTATAATAGGAAAGCCAGCGAAGGGTTTATGGCTACAAGTGGCATGCTATGAAATGATCCACATAGATTGAGTGGTCTATTTTCAGAACACATGGGTTGATGTTTAGAAAAAAAGGGCTGAATTTTCAAAATAACTTTTTTATGTTCATGTTTGGATGATAAATCATGTGTTGTTCAGGAGACTTGTTACCATTATTATTACCCTAGTGTCCGGGGCATTGCAGCTATGGCTGTTCTGTAACTCCCATTAAGAGGCATTGCGCATGGATTCAGGTTTTTTCTTATTATTGCCGGTAACCCTGCCTGATTCCCTGAGGTGATCAATGGTGGCAACCTTACATATGGTGACCACTCATGTCACCTTGTTTGCTGTGATCACTATAACAAATCTAATAATATTAGCAGCTCTGGATGATTTTCCATGAAAAGGTTGGCGTCCACTGCCCTAGAGTGTCACATATCTGCCTGACAATTGGCCTCTGTTACTTTCAAGGGCTGCAGTTTGGAGTAAAACAGCATACTCATTACTTTAAATCATGGACACTGGATTTATGCAGTTTTGCGTCATTTTACGTGTAATTATGGATTTGCTACATTCATCACATAATGCCCCATCGGCTGCATAATCTGCAGATTTAAACAAGTAGATCAGATGTTGCAAAGCAGGTGAAGGCCCTTCACAAAGGGTGACCGATAACCTTTGTGTTGCATATTTCTGCATTTGGGTGGCACAGTGGTACTAATGAAGTGAAATCTTTGCCCAGATAGTGTTAACCTGAGACCCGCTAGGGCTAGAAAAACAGCTGAAACATGTCGACCAAGAGGGATACAAGATTAATAAATATCCCCAACATCTACAATATCATTGATTTTAATGTCCCATAGTAACCCATAATAAACAATATATAGTTTTTTTTATGGGGTTTTTAAGGGTGCGTTGGATATCAGTACCATAAGTAGGAGTTCCATTAAACTCCATCCAAAGCTCTCTCTCAAATCTTTGGGAGCCCAACTGGCCCCTAAAAAACATCAGATGCATGGGAGGCAACCCCCAGTGATCGCCAACTCTTCCAGATTGCCTTTTTTGTTATTTTTGTGAATAATATTAGGCGGGACAACATCGCCAGGCGGCCAACGCCTCTCATTCTTACACTATCCCTTGATTATTAGTGACTTCTTAAAACACACCTGGTCAAATCGGAGATTGCTAAAGTGCAGAAAGAGGCCTTCTCCACCACTGATCCCCAAAGCAAGGAAGGGAAAAATTGATTTTCGTCACTGTCGGTCCCATAGATAAGAGGAGAGAGAAAGCAGGCCTTCTCCAGCACACACATTGTGAAACTGGTGACCCCCAAGGTAAGAAATGAGAAAACTGGCCTTCCCCTCCCTACTACTCTCACATCCTGTCAACCAATCTTCCCTTCATCTGCAGCTGGTCCCAACTCACCTGAACTTCTGGAACAATATCTCTTCTCTCCCAGCTCAAGTATGTGCATGCAGACACACACACACAAGCCCCTGACCTTTCACTGAGCCTTCTCTCACGCCACTCAGAAAATACATGTCTTTGCTCCATTCAGAAAATAGATGTGTTTGCTTGTACAGATGCAATCACCCTTGAGACTTTATGAATGCCCATCCATGCTTCTATAAACTGCACGCCCCAGCTGGTGATCTCGCGCCTTTTCAAAGCCTGTCTGAGCTAGGTCTCTTGCATCCGAATAATGGCCCTACTCCTGGGCCATCCAAACTCCTCACTGCCTTCCTACTCCCATGAGCTTCAAATGTGCTTAAGAATTAAGAAATGTGATCTATGTGCCCCACCATGATGGAACTCCACGGTCTCACCTTGCCAGCCCGCACCATCTCCATAACCAGCTGCATCATCTACAAAGCGATCATGACTGGCACCACTGGCTACTTGACTGAGAAGCACAGGAGCTCTGGTGACTCCAGGCATACCCCTCGCCAGGACCCAATCACACAAAGACAAAGAAGTGCATAAAACTTGGCAATAAGCATTCTCCATTGATGCACCTGGAATCTGGAAGAATGCCTTCTTATCCATGAGGCTGGCCTACCCTGCTGCACTTTAGGAAAGACCAGAAGACTCACCTCTTTCAAGAGCACAATCTTATGATGATGTAACAGCCCACAGACTAGCTCCTCCTCCTATCACATATAAACTGAGCATCTGCCTTGGACGCTGTACCATGCTCCACTGTCTGTAGGCTAGGTTTACACTGTAAAAATAACACATGCATACTCAACGTCATAGACATTAAAGGTAGCTGGAAGACTCCAGGACTACTTTTCAACAGACTGAGCACTAACTGGGCGCTAGCAAGGCCAGTATTAAGCGTCTGCAGAGAGTACAGAACATAGCAGCTCGCATTTTGGTGGCACTTCGGAAATCCTGCTCAGTTTCTCATGTGCTTCCTAAACTTCATTGGCTGCCTGTTGAGAAGCGCATTCAATTTAAGTCTCTTTGTGTGTCGCATAGGATCCTGATCCTACAGGCACCTCTGAGGTTGGCCAACCTGTTAGAGTTTTACATGCCACGGCGTCCTCTAAGATCTGCCGACCAAGCGTTGGTCTGCTTTCCTCGGGTTTTGAAAGCCAGAGCTGGTGGCCCTTCATTTCGCAGTTTGGCTGCGACACTCTGGAATTCGCTCCCTGCCTCCATCAGAGCAATCCAGAACCACCTGGCCTTTCGAAGAGCCATAGAGACCTGGCTTTTCCCTGTTTTACTTCTCATGTTCTTCCCTTGGTTCATGTCTAAGGTCTGTGGTGGTGCTGGGACGCCCCATTGCTGGGACGCCCCGTTGCTGGGACGCCCTGTTGCTGGGGCAGCTATGCGCAATACAAATCTGACAAATAAATAATAAACTGAAGATCTTGAAATCGATAAACAGAGAAACAAGGGTTTTCTGAAAATATTTGGGGATTTTTTATGATAAACTAAAAGCTATGCTTTTAATTTTTCTATACCCTTTTCCTTACTACAGGCTGAGTGTAGGATGTGGCCATCGGCTGCACACTTCAGCCAATCACTACAGAGAGTTTACCCCGTGTGCTCTTGTTCCACATGTGTCAATACTTCTGGCCATAAAACAACAGCATGTCAACACCATGCATACAAATGCAAAAGCGATAGTATAGCGAGAATGAACAATGAGCGATTAAGACTGACTGTGAAGGAGGACTAGGGCAGCAAACAGCTGCGCCTGTGTCTTCTTCACATTTCTGAACTTGGATCCACTGAACCTTTCGGTGGCTCTTTGTCGCCGTTCCTCTGAAGGTGAAGGCGGGCGGGGGTAGATGGCACCTCTTGGTCCGTTCTCCCAGTCCTCCATCATGGTTTGGGGTTACGAGGAGGACTGAGGTAGCAGACAGACGTCCAAGTGCCCTATTGACAATCGCAAACATGGCAGCAGGCCATCTTTCGGCTGCCCTGTAATCCTTGCAGGGCTCGATCACATAACACCCCCCCTTCCCCCCTCCCCCCGATGTGATATACATCTGTGTGCGCACCTACAAAATGGCCTAGCTGCTTCATCGCACCTTTTTTATATACTTTAGGCCACACTGCACAGCATCACCAAACGGCAATGACAAAGCCAACAGGTCCCAAAGGAAAGACCCATTGGCTTTGCCAGTGCTGGTTTTCTAACCAAGATAATGAACCTGAATAAAACTCGCCATAATAAGTCACTTCATCTTTGTTTAATTCTTTGAAATGTTGTGTTTTTTGATCAGGAAGGAAAAATGAAAAATGTGTATCGAGGAGTGTCTCAACCCATGCGTTTGTTCATATTAACCCCAGAGGTAACTTAAGCGTCAGCTAAAAAAAAAAGAGAAATGAAAACTGCTGGACGGAGAGACAACAAATTTGCCTCAGTGAAGCATCTACAAAAGGGCACTGGTCTAAAGGAATATGGACACTGCTCGGCCAAGAACTCACTCCAACAAATAATTACTTAAGGCCAGCATTTTACCACCAGTGAGAATCCAGCTATGTTCAAAACTCTGACTGCTGCGGAGATGCTCAATTTTCTAATCAACAAGCGAGCAAGCTCTCATATAAACTATTTTAAAAACATAAGTATACTTGGTTTATGTTTCTGAAAATAACATCTTGTACTTTGGATTAAATGTATTCATTGTTTATCTCACTAATGGTTGCACCTGGTGTTCCTCCAAAAACTAGACTCACTGATGGTTGTGCTAGTGCTTTATCGCAAACTAGACTTGCTGAGAGTTGCTACTAGTGTTCTATCGCAAACTAGGCTCGCTGAGGGTTGCTACTGGTGTTCTATCGCAAGCTAGGTTCGCTGAGGGTTGCTGCTAGTGTTGTATCACAAGCTAGGCCTGCTGAAGGTTGCTACTGGTGTTCTATCGCAAGCTAGGCTCGCTGAGAATTGCTGCTAGTGTTCTATTGCAAGCTAGGCTTGCTGAGAGTTGCTGCTAGTGTTCTATTGCAAGCTAGGCTCACTGAGGGTTGCTGCTAGTGTTCTAGACTCGCTGAGGATTGCTGCTAGTGCTCTATCGCAAGCTAGGCTTGCTGAGGTTTGCTGCTAGTATTCTTTCGCAAGATAGGCTCACTGAGGGTTGCTACTAGTGTTGTATCACATGCTAGACCTGCTGAAGGTTGCTACTGGTGTTCTATCGCAAGCTAGGCTCGCTGAGAATTGCTGCTAGTGTTCTATTGCAAGCTAGACTTGCTGAGAGTTGCTGGTAGTGGTTCTATTGCAAGTGAGGCTCGCTGAGGATTGCTGCTAGTGTTCTAGTGCAAGCTAGGCTCACTGAGGGTTGCTGCTAGTATTCTATCACAAACTAAGCTTGCTGAAGGTTGCTACTGGTGTTCTATTGGAAGCTAGGCTTGCTGAGAGTTGCTGCTAGTGTTTTCTTGCAAGCTGAGCTCGCTGAGGATTGCTGCTAGTGGTTCTTTTGCAAGCTAGGCTTGCTGAGAGTTGCTGCTGGTGTTCTAGTGCAAGCTAGGCTCGCTGAGGATTGCTGCTAGTGTTCTATTGCAAGCTAGTCTTGTTGAGAGTTGCTGCTAGTGTTCTATTGCAAGCTATGCTCGCAGAGGATTGCTGCTGGTGTTCTAGTGCAAGCTAAGCTTGCTGAGAGTTGCGGCTTGTGGTTCTATTGCAAGCTATGCTCGCTGAGGATTGCTGCTGGTGTTCTAGTGCAATCTAGGCTTGCCGAGGATTGCTGCTGGTGTTCTAGTGCGAGCTAGGCTTGCTGAGAGTTGCTGCTAGTGTTCTATTGCAAGCTATGCTCGCTGAGGATTGCTGCTGGTGTTCTAGTGCAAGCTAGGCTTGCTGAGAGTAGCTGCTTGTGGTTCTATTGCAAGCTATGCTCGCTGAGGATTGCTGCTGGTGTTCTAGTGCAAGCTAGGCTTGCTGAGAGTTGCTGCTTGTGGTTCTATTGCAAGCTATGCTCGCTGAGGATTGCTGCTGGTGTTCTAGTGCAATCTAGGCTTGCTGAGAGTTGCTGCTAGTGGTTCTATTGCAAGCTAGGCTCGCTGAGGATTGCTGCTGGTGTTTTAGTGCAAGCTAGGCTTGCTGAGAGTTGCTGCTAGTGTTCTATTGCAAGCTATGCTCGCTGAGGATTGCTGCTGGTGTTCTATTGCAAGATAGGCTTGCTGAGAGTTACTGCTAGTGTTCTATTGCAAGCTATGCTCGCTGAGGATTGCTGCTGGTGTTCTAGTGCAAGCTAATCTTGCTGAGAGTAGCTGCTAGTGTTCTATTGCAAGCTATGCTCGCGGAGGATTGCTGCTGGTGTTCTAGGCTTGCAGAGAGTTGCTGCTAGTGTTCTTTTGCAAGATAGACTTGCTGAGAGTTACTGCTAGTGTTCTATTGCAAGCTATGCTCGCGGAGAATTGCTGCTGGTGTTCTAGTGCAAGCTTATCTTGCTGAGAGTAGCTGCTAGTGTTCTATTGCAAGCTATGCTCGCTGAGGATTGCTGCTGGTGTTCTAGTGCAAGCTAATCTTGCTGAGAGTAGCTGCTAGTGTTCTTTTGCAAGCTATGCTCGCGGAGGATTGCTGCTGGTGTTCTAGTGCAAGCTAGGCTTGCAGAGAGTTGCTGCTAGTGTTCTATTGCAAGATAGGCTGGCTGAGAGTTACTGTAAGTGTTCTATTGCAAGCTATGCTCGCTGAGGATTGCTGCTGGTGTTCTGGTGCAAGCTAATCTTGCTGAGAGTAGCTGCTAGTGTTCTATTGCAAGCTATGCTCGCAGAGGATTGCTGCTGGTGTTCTAGTGCGAGCTAGGCTTGCTGAGAGTTGCTGCTAGTGTTCTATTGCAAGGAATGCTCGCTGAGGATTGCTGCTGGTGTTCTAGTGCAAGCTAGACTTGCTGAGAGTTGCTGCTTGTGGTTCTATTGCAAGCTATGCTCGCTGAGGATTGCTGCTGGTGTTCTAGTGCAAGCTAGGCTTGCTGAGAGTTGCTGCTTGTGGTTCTATTGCAAGCTGTGCTCGCTGAGGATTGCTGCTGGTTTTCTATTGCAAGCTAGGCTTGCTGAGAGTTGCTGCTAGTGGTTCTATTGCAAGCTAAGCTCGCTGAGGATTGCTGCTGGTGTTCTAGTGCAAGCTAGGCTTGCCGAGAGTTGCTGCTCGTGTTCTATTGCAAGCTATGCTCGCTGAGGATTGCTGCTGGTGTTCTATTGCAAGATAGGCTTGCTGAGAGTTACTGCTAGTGTTCGATTGCAAGCTATACTCGCTGAGGATTGCTGCTGGTGTTCTAGTGCAAGCTAATCTTGCTGAGAGTAGCTGCTAGTGTTCTATTGCAAGATAGGCTTGCTGAGAGTTGCTGCTAGTGTTTTCTTGCAAGCTGAGCTCGCTGAGGATTGCTGCTAGTGTTCTATTGCAAGCTAGGCTTGCTGAGAGTTGTTGCTAGTGGTTCTATTGCAAGCTAGGCTCGCTGAGGGTTGCTGCTGGAGTTCTAGTGCAAGCTAGGCTTGCTGAAAGTTGCTGCTGGTGTTCTAGTGCCAGCTAGGCTCGCTGAGGATTGCTGCTAGTGTTCTATTGCAAGCTAGTCTTGTTGAGAGTTGCTGCTAGTGTTCTATTGCAAGCTATGCTCACAGAGGATTGCTGCTGGTGTTCTAGTGCAAGCGAATCTTGCTGAGTGTAGCTGCTAGTGTTCTATTGCAAGCTATGCTTGCAGAGGATTGCTGCTGGTGTTCTAGTGCGAGCTAGGCTTGCTGAGAGTTGCTGCTAGTGTTCTATTGCAAGGAATGCTCGCTGAGGATTGCTGCTGGTGTTCTAGTGCAAGCTAGACTTGCTGAGAGTTGCTGCTTGTGGTTCTATTGCAAGCTATGCTCGCTGAGGATTGCTGCTGGTGTTCTAGTGCAAGCTAGGCTTGCTGAGAGTTGCTGCTTGTGGTTCTATTGCAAGCTGTGCTCGCTGAGGATTGCTGCCGGTTTTCTATTGCAAGCTAGGCTTGCTGAGAGTTGCTGCTAGTGGTTCTATTGCAAGCTAGGCTCGCTGAGGATTGCTGCTGGTGTTCTAGTGCAAGCTAGGCTTGCCGAGAGTTGCTGCTAGTGTTCTATTGCAAGCTATGCTCGCTGAGGATTGCTGCTGGTGTTCTATTGCAAGATAGGCTTGCTGAGAGTTACTGCTAGTGTTCGATTGCAAGCTATACTCGCTGAGGATTGCTGCTGGTGTTCTAGTGCAAGCTAATCTTGCTGAGAGTAGCTTCTAGTGTTCTATTGCAAGCTATGCTCGCAGAGGATTGCTGCTGGTGTTCTAGTGCGAGCTAGGCTTGCTGAGAGTTGCTGCTAGTGTTTTCTTGCAAGCTGAGCTCACTGAGGATTGCTGCTAGTGTTCTATTGCAAGCTAGGCTTGCTGAGAGTTGTTGCTAGTGGTTCTATTGCAAGCTAGGCTCGCTGAGGATTGCTGCTGGTGTTCTATTGCAAGCTAGTCTTGTTGAGAGTTGCTGCTAGTGTTCTATCGCAAGCTATGCTCGCAGAGGATTGCTGCTGGTGTTCTAGTGTGAGCTAGGCTTGCTGAGAGTTGCTGCTAGTGTTCTATTGCAAGCTATGCTCACTGAGGATTGCTGCTGGTGTTCTAGTGCAAGCTAGGCTTGCTGAGAGTTGCTGCTTGTGGTTCTATTGCAAGCTATGCTCGCTGAGGATAGCTGCTGGTGTTCTAGTGCAAGCTAGGCTTGCTGAGAGTTGCTGCAAGTGGTTCTATTGCAAGCAATGCTCGCTGAGAGTTGCTGCTAGTGTTCTATTGCAAGGAATGCTCGCTGAGGATTGCTGCTGGTGTTCTAGTGCAAGCTAGACTTGCTGAGAGTTGCTGCTTGTGGTTCTATTGCAAGCTATGCTCGCTGAGGATTGCTGCTGGTGTTCTAGTGCAAGCTAGGCTTGCTGAGAGTTGCTGCTTGTGGTTCTATTGCAAGCTGTGCTCGCTGAGGATTGCTGCCGGTTTTCTATTGCAAGCTAGGCTTGCTGAGAGTTGCTGCTAGTGGTTCTATTGCAAGCTAGGCTCGCTGAGGATTGCTGCTGGTGTTCTAGTGCAAGCTAGGCTTGCCGAGAGTTGCTGCTAGTGTTCTATTGCAAGCTATGCTCGCTGAGGATTGCTGCTGGTGTTCTATTGCAAGATAGGCTTGCTGAGAGTTACTGCTAGTGTTCGATTGCAAGCTATACTCGCTGAGGATTGCTGCTGGTGTTCTAGTGCAAGCTAATCTTGCTGAGAGTAGCTGCTAGTGTTCTATTGCAAGCTATGCTCGCAGAGGATTGCTGCTGGTGTTCTAGTGCGAGCTAGGCTTGCTGAGAGTTGCTGCTAGTGTTTTCTTGCAAGCTGAGCTCACTGAGGATTGCTGCTAGTGTTCTATTGCAAGCTAGGCTTGCTGAGAGTTGTTGCTAGTGGTTCTATTGCAAGCTAGGCTCGCTGAGGATTGCTGCTGGTGTTCTATTGCAAGCTAGTCTTGTTGAGAGTTGCTGCTAGTGTTCTATTGCAAGCTATGCTCGCAGAGGATTGCTGCTGGTGTTCTAGTGTGAGCTAGGCTTGCTGAGAGTTGCTGCTAGTGTTCTATTGCAAGCTATGCTCACTGAGGATTGCTGCTGGTGTTCTAGTGCAAGCTAGGCTTGCTGAGAGTTGCTGCTTGTGGTTCTATTGCAAGCTATGCTCGCTGAGGATTGCTGCTGGTGTTCTAGTGCAAGCAAGGCTTGCTGAGAGTGCTGCTTGTGGTTCTATTGCAAGCTATGCTCGCTGAGGATAGCTGCTGGTGTTCTAGTGCAAGCTAGGCTTGCTGAGAGTTGCTGCAAGTGGTTCTATTGCAAGCAATGCTCGCTGAGGATTGCTGCTGGTGTTCTATTGCAAGATAGGCTTGCTGAGAGTTACTGCTAGTGTTCTATTGCAAGCTATGCTCGCTGAGGATTGCTGCTGGTGTTCTAGTGCAAGCTAATCTTGCTGAGAGTAGCTGCTAGTGTTCTATTGCAAGCTATGCTCGCGGAGGATTGCTGCTGGTGTTCTAGTGCAAGCTAGGCTTGCAGAGAGTTGCTGCTAGTGTTCTATTGCAAGACAGGCTTGCTGAGAGTTACTGCTAGTGTTCTATTGCAATCTATGCTCGCTGAGGATTGCTGCTGGTGTTCTAGTGCAAGCTAATCTTGCTGAGAGTAGCTGCTAGTGTTCTATTGCAAGATAGGCTTGGTGAGAGTTGCTGCTAGTGTTTTCTTGCAAGCTGAGCTCGCTGAGGATTGCTGCTAGTGTTCTATTGCCAGCTAGGCTTGCTGAGAGTTGTTGCTAGTGGTTCTATTGCAAGCTAGGCTCGCTGAGGGTTGCTGCTGGCGTTCTAGTGCAAGCTAGGCTTGCTGAAAGTTGCTGCTGGTGTTCTAGTGCAAGCTAGGCTCGCTGAGGATTGCTGCTAGTGTTCTATTGCAAGCTAGTCTTGTTGAGAGTTGCTGCTACTGTTCTATTGCAAGCTATGCTCGCAGAGGATTGCTGCTGGTGTTCTAGTGCGAGCTAGGCTTGCTGAGAGTTGCTGCTAGTGTTCTATTGCAAGCTATGCTCGCTGAGGATTGCTGCTGGTGTTCTATTGCAAGATAGGCTTGCTGAGAGTTACTGCTAGTGTTCGATTGCAAGCTATACTCGCTGAGGATTGCTGCTGGTGTTCTAGTGCAAGCTAATCTTGCTGAGAGTAGCTGCTAGTGTTCTATTGCAAGATAGGCTTGCTGAGAGTTGCTGCTAGTGTTTTCTTGCAAGCTGAGCTCACTGAGGATTGCTGCTAGTGTTCTATTGCAAGCTAGGCTTGCTGAGAGTTGTTGCTAGTGGTTCTATTGCAAGCTAGGCTCGCTGAGGATTGCTGCTGGTGTTCTATTGCAAGCTAGTCTTGTTGAGAGTTGCTGCTAGTGTTCTATTGCAAGCTATGCTCGCAGAGGATTGCTGCTGGTGTTCTAGTGTGAGCTAGGCTTGCTGAGAGTTGCTGCTAGTGTTCTATTGCAAGCTATGCTCACTGAGGATTGCTGCTGGTGTTCTAGTGCAAGCTAGGCTTGCTGAGAGTTGCTGCTTGTGGTTCTATTGCAAGCTATGCTCGCTGAGGATTGCTGCTGGTGTTCTAGTGCAAGCAAGGCTTGCTGAGAGTGCTGCTTGTGGTTCTATTGCAAGCTATGCTCGCTGAGGATAGCTGCTGGTGTTCTAGTGCAAGCTAGGCTTGCTGAGAGTTGCTGCAAGTGGTTCTATTGCAAGCAATGCTCGCTGAGGATTGCTGCTGGTGTTCTATTGCAAGATAAGCTTGCTGAGAGTTACTGCTAGTGTTCTATTGCAAGCTATGCTCGCTGAGGATTGCTGCTGGTGTTCTAGTGCAAGCTAATCTTGCTGAGAGTAGCTGCTAGTGTTCTATTGCAAGCTATGCTCGCGGAGGATTGCTGCTGGTGTTCTAGTGCAAGCTAGGCTTGCAGAGAGTTGCTGCTAGTGTTCTATTGCAAGACAGGCTTGCTGAGAGTTACTGCTAGTGTTCTATTGCAATCTATGCTCGCTGAGGATTGCTGCTGGTGTTCTAGTGCAAGCTAATCTTGCTGAGAGTAGCTGCTAGTGTTCTATTGCAAGATAGGCTTGGTGAGAGTTGCTGCTAGTGTTTTCTTGCAAGCTGAGCTCGCTGAGGATTGCTGCTAGTGTTCTATTGCCAGCTAGGCTTGCTGAGAGTTGTTGCTAGTGGTTCTATTGCAAGCTAGGCTCGCTGAGGGTTGCTGCTGGTGTTCTATTGCAAGCTAGTCTTGTTGAGAGTTGCTGCTAGTGTTCTAGTGCAAGCTAGGCTCGCTGAGGATTGCTGCTAGTGTTCTATTGCAAGCTAGTCTTGTTGAGAGTTGCTGCTACTGTTCTATTGCAAGCTATGCTCGCAGAGGATTGCTGCTGGTGTTCTAGTGCGAGCTAGGCTTGCTGAGAGTTGCTGCTAGTGTTCTATTCCAAGCTATGCTCGCTGAGGATTGCTGCTGGTGTTCTAGTGCAAGCTAGGCTTGCTGAGAGTTGCTGCTTGTGGTTCTATTGCAAGCTATGCTCGCTGAGGATTGCTGCTGGTGTTCTAGTGCAAGCTAGGCTTGCAGAAAGTTGCTGCTTGTGGTTCTATTGCAACTTGCAAGCTATGCTCGCTGAGGATAGCTGCTGGTGTTCTAGTGCAAGCTAGGCTTGCTGAGAGTTGCTGCAAATGGTTCTATTGCAAGCTAAGCTCGCTGAGGATTGCTGCTGGTGTTCTATTGCAAGATAGGCTTGCTGAGAGTTACTGCTAGTGTTCTATTGCAAGCTATGCTCGCTGAGGATTGCTGCTGGTGTTCTAGTGCAAGCTAATCTTTCTGAGAGTAGCTGCTAGTGTTCTATTGCAAGCTATGCTCGTGGAGGATTGCTGCTGGTGTTCTAGTGCAAGCTTGGCTTGCAGAGAGTTGCTGCTAGTGTTCTATTGCAATACAGGCTTGCTGAGAGTAACTGCTAGTGTTCTATTGCAAGCTATGCTCGCTGAGGATTGCTGCTAGTGTTCTAGTGCAAGCTAATCTTGCTGAGAGGAGCTGCTAGTGTTCTATTGCAAGCTATGCTAGCTGAGGATTGCTGCTGGTGTTCTAGTGCAAGCTAATCTTGCTGAGAGTAGCTGCTAGTGTTCTATTGCAAGATAGGCTTGCTGAGAGTTGCTGCTAGTGTTTTCTTGCAAGCTGAGCTCGCTGAGGATTGCTGCTAGTGTTCTATTGCAAGCTAGGCTTGCTGAGAGTTGTTGCTAGTGGTTCTATTGCAAGCTAGGCTCGCTGAGGGTTGCTGCTGGAGTTCTAGTGCAAGCTAGGCTTGCTGAAAGTTGCTGCTGGTGTTCTAGTGCCAGCTAGGCTCGCTGAGGATTGCTGCTAGTGTTCTATTGCAAGCTAGTCTTGTTGAGAGTTGCTGCTAGTGTTCTATTGCAAGCTATGCTCACAGAGGATTGCTGCTGGTGTTCTAGTGCAAGCGAATCTTGCTGAGTGTAGCTGCTAGTGTTCTATTGCAAGCTATGCTTGCAGAGGATTGCTGCTGGTGTTCTAGTGCGAGCTAGGCTTGCTGAGAGTTGCTGCTAGTGTTCTATTGCAAGGAATGCTCGCTGAGGATTGCTGCTGGTGTTCTAGTGCAAGCTAGACTTGCTGAGAGTTGCTGCTTGTGGTTCTATTGCAAGCTATGCTCGCTGGGGATTGCTGCTGGTGTTCTAGTGCAAGCTAGGCTTGCTGAGAGTTGCTGCTTGTGGTTCTATTGCAAGCTGTGCTCGCTGAGGATTGCTGCCGGTTTTCTATTGCAAGCTAGGCTTGCTGAGAGTTGCTGCTAGTGGTTCTATTGCAAGCTAGGCTCGCTGAGGATTGCTGCTGGTGTTCTAGTGCAAGCTAGGCTTGCCGAGAGTTGCTGCTAGTGTTCTATTGCAAGCTATGCTCGCTGAGGATTGCTGCTGGTGTTCTATTGCAAGATAGGCTTGCTGAGAGTTACTGCTAGTGTTCGATTGCAAGCTATACTCGCTGAGGATTGCTGCTGGTGTTCTAGTGCAAGCTAATCTTGCTGAGAGTAGCTTCTAGTGTTCTATTGCAAGCTATGCTCGCAGAGGATTGCTGCTGGTGTTCTAGTGCGAGCTAGGCTTGCTGAGAGTTGCTGCTAGTGTTTTCTTGCAAGCTGAGCTCACTGAGGATTGCTGCTAGTGTTCTATTGCAAGCTAGGCTTGCTGAGAGTTGTTGCTAGTGGTTCTATTGCAAGCTAGGCTCGCTGAGGATTGCTGCTGGTGTTCTATTGCAAGCTAGTCTTGTTGAGAGTTGCTGCTAGTGTTCTATTGCAAGCTATGCTCGCAGAGGATTGCTGCTGGTGTTCTAGTGTGAGCTAGGCTTGCTGAGAGTTGCTGCTAGTGTTCTATTGCAAGCTATGCTCACTGAGGATTGCTGCTGGTGTTCTAGTGCAAGCTAGGCTTGCTGAGAGTTGCTGCTTGTGGTTCTATTGCAAGCTATGCTCGCTGAGGATAGCTGCTGGTGTTCTAGTGCAAGCTAGGCTTGCTGAGAGTTGCTGCAAGTGGTTCTATTGCAAGCAATGCTCGCTGAGAGTTGCTGCTAGTGTTCTATTGCAAGGAATGCTCGCTGAGGATTGCTGCTGGTGTTCTAGTGCAAGCTAGACTTGCTGAGAGTTGCTGCTTGTGGTTCTATTGCAAGCTATGCTCGCTGAGGATTGCTGCTGGTGTTCTAGTGCAAGCTAGGCTTGCTGAGAGTTGCTGCTTGTGGTTCTATTGCAAGCTGTGCTCGCTGAGGATTGCTGCCGGTTTTCTATTGCAAGCTAGGCTTGCTGAGAGTTGCTGCTAGTGGTTCTATTGCAAGCTAGGCTCGCTGAGGATTGCTGCTGGTGTTCTAGTGCAAGCTAGGCTTGCCGAGAGTTGCTGCTAGTGTTCTATTGCAAGCTATGCTCGCTGAGGATTGCTGCTGGTGTTCTATTGCAAGATAGGCTTGCTGAGAGTTACTGCTAGTGTTCGATTGCAAGCTATACTCGCTGAGGATTGCTGCTGGTGTTCTAGTGCAAGCTAATCTTGCTGAGAGTAGCTGCTAGTGTTCTATTGCAAGCTATGCTCGCAGAGGATTGCTGCTGGTGTTCTAGTGCGAGCTAGGCTTGCTGAGAGTTGCTGCTAGTGTTTTCTTGCAAGCTGAGCTCACTGAGGATTGCTGCTAGTGTTCTATTGCAAGCTAGGCTTGCTGAGAGTTGTTGCTAGTGGTTCTATTGCAAGCTAGGCTCGCTGAGGATTGCTGCTGGTGTTCTATTGCAAGCTAGTCTTGTTGAGAGTTGCTGCTAGTGTTCTATTGCAAGCTATGCTCGCAGAGGATTGCTGCTGGTGTTCTAGTGTGAGCTAGGCTTGCTGAGAGTTGCTGCTAGTGTTCTATTGCAAGCTATGCTCACTGAGGATTGCTGCTGGTGTTCTAGTGCAAGCTAGGCTTGCTGAGAGTTGCTGCTTGTGGTTCTATTGCAAGCTATGCTCGCTGAGGATTGCTGCTGGTGTTCTAGTGCAAGCAAGGCTTGCTGAGAGTGCTGCTTGTGGTTCTATTGCAAGCTATGCTCGCTGAGGATAGCTGCTGGTGTTCTAGTGCAAGCTAGGCTTGCTGAGAGTTGCTGCAAGTGGTTCTATTGCAAGCAATGCTCGCTGAGGATTGCTGCTGGTGTTCTATTGCAAGATAGGCTTGCTGAGAGTTACTGCTAGTGTTCTATTGCAAGCTATGCTCGCTGAGGATTGCTGCTGGTGTTCTAGTGCAAGCTAATCTTGCTGAGAGTAGCTGCTAGTGTTCTATTGCAAGCTATGCTCGCGGAGGATTGCTGCTGGTGTTCTAGTGCAAGCTAGGCTTGCAGAGAGTTGCTGCTAGTGTTCTATTGCAAGACAGGCTTGCTGAGAGTTACTGCTAGTGTTCTATTGCAATCTATGCTCGCTGAGGATTGCTGCTGGTGTTCTAGTGCAAGCTAATCTTGCTGAGAGTAGCTGCTAGTGTTCTATTGCAAGATAGGCTTGGTGAGAGTTGCTGCTAGTGTTTTCTTGCAAGCTGAGCTCGCTGAGGATTGCTGCTAGTGTTCTATTGCCAGCTAGGCTTGCTGAGAGTTGTTGCTAGTGGTTCTATTGCAAGCTAGGCTCGCTGAGGGTTGCTGCTGGCGTTCTAGTGCAAGCTAGGCTTGCTGAAAGTTGCTGCTGGTGTTCTAGTGCAAGCTAGGCTCGCTGAGGATTGCTGCTAGTGTTCTATTGCAAGCTAGTCTTGTTGAGAGTTGCTGCTACTGTTCTATTGCAAGCTATGCTCGCAGAGGATTGCTGCTGGTGTTCTAGTGCGAGCTAGGCTTGCTGAGAGTTGCTGCTAGTGTTCTATTGCAAGCTATGCTCGCTGAGGATTGCTGCTGGTGTTCTATTGCAAGATAGGCTTGCTGAGAGTTACTGCTAGTGTTCGATTGCAAGCTATACTCGCTGAGGATTGCTGCTGGTGTTCTAGTGCAAGCTAATCTTGCTGAGAGTAGCTGCTAGTGTTCTATTGCAAGATAGGCTTGCTGAGAGTTGCTGCTAGTGTTTTCTTGCAAGCTGAGCTCACTGAGGATTGCTGCTAGTGTTCTATTGCAAGCTAGGCTTGCTGAGAGTTGTTGCTAGTGGTTCTATTGCAAGCTAGGCTCGCTGAGGATTGCTGCTGGTGTTCTATTGCAAGCTAGTCTTGTTGAGAGTTGCTGCTAGTGTTCTATTGCAAGCTATGCTCGCAGAGGATTGCTGCTGGTGTTCTAGTGTGAGCTAGGCTTGCTGAGAGTTGCTGCTAGTGTTCTATTGCAAGCTATGCTCACTGAGGATTGCTGCTGGTGTTCTAGTGCAAGCTAGGCTTGCTGAGAGTTGCTGCTTGTGGTTCTATTGCAAGCTATGCTCTCTGAGGATTGCTGCTGGTGTTCTAGTGCAAGCAAGGCTTGCTGAGAGTGCTGCTTGTGGTTCTATTGCAAGCTATGCTCGCTGAGGATAGCTGCTGGTGTTCTAGTGCAAGCTAGGCTTGCTGAGAGTTGCTGCAAGTGGTTCTATTGCAAGCAATGCTCGCTGAGGATTGCTGCTGGTGTTCTATTGCAAGATAAGCTTGCTGAGAGTTACTGCTAGTGTTCTATTGCAAGCTATGCTCGCTGAGGATTGCTGCTGGTGTTCTAGTGCAAGCTAATCTTGCTGAGAGTAGCTGCTAGTGTTCTATTGCAAGCTATGCTCGCGGAGGATTGCTGCTGGTGTTCTAGTGCAAGCTAGGCTTGCAGAGAGTTGCTGCTAGTGTTCTATTGCAAGACAGGCTTGCTGAGAGTTACTGCTAGTGTTCTATTGCAATCTATGCTCGCTGAGGATTGCTGCTGGTGTTCTAGTGCAAGCTAATCTTGCTGAGAGTAGCTGCTAGTGTTCTATTGCAAGATAGGCTTGGTGAGAGTTGCTGCTAGTGTTCTATTGCAAGCTATGCTCGCTGAGGATTGCTGCTGGTGTTCTAGTGAAAACTAGGC
This sequence comes from Lissotriton vulgaris, assembly GCF_964263255.1. NCBI lineage: Eukaryota > Metazoa > Chordata > Amphibia > Caudata > Salamandridae > Lissotriton > Lissotriton vulgaris. The sequence goes on from NC_141699.1 coordinate 84,978,471, forward strand.
TTGCTGAGAGTTGCTGCTAGTGTTCTATTGCAACCTAGGCTGGCTGAGGGTTGCTGCTAGTGTTCTAGTGCAAGCTAATCTTGCTGAGAGTTGCTGCTAGTGTTCTATTGCAAGCTATGCTTGCTGAGGATTGCTGCTGGTGTTCTAGTGCAAGTTAGGCTTGCTGAGAGTTGCTGCTAGTGCTCTATTGCAAGATAGGCTTGATGAGAGTTACTGCTAGTGTTCTATTGCAAGCTATGCTCGCTGAGGATTGCTGCTGGTGTTCTAGTGCAAGCTAATCTTGCTGAGAGTAGCTGCTAGTGTTCTATTGCAAGCTATCCTCGCTGAGGATTGCTGCTGGTGTTCTAGTGCAAGCTAGGCTTGCTGAGAGTTGCTGCTAGTGTTCTATTGTAAGATAGGCTTGCTGAGAGTTGCTGCTAGTGGTTCTATTGCAAGCTAGGCGCGCTGAGGATTGCTGCTGGTGTTCTAGTGCAAGCTAGGCTTGCTGAGAGTTGCTGCTAGTGGTTCTATTGCAAGCTAGGCTCGGTGAGGATTGCTGCTAGTATTCTATAGCAAGCTAAGCTTGCTGAGAGTTGCTGCTAGTGTTCTACCTCAAACTAGACTCACTGAAGGTTGTGTTAGTGTTCTATTGCTAGCTAGGCTTCTCGAGAGTTGCTACTAGTGTTCTATTGCAAGCTATGCTCGCTGAGGATTGCTGCTGGTGTTCTAGTGTGCAAGCTAGGCTTGCTGAGAGTTGCTGCTGGTGTTCTATTGCAAGCTATGCTCGCTGAGGATTGCTGCTGGTGTTCTAGTGCAAGCTAGGCTTGCTGAGAGTTGCTGCTAGTGTTCTATTGCAAGCTAGGCTGGCTGAGGGTTGCTGCTAGTGTTCTAGTGCAAGCTAGGCTTGCTGAGAGTTGCTGCTAGTGTTCTATTGCAAGCTATGCTTGCTGAGGATTGCTGCTGGTGTTCTAGTGCAAGCTAGGCTTGCTGAGAGTTGCTACTAGTGTTCTATTGCAGGCTATGCTCGCTGAGGATTGCTGCTAGTGTTCTATTGCACGCTAGGCTGGCTGAGGGTTGCTGCTAGTGTTCTAGTGCAAGCTAGGCTTGCTGAGAGTTGCTGCTAGTGTTCTATTGCAAGCTATGCTCGCTGAGGATTGCTGCTGGTGTTCTAGTGCAAGCTAGGCTTGCTGAGAGTTGCTACTAGTGTTCTATTGCAAGCTATGCTCGCTCAGGATTGCTGCTGGTGTTCTAGTGAAAGCTAGGCTTGCTGAGAGTTGCTGCTAGTGTTCTATTGCAAGCTAGGCTGGCTGAGGGTTGCTGCTAGTGTTCTAGTGCACGCTAATCTTGCTGAGAGTTGCTGCTAGTGTTCTATTGCAAGCTATGCTTGTTGAGGATTGCTGCTGGTGTTCTAGTGCAAGCTAGGCTTGCTGAGAGTTGCTGCTAGTGTTCTATTGCAAGATAGGCTTGCTGATAGTTGCTGCTAGTGTTCTATTGCAAGCTAGGCTGGCTGAGGGTTGCTGCTAGTGTTCTAGTGCAAGCTAATCTTACTGTGAGTTGCTGCTAGTGTTCTATTGCATGCTATGCTTGCTGAGGATTGCTGCTGGTGTTCTAGTGCAAGCTACGCTTGCTGAGAGTTGTTGCTAGTGTTCTATTGCAAGATAGGCTTGCTGAGAGTTACTGCTAGTGTTCTATTGCAAGCTATGCTCGCTGAGGATTGCTGCTGGTGTTCTAGTGCAAGCTAATCTTGCTGAGAGTAGCTGCTAGTGTTCTATTGCAAGCTATCCTCGCTGAGGATTGCTGCTGGTGTTCTAGTGCAAGCTAGGCTTGCTGAGAGTTGCTGCTAGTGTTCTATTGTAAGATAGGCTTGCTGAGAGTTGCTGCTAGTGGTTCTATTGCAAGCTAGGCTCGCTGAGGATTGCTGCTAGTATTCTATAGCAAGCTAAGCTTGCTGAGAGTTGCTGCTAGTGTTCTACCTCAAACTAGACTCACTGAAGGTTGTGTTAGTGTTCTATTGCTAGCTAGGCTTCTCGAGAGTTGCTGCTAGTGTTCTATTGCTGAGGATTGCTGCTGGTGTTCTAGTGTGCAAGCTAGGCTTGCTGAGAGTTGGTGCTGGTGTTCTATTGCAAGCTATGCTCGCTGAGGATTGCTGCTGGTGTTCTAGTGCAAGCTAGTCTTGCTGAGAGTTGCTGCTAGTGTTCTATTGCAAGCTAGGCTGGCTGAGGGTTGCTGCTAGTGTTCTAGTGCAAGCTAGGCTTGCTGAGAGTTGCTGCTAGTGTTCTATTGAAAGCTATGCTCGCTGAGGATTGCTGCTGGTTTTCTAGTGCAAGCTAGGCTTGCTGAGAGTTGCTACTAGTGTTCTATTGCAGGCTATGCTCGCTGAGGATTGCTGCTGGTGTTCTAGTGCAAGCTAGGCTTGCTGAGAGTTGCTGCTAGTGTTCTATTGCAAACTATGCTCGCTGAGGATTGCTGCTGGTTTTCTAGTGCAAGCTAGGCTTGCTGAGTGTTGCTACTAGTGTTCTATTGCAAGCTATGCTCGCTGAGGATTGCTGCTGGTGTTCTAGTGCAAGCTAGGCTTGCTGAGAGTTGCTACTAGTGTTCTATTGCAAGCTATGCTCGCTGAGGTTTGCTGCTGGTGTTCTAGTGCAAGCTAGGCTTGCTGAGAGTTGCTACTAGTGTTCTATTGCAAGCTATGCTCGCTGAGGATTGCTGCTGGTGTTCTAGTGCAAGCTAGGCAGGCTGAGAGTTGCGGCTAGTGTTCTATTGCAAGCTAGGCTGGCTGAGGGTTGCTGCTAGTGTTCTAGTGCAAGCTAGGCTTGCTGAGAGTTGCTGCTAGTGTTCTATTGCAAGCTATGGTCGCTGAGGATTGCTGCTGGTGTTCTAGTGCAAGCTAGGCTTGCTGAGAGTTGCTGCTAGTGTTCTATTGCAAGCTTTGCTCACTGAGGATTGCTGCTGGTGTTCTAGTGCAAGCTAGGCTTGCTGAGAGTTGCTGTGAGTGTTCTATTGCAAGCTATGCTCGCTGAGGGTCGCTGCTACTGCTCTATTGTAAACTAGCGCATCGCACATACCCTCGGCCAACTTACTTGCTGTCTCATGACCAATGGAATGGTTGTTGTTCTCGTTCTCCTGCCCGGGCACTACCAGCTGCAGCTCATTGATGTCCACGGCCCCGTTCTGGATCCCACTCTGGAACACGGAACATGGGAAAGTGAGGGCCACACCACAGAAACTTGCAATGGTCTTGGCACAAGCACGGACACTACTTACCTCCTGCTCTCCCAGCACGGTGGAACTCGGGGTTCGTTTTAGAAACAGTCGCCGCCTTTTGGGGGTGGAAGAGAAAAAAAAATGCTGATGTAGGGTTTTAGAAAGAAGAAAGCACTGCTGCAATGTATCGGTCTGTTCTGGGTTAACAACATGCGTAACACTATTGGGCAACAGTCACATAGCACCATAAATTCAACACCAGCGCTAAACATGCCAGTAATGCCAGAATGTTCAGCTTACCAACAGTGCCCAACAGCACTTCTTACTTGCACCACCCCTGTTACACGAGCAGTACCCAGTAGCTTCAGTGCCAGAGGCCATCACCTCCATTCCCAACAGTCTAACAGTTCCCTTTCCTATCCTCCCGCTTAGTATCACTCATGCGCCTAACGTCCTATGCCTGGCGCCGCTCATTCTCTGGAGCAAAACGCGAGAGAAGATCAGGAACAGATTTTTAGACCTTGTCCAATTCATGAATAGAAAGCAATTGATGTGAATTGAAGCACAAGCCACCGTCCAAATACACGCTCTCTGATTGCGTCCACTAAAGTCAGGCATTGACTGATTGACCCCACTTAGATATGTAGTGATTCTGAAGAAGGCCAACAGACTAGTACCCACCGCCAAAACATGTTAACAATGGAGACCTATATGTGGACCTAACCAGCATGTTAACGGTCAGTCTGTTCTTTAAGTGTTTCTTATACGCGTTTCTTATACTGGAAGATAAGCAAAATGCTGAAAAATTACACAATTGTCCAGGATTGGCACACGTTTTAAGTAAGTCGCAGAAACCACAATTGTAGTTTGGGTCATCTGGCCTCAACGCCACTAAAGGAGAAATCATCCAAAAATTGGCTGAGTTCTGACATTATTTCTGCAACAGTTTTGTTAGACCTGGCATCATTTGGCAGGGTTTCTCCTGTCTTTTTGTTTCTGGCCTCCTGTTTTAGATTGTGGGCTGAACTTCATTTTTGCTGGTTTCAGGACTCTGGGCCCTTTACCACTGCTGACAGTGCTAAAGTGCATGTGCTTTGTGCCTTGAATGGGATGGCATTTGGTTTCTCCATGATTGGTTTCTTGGATTAACTAACAAGTCCCTAGTACAGTGCACCATGGGTGCCCGGGGCCTGTAAATCGAATGCTACTAGCGGGCCTGCAGTACTGATTGTGCCACCCACCTGAGTAGCCCAGCAAACATGTCTCAGGTCTGCCACTGCGGAGCCTGTGTGTGCAGATTTTAACTGCCATTTCGACCTGGCAAATTCACCTACTTCTCAGGTCGAAACCTTCCCTTTTTAATCCATAAACGTCACCCCTAAGGTAGGCCCTAGGCCGCCACATGGGCAAGGTGCAGTGTATTTAAAAAGTAGGACAAATACTTTGCTTTTGTACATGTCCGTGTAGTGAAATACTGCTAAATTTGTTTTTCACTACAGAAAGGACTCTCCCTCCCATAGGTTAGCATCGAAGCTACCTAATAACAGGCCCTGCTCCAGGAATATTTATTTGGATGGGCCAAAGGTACATTTGAGTGGGCCACTGCTGGCCCACTTTATCGCCTATATATCTAGCCAGGCCTGCTTATGGGCCCTCCTTTCTCTCCTTAGTCTTACAAGGCACAGTAAAACACACTCTTTTCAAAGTCTCTTTCTAAATGTGCTTTTCTTCCATGTAATGTCTCTTTGATGGGAAGTGGTTTCTAAGGTGGGAGTATCAAGCAAGTGACACTACTCGGGCTCCCTCTGTGCGAGCCTTCAGGTAGAAACCCTCTTCATTACTACGTCCACCTGACCCCTGACTCTGCAGCACACTCCCCTACAGGCTTGATTATCCACTTTTCTACCACCCCTCTCCATTACACCTTATTTTACAGCAGACCTTGGGTCCCAGCCCCATATCAGCCACCATTCACTTCCACTTTCATTATTCCCAGTAAAAAATAATAGCAAAATCACCTTCAAACTTGAAAAATTGAATATAGCAGTAAATGTAATTAGCATGCATGTTAAAGTATGCTCCACAGTTGTCCTAATTGGCCGGCTTTAGTGCTGGTGCTAAAGTCTTTTTTTTTTAAACCTTTATTGCACCTTGCCTTATTACACAGCTGTTGGCCTACAACCCATGGGGCCGGCTGCCATACATAAACGTTAAGAGCGCATACTGTGTATGAATCTGCATTTCGGGCTCCCCTTCAGGGTACAGGTATTGTACATTATTGTATTGGTGCAGCAATCACTATGAAATTACCGATCTGAGCAGGTTTAGGTTTTCTTTTTTGTTTTTTAACAATATACAACATAAAAAGAAATTAAACAACAAAGGAATCATCAAGTGTGACAATGGGACAGTGTCAATTGCGTCAAGGCAGGTTCCTGGATGTTATGGGTGGTCACACGCCTGCAGGACTACCTAATGCTTCCATCCCTAAATTAACATGGGTGTTGAGATCCATGCTGTGTACCTGTCTCCCTCTCCCCGTCTATCTACCCCCCTCTACTGCCAAGGTCTACCCAGAGTCTTATTCCTACTGCAAGCTCCCATCCCCGAGTCCACTAGTCCGCCTCACCTTCCTCATCCGATGTTATTGGTTCCTCTTCCGGCAATGTGTCACAAATATCCCCTCTATATGCGTTCCATGGGGTCCAGATCTTGTTCCATTTCTTCGGGCATGCCCTCCCAGTGTAGATCGCCCTTTCCGTAATCATTACCTTGTTCATATTCTCATACCATTGTGTTTTCGTCTGTACCTCTACCGCCCCCCATCTCTGTGCGATGTCCCTTTTTGCGATTACCATGCCCAGAGTAACCCACTGCTGGCCATATTTGGACAAATCAGTGGGTTCCCACACATTGAGTAAACATTTTCGTGGCTCAGGGACCAGTGAGGTCTCCATAGCTTGAGAAATTGTGCGCATTATCCGCCTCCAGTACTCCTGAATGCGTGGGCATTCCCATATTGTGTGGAAAAACGTACCCTCCTCACCGCAGCCTCGGAGGCAGTATGGGTGTTGTGCGCGGCCCATGAGGTGCAAGGCCGTTCTCGTATAGTACACTCTGTGCAATATTTTGAGTTGTACAAGCCGGAATTTAGCCGAGATGCCTACTTCTTTAGGGGATGCCAGTGCTTCAAGCCACTCGTTATCATCCATCGCTGCTACGTCTCCCTCCCATTTGTCTTTAAGTTTGGTCATGGGATCTGGTAAATTATTGATCAGCTTACGGTATGTGAACGAGGTGGCCCGTTCGGGCATAAAATTCGTAAGCAGGCGGTCTTCCAGTGGGGAGGCTTCTGGCACTTCTGTCTCCGGGGGGATGGCTCTGAGCAGTGCGTGTCGAATTTGATTGTACCGGAACGATTCTCTCGGTCCCAGTCCATACTGTTCTTTCAGTTGGTCAAAGGGAATTACCGTGCCTCGTTCCCACAGGTCTCCCACCGTAGATAGGCCTATCTCATCCCAATGTGAGAAGCCCCTGCTGTTTCTCAGGATTCCCACCTGCCCGGGAATCCCACAGAGAGGTGAGTTTAGTCATCCTTCCTTTCCATCCGAGCGCCGCCAATGCGATATGCCATATCGAGGCCGTGAGTTTCGTGGGTCCTGTTAACTTACGTATCTTACGCTGGTCGTACAGAGGGGCAAGCAGGGTATTCGTCCCCAGTTGCGTCCTATCTGATCTAAATGCTGGGTCATTTTGGGGGGCATGTATCCACTGATTTATGTTTTTTAATTGCGCCGCCCAATAATATAGTTTGAGATCTGGCAATGCTATCCCCCCCGTCATACCACCCTCTGTGCATTTTAGCCTGCGCGATGCGCGCTGGTCGGTTGCTCCACAGTAGGCCGGCCACCAGCGCAGACACTTTCCTGAAATAACCCGGTGCCACCGAGTACGGTGCATTCTCCAGAACATATAGGAAGCGCGGCAGAGACATCATCTTGTAGAGTGCCGCTTTGCCCAACATCGACAGGGGTAGCCCGGCCCAGAAAACGACGTCCTGCTTAAGCCGTTCTATGGGCGGCAGCAGGTTTTTCTGTGCGAATTCTACGGGGTCCATGGTGACATGAATTCCCAAATATTTAAAGGATAACACGGCCTCTTTCAAAGGACAATTTTCTCTACGCATCGGGGTGGGCCTTTCAACACATAGAGCTCTGATTTGGTCCAATTCAGAGTGTAGCCCGACACTTTCCCATGCTCATCACATAGGGTTAAGAGCGCCGGTATACTGCTTTCCGGGTCTGTGAGGTACACCAGCATGTCATCGGCGTACAGGGAGACGCGATCTTCCCATCCCTCAGTCCAGGAAATCCCTCTAAGCAGTGGGGTGGTCCATATCAAGTGGGCCACGGGCTCCAAGGCGACTGCGAAGAGCAGCGGCGACAGGGGGCAGCCCTGTCTGGTACCTCTCTCCAAGGGGAAAGTGCGCAAAATGTGGCCATTCGCTACCACCTGCGCCACTGGTTTCGTGTATAGCAATCTGACCCATGCTAGAAATTTGGGTCTGAACCCTAAGTGAGCCAGGACTTCAAACAGGTAGTTCCACTCCACCAAGTCAAAGGCCATTTTTGCGTCGAGTGCCAATATCACCGCCGGTTCGGAAATCGAGTCCGCTCTAGCCAGTACTCCGTGCACTCTCCGCAGATTCAATGCTGTGTTTCTGTGCGGCATAAACCCGGATTGGTCAGGGTGTATGAGGTACGGCAGGTGTGCCATTAAGCGGGTGGCCAGGAGCTTGGCCAAAATTTTAACCTCTGCATTGAGTAAGGATATTGGACGGTAGGAAGTGCACTCTTCCGGCGGTTTCCCTGGTTTAGGTATCTCGATGATAGTCGCTAACCTTTGGTCCGGTGGGAGCTCTCCCGTTGATAGGCAATCTGTATACATGGCAAGCAGGTGGCCACTGAGCCTCTCCGATGCGGCCTGATACCATTCCATCGGAATGCCATTAGGACCGGCCGCCTTGCTGGGTTTTATTTCTTGTATTGCTGTGTGGATTTCCTCTGCTGTTATGTCCATGTCCAGTTCAGCTATCGCCTCAGGTTGCAACCTCGGTGTCTGGATGGGTTCTAATGCTGCCCTAGCCATGTCTGTGGTAACCACTCTGTCTGTTGTGTATACCCCCTCAAAGTGTTCTGCAAGGGCCTCCACTATTTGCTCGGGGCTCGTGTGTAGTGTCCCACTTTCATCTCTGATCTGTTGGATACCTCTGGTACTTCCCCCCTTCTTGTCCAACCATGCCAGCATCCTGCCCGCTTTGTCTCCTATATCATAGACCCTGGTTTGTGTGTCAGTGATCTGACCTCGCACTTGGTGTCGTAAATGTTCCGTGTATAGATGTTGTTTAACGTGCAGAGCGTGGGCTGTGTCTGGCGTGGGGTGAGTTTCGTGTGTCTCTGTAGCTTGCTGTAATGCTAGTTCCAATTCGGCCACCTCGTGTGCCTGTTCCCTTCTGTGACCTGTGATCGTTGTCACCGCTTGCCCTCTCAACACCGCCTTGTATGCTTCCCATAGGGTCGCAGAGGACCATACGGAGGTGGTATTCTCCGCAAAGTAATGTATCGTGGCGGTCTTAAGCGCTTTTCTTATCTTGGGCACCTTAAGGTACGCAGCCCGTATGGGGTAAATGCGCTTTCGTGTTTTTTCCTGGGTGGAGAGTGTCAGGGTAATCGGGGAGTGATCTGAGATGCCTCTTGCTTGGATGTCTACTGTGTCAACGTGTTGCATGCAGTCCCCTAGTGCCAGGAAGTAATCTATTCCCGATAGACTATTGTGCACAGTAGAGTGGAAGGTGTATTGTTTCAGTTGAGGGTGGGTGTGTCGCCATACGCCAATTAGACCCATAGCCGTCAAGAAGCGTTGGAGGCGAGAAGGCCCCCCGGTATGGCTCACCATTAGGAACTTATCAATTAGGGTGTCTACAGTCGCATTAAAGTCCCCCCCAGTATAACATCCCCCTCAGGGAGGGTCAGGAGGAAGTCCCCCAGTGCCGGTAGCATGACTGAATGGAGTGCTGGGGGGATATACACCGAGACTACATTAATGATTCCTTCCTCCCATTGGCCCTGTAAAGCAGCAAAGCATCCCTGGCAATCTGTCTTCGTGCCCCGTGGTATGAAGTGTGAGGACTTCTTCAGTAAAATGCCAGTCCCATGGGATCCCGACGTGAACTCCGAATGTGCTAACATTTTATACCCCCTCCTGTCTAGCGCCTTGGTAGTCCCTCCCTGTAGATGCGTTTCCTGAAGGAGCGCTATGTCTGGGCTCTGTCTTTTTAGGGTGGTGAGTACCAACCCACGTTTGACTTTGTCTCCCAGCCCTCGCACATTCCATGTCATAAGGCGGAGTGGGGCGCTCTGTGTTCTGGGCACCCCTTCCTCCCGACTACGTGATGGAGAATCTGACATAAAACGGCATGTGGTTGTGCAGGCACTGAACCTGCCATTCGGTCCGTGCGGACCTCCTCCGCCTGCCCTGTATGCAACGCAAAGGCCTTAGAGTACAGCGTGGCCCTTCATGTAGATTCCTTAAAAACGTAACTGGTGTCCCCGTCCCCACCAAAACTTGAACTTGGTACAACGTGTATTGTGTCTCGGCTTGTAGTGTACATTGAACAGTGAACTATCCCCCCCCGTCCACCTCCCTCCCTGCCTCTCGGACCTGAAACTGCCCGCCTCCCCAACTCAGCAGAGTGCTTCGCCCAACCCATGAACAGTACTTGCTTGCTGGGGTGAGGTGTCCCCGGAGTGTCCAGGTCCCCTGCCCTCTCCGGTCTCACCCAGATCAGTGTCCAAGCCGGGAATCGCCCATGAATTCTCTACAATGTTCATTTAGCGTGCCTCTGGGGCGTCATTCCTCCACCTCCTGCAGCGTGTCTGCGGTGTCTGGGGCATGTGAGTGCAATGAGCCCTCCATTCCTGATGCCTGTGATCTCGGCTGACTGTCTCCGCGCTTATTCTGCTGTGTCCTGTGTGTGCGGCGGGGTGGTCCCATCTGGCGCCATCCCTCTAGCCAGTCCCGCGCTGACTCCGGTGTATCGAAAATCCAGACTTTACTATCCGCCACCACTCTCAGTCGTGCAGGGAAAATCATGGAATATGATCGTTCTTTGGCCCTCAGGTCTCTCTTAATTTCCAGGAAAGTCCTTCTCCGGCATGAAACCTCAGCAGTATAGACTGGGAAAAAAGCTAATGTGGAGTTCTGAACCCGTATCGGTGCGGCCACTCTTGCTGCCTGTAGGATCGCGTCACGGTCGCGAAAGTTGAAAAGTCTCGCCAGTATGGGCCGAGGCGCGGCTCCAGGCTTGGGCTTTCCTCCTGGAACCCTGTGCGCTCTTTCCACAGAGAAGAACTGCGATAGACCCTTAGGCTTGAGGTGCGTCTGAATCAGGTTCTCCACATAGAGGTCCATGGCCTCGGTGCCCTCCGACTCCGGAACTCCAATAATTCTCACGTTGTTGCGCCTAGAGTGCCCTTCCTGGTCGTCCAGCTTTTCTTTCAGAGTCTTGTTCTCTGCTGCCATCTTTTCCATTGCTAGTTGGAGGTCTGACACGTCTTCTACTAAGGATTTAGCGACCACCTCGACCTGCTTCACCCTCTCTCCCATTTTTTGAAAGTCAGCCCTCAGAAGAGAGACCTCGGTGGCCGTGGACCCCACCGTAGCCTGTACTTGCGCCAGAGCCTTCATCACGTCGTCAAGTGTCGCTTTCTTCGCCCTATCGGTTTCCGGGGTCTTCCCTGTGGATGTGCGTGGCTCGGCCTGTCTATCGAACGCATATTTCTCCAGCCTGGATTGCGAGGCGTTGTGACTCGGGCCTTTACCCGCCATGACGTCTCAGGTGAGTCTGTGCCCACACTCAGGAGGGAGGAATTCAATACGCGGGACAGTAGCGTTTCCCACTTAGCTCCACAGTTCAATGACAATCCCCTGGTCAGGATAGTTGTGCTAATTGTCCTTGCACCTCCGCACCCACAGTCCCAGCCTGCCGCTGCTATTGTGTGCAAGAGTGAGGCCACTCACGCGATGACGGCAGTGTGTCCCACGCCCGCTCAGTGGGGCAGGTAAGTCTCTCCCCGGACCTCGGGCACCCCCGGGGCCCCGCAGCCACCGCGCTCCGTTATCCTGCTCCGTCCCAGCCCCCTCACCGTCTCTCCGTGCTTGCAGGCAAATTCCGCCACTCAGGGCCAGCGTGTGTAGCAGCGCCGGGAGAGCGGTAGCTGCAACGGGACCCGTGGAGCCCTCCGATGGGTACGCCCGCACCCTGTCTCCTTCGCCCACCCTGCCGGGCAAAGAACCACCTCGCGCGTGTCCTTCCCGCCGAGCCCCTCGCTCTCCGCCTCCAGGTAGTTCAGCCGGGGGGGGGGGGGGGGTTCCTCACTGTGTTGCGACGAGTGTTCCAATCGGCGCCGGGACCCGGGGGCACCCAGGGGGGTTCAGGGGAGAGCTCCGGTTGTTGCTCTAAACGGGGGAGGACCGGGTACCGCACACTTCCGGCCGCCCTCTGCCGTCCTGCCTTTATTTCCGGGCGGCCTCAGGCAGCACTAGAGTCCGGTGCTGCTGGTGCGATGTGGGCCCATTTGCGTCGGGAGTCACAAATCCACTCCCCGGTGCTCGATTCCGGCCGGCTTTTCTTCGGGAGGCTCCCGCTCGGTCCTAAATCCAGGTTCCTCCGTGCAGAGGTTGTTATTGAATGGATGAGTGTTCGGATTGATGTGGGGACACTGCTTCACTCACGGAGCTCTACCGATATGCAGCTGCCATGCTTGGCCGCCAAGGCATGCCCCTCTGCAAAAGTCTTTTTGACCTCTTTTTTTACCTCTTTTTCTGTAGATAACTCAACTACCACCCTCCAACAGTGCCCTTCTTCTCTCCATAGCCACTCCCCCTCATGGTCTCCGCCCCAGACTCCCCAACAACCACCCTTCATCAATGCCCCTCATCTCTCCGTAGCTCCCCACAGCCCATGACCTCCTCCTCAGATTCCCTCACTTCCACCCTCCACCAGCACCCCTTATCACTCTGTAGATCCCCCACCCCATGACCTCTCCTCAGATTCCCTAACTGCCACACTCCACAAGTGCCCCTCATCTCTCTGTAGTTCCCCCACCCCATGACCCCCTTATTGGATTGCCTAACTGCCACCCTCCACCAGTGCCCCCCCCTCTCTCTGTAGTTCTCCCCAACCATGAACCCCTCATCAGATTCCCTAACTGCCACCCTCCACCAGTGCCCCTCATCTCTCTATAGTTCCCCCACCCCATGACCACCTCCTCAGCTTCCCTCACTGCTCCCTCCACCAACGCCCCTCATCTCTCTGTAGTTCCCCCACCCCATGACCACCTCCTCGGCTTCCCTCACTGCCACCTTCCACTAGTGCCCCTCATTTCTCCATTGACCCCTCACCCCATGACCTCCTCCTGAGAATCCCTCACTGCCACCCTTCACCAACGCCCCTCATCTCTCCATAGATGCCCACAACCTGTGACCTCCTCCTCGGACTCACTCACTGCCACCGTCCACTAGTGCCCCTCATCTCGTTGTAGTTTCCCCCCCATCCCATAATCTTCTCCTCGGCTTCCCTCACTGCCACCCTCCACTAGTGCCCCTCAACTCTGTTGTTCTCCTTCGCCCCGTGACCACCTCCTCTGCTTCCCTCACTGCCAGCCTCCACCAGCGCCCTCATCTCTCCGTAGCCCCCCACCCCATGACCTCCTACATGGATTCCCTCACTGCCATCCTCCACTAGTGCCCCTCATATCGCCGTTGCCCCTCTCTCATATCCATTCCATTTGTTGTATAGCGCTACTCATATCAGTGTAGGGTGTCACAGTAATTTACATAACAGCACACATTATACAGAGGCAATAAATCAGTCTACGGAGAATGTCACATAAGCCAATGAGGATTATAAGGTATAGAAATCACGTCATCCACACTGGTGGGCAATATATTTTACAAGGGGTTGGTCTGAGGAAGCAAAAACTCAGGATTTAAAGAGTACTCCAGTGGTTGGGGGTTGGCTTACTGATAAAAAGGTACAACTACCCAAACTCTTTTTAGCAACATTAGAATGTTGAAAGAATGTAGAAGCTCTAGCTATATCACAACACAAAAAAGCGAAGTTTGTATTCAGCTCTTTGATGACATTTCATAGGTCACTGTCCTATGTTAGGATAGTAACTTCTGAACTGCAAGTAACACAAGGATATCTGTGACAGAGGTAGTAACCCACTGAGCTATTCCCATAAAATTCAGTTTATCTGCATTTAAAAACTACCAAAAGACAAATGGTTACTCTGCAGCAGGATCGTAAATCACCAGTTATCTGAACAGTTTTTATTGATGTTGTACGTCAGTGGCAGGTTCACTGCGAGGGCCAAGTCTCATGTTTGGGTGGGCCTAGCCCACCCGGCCCACCCTCTAGAACCGGGCCTGCCTAGTAACACCCTACATGTGTATCTTCCAATTGGGTACATATAGAAAATGTTCTACACCTCTCCATTTTAAACATCGTGTCTAGCTACATTCGCTGTTGCTCGTCTTTAAATGCTTATTCGTCCTGGCTCCTAATCTCGGGGCAGTAACTATCACCGAACTCAGTTGCACTGGTTGTTATCTATCGGAGGATGAAATGCTGAGACAGCCACAGAGGGATTCGAACCTTTGACACAGATCTCAGCCGCAGTTCCTTAACCCACTGAGCTACTTTGCCAGCGAGTGGCTCCTTTCTGTAACACTGAAGGCCTCTGAAGTTGGTTGCTGATCCTGGCCTCTGGCGGGCACCTGGGTGCCCCGTGGCTTTGCCCTTCCTGGGCGCCAGGCCAACCAGCTTCGCAACGGCACAGCTGGGACGGAATGTGCCAGGTCGGGAAGGTGGGCGCATTCTTTCCTACTGGGCAGCCCCCAGAAAGGGAGCCTGCCCCGGCTCTGGGGCCAAAAGCAATTAGAGGTTCTGGCCAAAAAAACAACCACCCCTTTCATTCGCCTCTTGGTGGTAAACACGGCGCTCGCGTGACAGGAAATTGGCACATTTCACTCGGGGAGCGAGGAAACCAGGGCAGACCACCTCTTCACTGGGGAGGAGGGGTGAGGAGGGGGGAGTCTGCATAGCACCATCTAGAACTCTTTACTGAGCCTAAATTGACCCATGTCAGATGTAAGTAACTCCTGCTCTTTAAATGGGTTATAATGTTGTATTTCTTAATTTATGATCGGGAAATCCGTACTACAGTTCCCAGAATGCACAGAACAAAGAATGAACGAACTACCCATGCCTGACATTTGACAACCTTAGACCTTAATTGCTGGACACCATTTTTAGACCTTGACAAGGGTCTGCTACCCCGTCCATTCAAAGGACAGTTTCTGGTCATAAAATGTATTTTCAGGTCATTGTGGATGGGTTTGAAATGGAGGGCATTTCCAATGTTCATTCAAAAAAAGTTACGTAATAATTGTTCTGTAGATTGATGCCAGAGGTAGACACCTATACTGTGCATAATTATCCCTTTCGTTCTTGAGGAGTTTGAAATGGGAGCGTCTCCAATGTTCACAAAAAGTTACTAACCTGTAACAATTGTTCTGTGGCCTGATGTCAGTCATAGAGACACATAATGTGCATAATTACACCATAGAGTGGTTGGGACAGACATCTAGTGGCTTTTAAAACTTTTTCAAAGGTTGCGCAGAGATCACTGACTCGGTGGCTTGACAGCAGCCACAGCCATAGACATCTCTGTGGGGTTCCTGTAGGAAAATCAAAGCAAATGAAAAGGGGTGGAGTTGCCCACATGTCTGATGATGGATGTGTGCCATTTGACTAACTCTTCCCCAGCCCCGCCATCCTTTTAGGTTCGTCGCACAATTCTCGCTGTCTATTAATTTCCGAATGCTAGTCGCCTCCTGCTCACGCCAATGCCAATGTAAACAAGCACTGGCGAAGTTAATAGGTGTGGCATTTATTTTTAAGGCCGGACAAAAATATGTTGTTTAAAAAAAGAAAAAAAAGCCTACCGCAGTGCAAAAACAAAAATAGACTTCTTTCTGAAAACAATGCATCCGTGAGAAAGAATTTGTGTGATGATTCAGTGTATGTTTGAGTTGTGAAGAAATTTAATTCCCCATGAACTGCAATGCAAGCACTCCACAGGAGGTGGGATGGTTCATCCAGAAGCAAATAGGATGAGAAAGATCTAATGATCTGGGCGGAGCAAAAGCCCATTTAATGCATAATTTAAACAACGGCTAACAATAGGTCAACAGGCAAGGGTTATATCAAGCCACACCTAATGACACGCACCCAGATTGTTCTTATGTGACATTGATGTGGACGCCAGCAGATCGAGTCTATAAACTTTGCACTAGTGAACATTTGGAAAAAATGTCCATTATTTTTCACCGTTCTTTCTTCCAGAAAATAGAGTGAGACTTTGCACTCCAGCCCTTGCCCCATGCATATTTTACACCATGGTAAGTGTAGAGAAAATAGATTGTGAATGAATCACAAATAATGCGTGACTTTTTTTGCTTGTAAATCACGAATATAGCTCCTAGCAGAGAAAAATATCATTCACGTAATTCGAACACAACATTTTCTTAAAAAAGAACCCTAGAAATATGACTTTTTTCACTAGTTCTGCTGCTCTTGCAACAAGAAATAAAGGAAGCGGATTTTGTTTAACCTTAAATTCGTCCTTCATATTTTAAAATTGTATTTGCATCTATGTGTGTCATTTTTCATATACACAAAGAAAAGGAAAGCGAAATCGAATTTGGTCTAAAGTTTACCGTGCTGCAAGAATTTTTATAAAACATGGACAATGGGTTTACTTTAATGTTTAGAGATGGGGAAATGGTGTGTAAGGGCAAAGGGATGGATTGCAGGCAGAGCTGAACGTCGAGGTGACTATACAGGACTTTTAAATGACTACAGTTTTTTGGGGCACACGCGACATGCCGGTGGGGAAAGACTTTGGTTCTCTGAAGCTCTCAAAGGTCCCGGGACACTTGCGGACTATGCTGGTGGTATCACCAGTGTGGCCTCTAGTGCTTAATTTGAGCCAGTGTTTTCCAGTGCTCAGCACCGGCACTTAATTGGCAATACCAGCACTTACGACAGTCTGCCACATGGTGGCGCTGTTTGTCTGATTTACAGATGAGTACAACAGTGGTTTACTAATTAAATATACATTAAACATGGCAAATATATACTGCCCAAGCCTTTCTTATAGTTTTGGGTTCCTGGAATAGTCTGAATTGTCTGACTTGTAGGAGTGTGATGGTTTGTAGTTCTGTTGGTATAATTGCCAGTGCTGGCAAGGGCAATGATACCCCCAGACCACGCCTGAGGAGATGACGCAATGTGGACTACCCAATGAACTTGGATGAGAAGGTCCTCGCTGCAAACCTCGTAATGCATTCTCACCTCCTAGGGTGCAGCCACTCTTCAAACATGCAGAGCCTCTTTGAACTACCCAGAGGTGTTGCAAAGAGCACAGTGGCGGCTCCTCGTGAAGGTGGAGGAGGGTCGCCCCACTGCTATTTGAGCAATGCAAAAAGAAAATGATAATATAACCAGATGTTATCATCATTTTTTTTTTTTTGTGCAGGACTGGAGCCAGCCAGGTTGGGGCGGGGCCGGGCAGAGCAAACTGAGGAGATCCCTAAGTGCGCATGACGGCCAAACATTCAAGCGCACTTAGCATGTTCTACCTCTGGTTGTGTTGCACAGCCCAATGGCGAACAAGCCCAGGCTCCAAGACACTGCCTGTGCGGCCAAACAGGCCGCTCAGACCAATCACGAAGCTGCTCGTGCAGCGTCGTGATTGGCTGGGAGAGTCTGCTTCCAGTGCTGCCAGTGCAGATGAAGAGAACGGAGGAGAGGCATGAGGCGGCTGCAGCGAAGGGCAGGTAAGGTAATTTCATTTTTTTATCTATTCGTTCCCAGGCAGCCGTCGCTCAAAGAGCATGGGACAGTAGGGAAGCTGAGAGCATGGGCATCATTTAGGAGTAGCGAGGAGTAGCAGCATCTCCTCCTGGCTTCCACGTTGGTATCCTTGGCACCCAACTGACTGCCACTATTCTATAAGATCATGAAAGCAGGTAGCTACCCTGGACTATGCGATCCTGTAAGCAGCTTACTACCTCTAGTCTACGGGATTCTGAAAGCAGCTTCCTACCCCTGGTCTACGGGATCATGAAAGGACCTTCCTACCCCCGGTCTACAGGATTCTGAAAGCAGCTCCCTACCCCTGGTCTACAGGATTCTGAAAGCAGCTCCCTACCCCTGGTCTACAGGATTCTGAAAGAAGCTCCCTACCCCTGGTCTACGGGATTCTGAAAGCAGCTCCCTACCCCTGGTCTACAGGATTCGGAAAGCAGCTCCCTACCCCCGGTCTACAGGATTCGGAAAGCAGCTCCCTACCCCTGGTCTACAGGATTCTGAAAGCAGCTCCCTACCCCTGGTCTACAGGATTCTGAAAGCAGCTCCCTACCCCAGGTCTACAGGATTCTGAAAGCAGCTCCCTACCCCCGGTCTACAGGATTCTGAAAGCAGCTCCCTACCCCAGGTCTACAGGATTCTGAAAGCAGCTCCCTACCACTGGTCTACGGTGTTCTGGAAGCAGCTTCCTACCCCTGGTCTACAGGATTCTGAAAGCAGCTTTCTACCCCTGGTCTACAGGATTCTGAAAGCAGCTTCCTACCCCAGGTCTACAGGATTCTGAAAGCAGCTCCCTACCCCAGGTCTACAGGATTCTGAAAGCAGCTTCCTACCCCCGGTCAACAGGATTCTGAAAGCAGCTCCCTACCCCTGGTCTACGGTGTTCTGGAAGCAGCTTCCCACCCCTGGTCTACAGGATCCTGAACGCAGCGATGGGGTGTAGATTGTAATGTTAAGGGGTCTCTCGGATCCAGGTTCACTATCCACGGCTTGCAATATTCGTCCTTTAGTCTCTCCCTTTCTCAGGAGTAAAGAAGAGGCTGAGGGGGGACTAAGAGTGGACCTAAGGCTCAACCCAGAGATGTAATTGTGAGTCAAGGGGTGTGTGATGTCAGACGTGACCGCCTCGCCAAATTGACTGAAAAGTGACTGGCACAGCCTGAAAAGTGACAGACTGACTCCCCGGGGAGCCTGACAAGTGACGGACTGAAGTGACTGACTGACTCCCTGAGGAGCCTGACAAGTGACTGACTGACTCCTAGAGGAGCCTGACAGTGACTGACTGACTTACTCCCTGAGTAGCCGGACAAGTGACTGACTGACTCCTAGAGGAGCCTGACAAGTGACTGACTGACTGACTCCCTGAGGAGCCTGACAAGTGATTGCACAGCCTGCCCAGAGAATCCTGACAAGTGACTGACTGTGACTCCGTGAGGAGCCTGACAAGTGACTGACTGACTGACTCCCTGAGTAGCCTGACAAGTGCTGGCACAGCTTACCCAGAAAAGCCTGACAAGTGACTGACTGTCTGACTCCGTTAGGAGCCTGACAGGTGACTGACTGAATGACTAACTCCCTGAGGAGCCTGACAAGTGACTGACTGACTCCCATAGGGGCATGAAAAGTGATGGCACGGCCTCCCCAGAGGAGACCGACAAGTGACTGTGTTGTACAGTGCTTTGCTCTTCCTTGAGCTTGCACTCTAGATCTCTTCTTGTGTTCTGCATTCTGGAGCGCTCCCCTGCCTTGTTGGCAGTTGGAGCTCTGGTTGGACGTGGAGCTGACCTACTATCTCTGTGCTGCAATAAAGCTCACTTAAAGCTTACCTGTGCCTGTGGATCTTCCTTCTAATTTACATCATTTGGCGACTTGAGTTGGTGTGAGGTCCGACCACTGTCTCCTGTGTCCGCTGCAGCCTGAAGTCATTTCCCAGAGAAGTAGCGCCTCAACTCCATCAAGAATCTATGCGTGTGATACAGCGTTAATGAGAAGAATAACCTCCGTTTCTTCAGCGACAGCGACTTCGTGCTGATCTATTTGTGGATGTTTATGCCGATTTCCTGTTCTCCACACAGTGTTGACGTCATCTCTACCAACGTCTACTCTGCTGCAACGCGTATCCCAGCAACGCGATCACCACAAGCAGCGACGTCACCTGAACCAACTTCCTTTGTTGGTGAGTTGCTTAGTAACGCTTTGCCTCTGAGCGCGTTCTTGAATGGTGTACAAGCGGATGACACGGAACGTCTGCGTCTGACGCGTGACGCTCACGCACGACGTCACGACGTTGTCGGCCATTTTGACGGCTTTACCGTTGCCCTAGTTACGTGCCGAGGTGCACAAGACCTTCGCACTCACATCCACGAACACGAAATCTTCAATCAGCTGCAAGTGCCTCCGAGCTGCGTTTTAACGGAGATAACACTATAAAGTTTGATTTGGTGCAGTTCCTCACTGGTAGGCATTGTTGGAAACGAGCGTTTCAAAGCATTTGAAACGTGTGTGACAAAGCAGTAAGCAGACCATCAGCTGCATTAACAGTAAGCTTTTGCTTTGTACTCTTTTTACTCCACTGTTTGGTGTACTTTATTCTCTGTACCTATTGACATTTGTTAAAAGTCATGTCACAATCAATCAATGTTGCCCTTCCTCCTCAATTCTTGTCAGAGCCAGGCAATCCTCCTATAGCATGGGAGGACTGGATAGTTATGTTTCATAACTTTATTGAGGCTCTAGATGGAGAAGATTATTCGCCTAAACGTAAAAAAGCACTGTTGATGACCACGTTAGGTAAAGAGGGGCAGCGTTTGTTCAGATACCTACCACAAGTGCTACCTGCAGGATCACAAGCCGATTTTGACGAGTTTAAAGAAGCTGTCACAAGACTAGAAACTCGTTTTGGCAAGGAAGAGAATCTCATCTTTCAGAGATATAAATTTTATAAAAATAAACAATTGGCTGAAGAAAGCATTGACGAATTCGTAGCAAGACTGCGTGAATTATCTATTAAATGTAACTTTGGGCAGATGGCAGACGAGTTAATCAGAGACCAATTGGTTGTGCAAGCCAACAATAGAAAGGTGCAAGAACGTCTGTGGGCGGCTAAGAACCCAACATTGAAAGACGCAATAGAGCTGGCCAAAGTCGTAGAAGAAAGTGAAAAATGCATGAGGGAACTGCAAAAAAGTGGCTTAGAAGCCAAGGTAGCTGAAGTCTCTCATAAAAATACTGTAAGTGATAATAGCGACGATGAATCTGCCGCTATTGCAATCGTCAGGAAGAAAGGCTACATTCTTCAAAGAAAGAATGTGCAAGCAACATCGCTTAACAAGAATAATCAGAAATTGTGTTCGAGATGTGGTACTTCTTCTCATCCTTTAGATGGAAAATTTTGCTATGCAAATAACAAAGAGTGTCTACGGTGTGGTAAAACAGGACACTTTGCTAAAATGTGTAAGAATAGGAATTACTCAAAAGTTACAGTTGTTGATGAATGCGATGTTTTAAGACGTGATGTGAACAAAATTTTAGTTCTGACTGACACTGTGTGTGCGTGTGATAACCAGAGGGGCAATCCTTTCAAAGATGATTTTATAATTGATGGGAAAACTGTTACACTCATGGTTGATACAGGGTCGAAGTGGACCATAATTCCCTTTTCCCTGTTGGAAAATGTTTGGGGGAAAAGAGCCTTAAAAACGTGTGACATCTTCCCGTCTGGTTACCAAGGGGAGAGAATAGACATGCTGGGTTTGTTTGAAGCGGAAATTGTTTTCAAAGGGAGATCAACCTATGGGAAAATTTACATATCGGCTGATGGACCAGCAATCCTAGGCCGTCATCACCAATACGACCTCCATATTGTAGTTGATCCCAGGTCGGACAACCCAGTTTCCATAGTTGAGACTTCATCCGTGGAAGATATTTTGGCCAGATTTAAAAATGTCTTTAGGGACCAGTTAGGTGAACTTATTGGATACTCTCATCGCATAATCCTTAAAGAGGGCAGTTCGCCTGTACAGCACAAGGTTAGAAGGGTGCCCTTTGCTTTGCGAGATGAGGTTAAGGCTACTCTTGAGGAAATGCTCCAAGGGGGGATCATTGAGCCCATTGAAGCATCTCCTTGGATTTCGCCTGTTGTGATCTCGCAGAAACCGGATAACAAAATCAGGTTCTGTGTGGATCTTCGTTCTCTCAATAAGTGTGTGGTAGCTGACGTGTTTCCCCTCCCCAACATTGGCGAATTGGTATCAACCCTTAGAGGTGCAAGGTTCTTTAGTAAGTTGGACCTTAAGCACGCCTACCACCAAATTTGTCTGGACGATAACTCAAAGCATTTAACTGCTTTTATCACTAGTGAGGGCACTTTCCAATTTACTAGACTACCTTTTGGGCTAGTCTCAGCTGCTAGCGTATTCCAGAGACTTGTCTCTGAAGTCTTTAAGGGTCTTGATAAGGTGCTATTTTTTCAAGACGATATCTTGATTTATGGTAGTTCATTACTGGAACACAATAAAATTTTACATGATGTGCTACATAGAGTAGATGAGGCTGGGTTGACTTTAAGGAAAGAGAAGTGTGCTTTCCTATTGAAAGAGATAGAATACCTTGGTTTTTGTTTGTCAGAGGATGGCATTAAACCCAAAAAGAATTTAATTGAGGCTATTGAACTAGCACCCTCCCCAGTTGATAAGGATCAACTTCGGTCCTTTATGGGCTTAATCGAGTTCTACTCGAAATTCGTAAGAGATTTTGCCTCTAAAACAGCTTCTCTTAGATCCTTGCTCAAAAAGGGTGTCAAGTTTAACTGGACCTCTGATCACGAATCCTGCTTCAATTTGATTAAGAAGGAACTCAAATCTGCCAACGTCCTCACCCCTTTTGACACTACTCGGTCCTCCATCTTGATGGTGGACGCAAGTGCCATTGGTTTGGGCGCTGTTCTTTTACAGAAACATGGCGGGGTTGAAAAGACAATCGCATTCGCTTCTAGATCCTTGTCCTCTTCCGAGTCTAACTACTCAGTAATAGAGCGCGAAGCTCTTGCTGCGGTCTGGGGTACAAGTTACTTTCGAACCTACTTATGGGGTTATAAATTTGTTTTACGTACCGACCACAAACCCCTTGTCAACATCCTTGCTCCTGGTGGAGCTGGTAAAGGTTCTCCCAGGTTGGCGAGACTAGCTTCTCGGCTACAGGACTTTCAGTGTGAGGTTGAATTTATTCATGGGTGGAAAAACATCCAAGCGGATTGTCTGTCTAGGCTCCCTATACCTTCCACTGACTGTAGTTCTGAGGCCAAGTCCGACGACCTTGCAGTTGCTGTTATAGAAGATGTCTTGTCTGTGTGTGGTGGCACATTTACCCGTGATGACTGGTCCAAGGGTATGGAGGAGGATCTGACTTTGAAGGCCGTCATCAGTCTCATTTCTAATGGTTCTAGGAGAGAAAGTGCTGTTAGTCCTTCTGTCAGACCCTTTTTAAAAATTTTGGATGAACTTTCCTTAGAAGGTAAAGATGTTCTTATGAGGGGTGATCGTTTTGTTCCCCCTGTTTTGTTGAGAAAGAGAATTCTAGACTTGGCCCATGAGGGACACCTGGGTCAAAGCCTCACGCAACGTCGTGTCAAATTGAATTTCTGGTGGCCCTCTATTGATAATGATGCAGTGGATTGTGTGTTGAGATGCAGTTTCTGTAAGGAGGGTGAGAAGCGCCTCAAAGTTTTAGGCTCCCACTCCACTCACAAGATTACTTTTGCAAATACTCCTTGGCATAGTGTATGCATTGACTTCATAGGCCCCATGTGTGAGCTTCCTACCGATCACCGGTTTGCTATTGTCCTTATCGACTGTTTTTCAAAATGGTTGTGTGTACAGTTTGTAAGGGAAATCACTACAGATGCTACTATTAAGTTTTTGAAGGGCATTTTTAACAACGAGGGGTATCCTTCTGTTCTCATTTCTGACAACGGGACGCAACTCACGTCCTCTAAAATGACATCTTTCGTTAATGGTTGTGGCATCAGGCATCAGAAGACGAGTCTTTACAACCCACAGGGCAACGGCCTTTGTGAAAGGGTGAATCGCCTGATTAAGGGCGTGATTCAGATGTTTGTGGAGTCTGGCTGTTTTTCCAATGAGCGTGTCCAGGAATTGGTTTGGGCTTATCGCTCCACACCCCATAAGTCTGGTGAAAAGTCTCCTTTTGAGCTAATGCGTGGTCGCTCACCAGTAAGCAAATTGACCCCTTCTTGGCTGAGTTCTAGCGGTGAAATTCCTTTAACCCATGACAGTGCCTCCTTGCCCATTTCCGTGGGCGACTTGGTCAAGGTTAAGCCGGGCAGACTTACTAAGGGCCTTAGTAAGTTTAGAGGCCCCTACAAAGTCAGGAAGGTTTTTCCCAACTTCATTGTATTATCCAATGGTGAGAGTTGGAATTACCGGAGGGTAGCCCTCTACCAGAAACGTAAAGCTTCTTCTTCTGATGACCTGTCTCCTGCCAAAGTAGATGGCTGTAATGGCTACTTATTGTCCTCTGGTTGTCCTGCTCCTCCCATTCCCCTGTCAGCTAGTCGGGGGGAGGTGGGTGGTGGTGATGCCTCCACTTCCTCGTGTACTTATCACAATAGGTCTGTACTTGATTTCAGTTCTACTACTCCTGCTTCTCCTTCCGTACCTTGTACTCCTGCTCCTTCTTCCTCTTCTTTATCTGATGTCTGCCTGAGGAGCTCTCGCTCCCGCCGCCCACCTATGTATTTGGATGACTATGTGCATTAGCGTTTCCTTTCCTTTTGTTCCTGTCTTTCCTTTTCATTGCAAGGAGAGGAGATATGTTGTACAGTGCTTTGCTCTTCCTTGAGCTTGCACTCTAGATCTCTTCTTGTGTTCTGCATTCTGGAGCGCTCCCCTGCCTTGTTGGCAGTTGGAGCTCTGGTTGGACGTGGAGCTGACCTACTATCTCTGTGCTGCAATAAAGCTCACTTAAAGCTTACCTGTGCCTGTGGATCTTCCTTCTAATTTACATCAGACTGACTGACTGACTGACTCCCTGAGGAGCCTGACAAGTGACTGACTGACTCCCATAGGAGCATGAAAAGTGATGGCTCGGCCTCCCCAGAGGAGACTGACAAGTGACTGACTGGCTGACTCCATGAGGGGCCGGACAAGTGACTGACTGACTGACTCCCTGAGGAGCCTGACAAGTGACTGACTGACTCCCTGAGGAGCCTGACAAGTGACTGACTGACTGACTCCCTGAGGAGCCTGACAAGTGACTGACTGACTCTCTGAGGAGCCTGACAAGTGACTGACTGACTCCCAAGGAGCCTGACAAG
This sequence comes from Lissotriton vulgaris, assembly GCF_964263255.1. Lineage (NCBI taxonomy): Eukaryota > Metazoa > Chordata > Amphibia > Caudata > Salamandridae > Lissotriton > Lissotriton vulgaris. Next base: position 85,002,986 of record NC_141699.1, read on the forward strand.
TGACTGACTGACTGACTCCCTGAGGAGCCTGAAAAGTGACTGACTGACTGACTGACTGACTCCCTGAGGAGCCTGACAAGTGACTGACTGACTCATAGAGGAGCCTGCCAGTGACTGACTGACTGACTCCCTGAGTAGCCGGACAAGTGACTGACTGACTCCTAGAGGAGCCTGACAAGTGACTGACTGACTGACTCCCTGAGGAGCCTGACAAGTGACTGACTGACTGACTACCTGAGGAGCCTGACAAGTGACTGACTGACTCCCTGAGGAGCCTGACAAGTGACTGACTGACTGACTCCCTGAGGAGCCTGACAAGTGACTGACTGACTCTCTGAGGAGCCTGACAAGTGACTGACTGACTCCCAAGGAGCCTGACAAGTGACTGACTGACTGACTCCCTGAGGAGCCTGAAAAGTGACTGACTGACTGACTGACTCCCTGAGGAGCCTGACAAGTGACTGACTGACTCCTAGAGGAGCCTGCCAGTGACTGACTGACTGACTCCCTGAGTAGCCGGACAAGTGACTGACTGACTCCTAGAGGAGCCTGACAAGTGACTGACTGACTGACTCCCTGAGGAGCCTGACAAGTGACTGACTGACTGACTCCCTGAGGAGCCTGAAAAGTGATTGCACAGCCTGCCCAGAGAATCCTGACAAGTGACTGACTGTGACTCCGTGAGGAGCCTGACAAGTGACTGACTAACCGACTCCCTGAGTAGCCTGACAAGTGATGGCACAGCTTACCCAGAAAAGCCTGACAAGTGACTGACTGTCTGACTCCGTGAGGAGCCTGACAGGTGACTGACTGAATGACTAACTCCCTGAGGAGCCTGACAAGTGACTGACTGACTCCCATAGGAGCATGAAAAGTGATGGCTCGGCCTCCCCAGAGGAGACTGACAAGTGACTGACTGGCTGACTCCATGAGGGGCCGGACAAGTGACTGACTGACTGACTCCCTGAGGAGGCTGACAAGTGACTGACTGACTCCCTGAGGAGCCTGACAAGTGACTGACTGACTCTCTGAGGAGCCTGACAAGTGACTGACTGACTCCCAAGGAGCCTGACAAGTGACTGACTGACTGACTCCCTGAGGAGCCTGACAAGTGACTGACTGACTCCTAGAGGAGCCTGCCAGTGACTGACTGACTGACTCCCTGAGTAGCCGGACAAGTGACTGACTGACTCCTAGAGGAGCCTGACAAGTAACTGACTGACTGACTCCCTGAGGAGCCTGACAAGTGACTGACTGACTGACTGACTCCCTGAGGAGCCTGACAAGTGATTGCACAGCCTGCCCAGAGAATCCTGACAAGTGACTGACTGTGACTCCGTGAGGAGCCTGACAAGTGACTGACTAACCGACTCCCTGAGTAGCCTGACAAGTGATGGCACAGCTTACCCAGAAAAGCCTGACAAGTGACTGACTGTCTGACTCCGTGAGGAGCCTGACAGGTGACTGACTGAATGACTAACTCCCTGAGGAGCCTGACAAGTGACTGACTGACTCCCATAGGAGCATGAAAAGTGATGGCACGGCCTCCCCAGAGGAGACTGACAAGTGACTGACTGACTGACTCCCTAAGGAGCCTGACAAGTGACTGACTGACTGACTCCCTGAGGAGCCTGACAAGTGACTGACTGACTCCCATAGGAGCATGAAAAGTGATGGCTCGGCCTCCCCAGAGGAGACCGACAAGTGACTGACTGGCTGACTCCATGAGGGGTCGGACAAGTGACTGACTGACTGACTCCCTGAGGAGCCTGACAAGTGACTGACTGACTGACTCCCTGAGGAGCCTGAAAAGTGACTGACTGACTGACTGACTCCCTGAGGAGCCTGACAAGTGACTGACTGACTGACTCCCTGAGGAGCCGGACAAGTGACCGACTGACTCCCTGAGGAGCCTGACATGTGACTGACTGACTCCCTGAGGAGCCTGACAAGTGACTGACTGACTCTCTGAGGAGCCTGACAAGTGACTGACTGACTCCCAAGGAGCCTGACAAGTGACTGACTGACTGACTCCCTGAGGAGCCTGACAAGTGACTGACTGACTCCTAGAAGAGCCTGACAAGTGATTGACTGACTGACTGACTCCCTGAGGAGCCTGACAAGTGACTGACTGACTCCCAGAGGAGCCTGACAAGTGACTGACTGACTCCCATAGGAGCCTGACAAGTGACTGACTGACTCCCTTAGGAGCATGAAAAGTGATGGCACGGCCTCCCCAGAGGAGACTGACAAGGGACTGACTCTTTGACTCCCTGAGGAGCCTGACATGTGACTGACTCCCAGAGGAGCCTGACAAGTGACTGACTCCCTGAGGAGCCTGACAAATCACAGACTGACTCCCCAAGGAGCCTGACAAATGACAGACTGCCTCCCAAAGGAGCCTGACAAATCACAGACTGACTTCCCAAGGAGCCTGACAAATCACAGACTGACTCCCCAAGGAGCCTGACAAATCACAGACTGACTCCCCAAGGAGCCTGACAAATCACAGACTGACTCCCCAAGGAGCCGGACTACTTGACTAGTGACTGACACTGCCTCCTGGGAAAGCCTCCGATTTCCCCAGAAACCGACACATATCGGAGTGCAGTGCAGAGATAAGGCTGGCAATCTGCTGTGATTACGTCAATGCCCCCCTCCCCCCACCCCCGCGCGCACACACACACACACAAACGCACAGCTCTGACCTCACACAGCGGCTTTAGTCACATCACTCGTGTGCTGCTCACAGGGTCTCGGTGTGCCGGCAGTCTGTGTGCATTTAAGATTAGTAACACGTGGTGTTCATGGCCCTTTGTCTCACCCCTAAATTAGGGGTGAGACAAAGGGCCATGAACACCACGTGTTACTAATCTTAAATGCAAAAGCACAGCTGCGGTCTCAAGCTTCTGTAAGGAGACAGTAACAAGAAGCCTCATTACTTCATCATTACTCGCCTCATAGCTGGTAGGATAGCCCACTCGGCTGAGCACCTGCTGCAGAGACAGGTGTGCAAATTCACATCACAAGTACGAGCTTTGTATGGAATATTAAGACTGACACAACCAATCATATTGCTTAGAACGGGGGCATTAATTTAATCATATGCCTGCATGCAAAATTCAGTTCAAGCTTCAACAGGAAACAGATTATGCCAGGTTGTTTTCACATTAGGGGAGCCGGTGTCAACAGTATGACTGCACTTATGTGGTTGGGTGCTAACCAATGCTAATTGTCTTTCCCCTATAGGGGACACCAGCCTTTAGCTCAAGGTGCATGCCTGCAAAGGTGGCAATTAACAATCGTTATTGCGCCTGCCCGAGGCCACGCAGTGGCCATCAGGAGGGCGGGCTCCTAGTCATGGAGGGCTGTCCCGCCCCCGCATGACGCAGTAGTTCCTCTCCTGAGGCAGTCTCCCCTGGTTGGTGGAGACTGGTAGTGATGCACGTCCGGGGCGGTGGGGAGGAGCCGTCTGGAGTACATCAGACCTCTGCCCTGCTGGGGAGGCCTCTTTGCCGCCCCGGACGTCACAGTTCCATGTTGGGACACTCTTTTCCCCTGCTCACCCGCGGCTCAAGCGCTGTTGCTCCGGGTCGCCCCGTCCAGAGGCGTTGTTTAGCGTCAGTGTGCGGTTTTTCCTGCGGTCGCCTGGTGGGCTTTTGTTGCGGTGAGTCAGGGGTGGTCTTATCGCAGTTTTGACCTCCGCGGGTCACGCTTTGCATCCTCCGTCGGGTGATGTGCCCCAGGGGTGTGAGGTGGGGGCGGTGAGGGGTGCTGCACGCGGTGGTGTGCGGTCCCCGCGCTCACAGCTGTAAGCTTTGGCATGTCGGGCAGTTTTGAATGTTTTGTTTCGGTGTGGGAAAGAGTGGAGTTCGGGCCTCGTCCGGCCAGTACCAGTCTAAATCAATAGAGCGAAGGTTCACGCACCGGCTGCGGAGGTCCGTGTATGCATTGTTGTTAGAAATGTTAGTGAGCACAACCCGGCAGTATTGCTCGATGCGATACCGCAGGCTGCAGAGGCGGTGTCTAACTATGAGTGTGGTACCGCGATTTACATCTGGTTTGAAATTACAAGGGTTTCAATAGCGTAGCATGCTGCTTGCCTTGTATGGTTCATATAGAACAGTTTGCGGACTACTCGGTTGGAACTAGACGGGGCCAGTCACTTTTGTGTGCCCCCTTTTGAGAACCGGAAATAGGGTTCCAGTCCACATTCCAATTGTGTGATCCTGGACAATCACTAGCTTGATTGTATGCCGGGTATCCGAGCAGCGGTATGTGTTGAGCAAGGGGGATCGTAGTTTGCCTTAGAGTCGCTCTTCTAGCCCCTCGTTGTCCACGTGCGTGCCTAGACGCGGTGCCCTCGAGCACTACGTGGTAATGCGGTATTCCAATTCCGACGGTGATTTCATGTTCAAAGGGTTACAGCACGCTGTGTGGTGCGCGGGCTTTTGGCGATCGTGAATAAACTTTTCTTGTAGATGCATTGGCGTAGATAAGGGGAGATGTGATGGATCAGCCCTGTTCTCCGCATCAGCAGTTAGCATGTACCAACAGATATGCGATCGTTCATTCCTAAGTGTTCACGAAGCTTGGGATTACGTGTGGTTTTAGGTGATGTTGTGTGGGAATTTCGGCATCTGGCACGCAATGCTGCTCGATTCGGAGGAGGGTTTGAGAAGGTTTAATATGGGCCCCAGAGTGGGGCGGCAAGTGCGACTAGGTCACTTGGTGGCGGTGCGTTGCTTGGTCACTATGGATGCAGTGCGTTTCCCAAGCTGTATGCCAAGTTTTCGAGGTTATGACGAGAGTCTTAGGTCATGCCTGGACGCCTGTAATGACCCGATGCGTGCTCATGCCTTGTTCATTCCATGTCGGGTCGGGTCGGGTCGCGCAATGGACTAATTCGTACACGACTGGGAACTGTGATCAACCTCTGGGTCAATGGTTCTATTCCCATCTAGTCCACTCCTGGCCTTTCATCCAGCTGAGGGCGATAAAGGAGTACAATTTGTTTATTGATGATCCGGGACTGCAAATTATCGCGTTTTGTCACGCTTTTTGTCAAAACCGATGTAGTCCAAATGCTAGTCCTAGGTCAGGCCTCGACGGCCGTTATGACATTAAGGGTGTTTTGCCCCGAATTCGTTAATTGCTTATTCAGTGTTTCTTCCGGGGACCGGGCGGGATTCTGCTGACCCTCTCCCCCCCCCCTTTGCCCCGCGCCGGGGGTGTTGGGCGGGCCTTTCTGCCGGACCTTGTCGGTGTGTTGCAGTGGGGGGTTTGGTGCACTCCGCGCCCGTTCATACAATGCAATTTGGCAATGACTAGTTGCCCACTAGGCTGGGGAAATTTATGGACGCCTGGCTTGCGATGCAGCCGGTTTGTATACCTCCCGCGGTTTTAGTCACGAGGGTCAGCTTCTTAAGCATGTGAATTTTGCTACCGTCCCATGCTGCACTTCTGGTGTGGGCCTTTACACCTTATTTTGCCATTTACCCTTTCAGATTGGGAAGAGGATGTGGGCAGACGGTTAGCGCGGCCAACTTGGTGCTGTGAGACCTGTTTCGAGCCTCTTATCGAGCCACAAGAATTCACGCTACTTTTGTTCCCCCCCCCCCCCCCCCTCTTTTGCGTACTCCTGGCGCCGCGCTGACCCAACAGCTCCTGCAATCACTCCTTGTGAAGGATGTTCGCTGGCAAATGGGGGGCGTGGGGCTGTGTGGGCCTCAGGCATCCGATTCGTTGCATCTGGCCTCCTGCTAGGTAGTATTAGCAGTTTGGGGTCTTAGTCATGTTAAGTCTCCCCCCTTTGTAGTACCGCGCGTATTTTGTCATCCGACTTCTGTTGCATCACGTCTCCCGCATTTATATCACATTGTCACATATTGCAGTGAGTAAGGGTAGGTATTGTCTCGTGCGGAGTACATTATCGTCGTGGGACTTGAAAGGGAGTTACTTGCAATATCAGTACGGTGGATGGAAATAACGTCGAGAACACTAGATCCTACCTGTGCCGCATACTTTAATTGTCTTTGGCTAAATTATTTATTCCTTCGCGAAGCACGTGTTTGCGCACCGTAGCTGTATCAAGCTTTGGTTGTGGGTGGGAGGATATTATGTTGTTGTTATCTGCGGCTTGCTTTGATATGTTCTTTAATGAGGTGGTTCATCGTATATGAAAGGCTCACTATTGTCCGCATTTATGAGGTAGCTCAGTTCCCAGTTCTAGCAGCAATTATTTAGGCCTCTTACCTAAATCAGAATTTTAAAGATGCCGCTAGCCTTGTATATGAGGGGGGTAGAGTAGCCATGCAGCCTAGCAGGAAAGCACAAAACATGAGGCCCGAGCCCCAATCTGAAAGCGTTTTATAGATACTTATGCAGGTAATTCTGGTTGGCCAAAATAACTATTCTGGGTTTGTTCACATGGGCCCCTGTTATGAAATTGATAAGCTATTCATAAGGAAGGGCACTATACGACTTGAATGGGGATCAGCCGTGCGGTGCTACCTTTATTCATGTGACGTCGTTATAATTTTTGCCTCGTATCTGTTGTGCCTTCCCTATAAGTCTCCATGTACAAGGGCGAGTGCGCAAGCCCTTACGTCTCCAGTATTCATTTTAGGAGGCGCTGGTAAGAAGATTTCAATTTGCCCTGGGTCGCTGGCTCTACCAGGGAAATAAATCCTACGCACGTTGTTTTCCCTAGGGGATGATACACGCTTTCCCCTAATTAAATGTGCTGGCACGCGCTATTTGATGCCCTAGGTTTCCCACTGGTCGTGGCGGTCGGTGTGTACTGCGGTGTTCTTTAGTCCACACCCAGTCATTTGTTAGAAGGTCAACGACCAGACCCCTGGTCGTGAGAGTTAATATTTTAGGAATGCCCTTTAGGCCATTTATCCTACAATGTGCCCTTCTCTCCACGGCTCCCCCGCTCAAACCCTAGTGTGTCCGCCGAGCATACCTATCTTACTAGACTTGCTCGGAGTGTAGAAGGGCAGGAAGTTTCAACACCACGGGTGTCTGGCGGTCGCGCTAATGTTTTGGCTTACAGAAGCAGGGCCATTATCAGTTGGTTACACTTAGTTTGATACATGCAGTGTATAGGCATTAGGTCTCTTCTAGGCAGCACTGGTGCTGTTTGTCCTAGGCTTGATGCGGGCACGATAAGGACATGATGACCCGCCCGCTTTCTACCCATCTTTTATCTGATCTTTCGTCCGGGGTTTTAGCATGAGCTGCCGAAGAGATCCAAGTATGACCTGCTCATTTGGGCTAGTAATAGATGTTTAATGACTGTTTTGGCCCTTGTAAATTCTGGAAGTGGTAGTGACACTGGTCGTCATGTCATACATGTATCGGGTTTTCTTTTATTGTGGGGGGGAGTATGTCATCAGCATAGCATGGGATAGAACTGACATGTTATTATTATAGCTGTAGGCTGGACAAGAATTGTAGGATAAGACCCTACACCTGTTCTTATATGAAGACGCTCCCTCTCTGAGATAGACATAAACAGGAGCGTAGCTGCAGCGGGAGCAGTGGCACCAAGGACACTTGTCCTCCTCATAGCCGTAGTTCTTCATGGCTGCATTTTTATCAATCTATCACCTTCCTGGGGCTGGCACTCCGGGCCATGTTTCGGAAAGTAACATGGCGTCTTAGCGACGCACGACTACTTTAATTTATAGTTCTGCCTGGCATCTGACACGCAGGTAATCTCCAAAGACAACCCAGTATCGTTTCATGTTAATTATTATTTTCGAAGTACCTACGCTATAACTGGGTCCCATTTACCAATAAAGAGGTCATCATACTACTACATAGGCATGACGTCCGACCTCCTTTCTGCCCCTTTTCTAGCAAGCAGCGAAGTGTTAGACATAAGACACCCGTATGCCACACGTAAAAGACTGGATATGCCACACTTACATAGTCTCAACGTTGTCACCTATGTATAGGTCCCCCGTAATTTCTCCAGTTAAACAGGGAGGCTTGCTAATTGAAATACTAGGGGTCTTAGGGTTCGACAGTTACAATAAATATTATGTATGTGTGTGAATAAGGTGTGAGTATACAAGTCTACAAACAGGTATGCGCTAGGCCACAAATCATAATGATCTGATATTACGATCCCTTGCGGAGCAATTGCATTTGCCCTCGTCGTACAGGAAAGCGTCTCCTTAAGCTATTGAACTGTCACTCATATCTACACTCCAATTTTAAAATATCAACCTGTAATTGGCAGTATGCGGACGGGCGGAAACTCCCCAGCTCCGGAGTTAAGTGTTATGCTAAACAAGTGAGTGTTCATGGCAAATAAGCCAATGCCATATGTACTGCCCGGGCATGCCCGGTCGACGAAGTGGGCGCTAGTACAGGTGTATTGTTCCCATATGTTTGGTTTCTTGCTAACCAACCAATTTCTTGCAACATTAAGCTACTAAACCGTGGGCAGACTCTTCCTCCTGGGATTGAACCAGCTACCCAGACTGTACTCAGCACTTTTGGGTGGGCTGAATTTTCCTCCTCACACTTTTCGTATCCTCTGTAACACTCACCAGGCTAAGTACTGTGTCATACCAGAGAATTCTGAATGGATCCACATTCGGACTCCACCCCCTATGTTATCTCGGTCAAACTAAACCTTTTCCAAGAAATTCGTCCCTGTTAGGCATGTTCTCCTATGCCAGTGGTTTTAGGGTGTGGCTATTCCCAGGCTACCTCTGAGCGGGTCCTGTAAGCGAATTCCTGGGTGTTGAATTACGAACTAGGGTAATCAGAAATGCTTAGAACTCTGGGAGTTGTTAGTACCACCTGGTATTTGGTAGGCGAAAGGGGTGCAGCACAAGGATTGTGCCGTGCTGGGTTGGCAAACTTGCCAACCTGTGTGTGGTGCAATGGCTATTGCACGCAATACACACCAGGCACAAGAAAAAACGTTATACTTTGGGTGGGCCCCTAGCAGACTGGAGAATATCCTATCTGGTCTCTTATCCAGTGCCCCCCCCGTGTCAGTTCTCTATCCCTTTGGGGGGTGTCCTAGTTTCCTGGGTATCCTTGGGACAAGCTATCCCTGTGGTAGGATAGACTTGCAGCCGGCAGGCTGGAATGGGGAGGCCTGAGTACGTGGTTTTCTGTTTTTCACTTTCGCGACCACGTCGCTAGTTATACCAATATATGCATTTGGGCACTGCAATAGACTTCTGTATCCTTTGGGGGATTAGTTGTTCGAGCGTATTCTTGCAGTGTGATTTGAACTTTTTGGCAGCGCCTGCATACTAGGGAGGCATTCTCTGTGGGGGGCCCTCCCAGTCACCTGGTCTTTTGCCTGGGTTAGTCTTCACTTTGGTGGTAGAGGGATTGTTCCCGGGTGGTTATGCCTATTGGTGTCAAAAGGGGTCGTATTTGTCCAAGACATGTCCCTGCGCAGGTCAGGAGCTTAGGGGGCTCTCCGTTGCTGGCGCAGCTGCCCCCGGGAGGTGGCATTTGTCGGCTTACGGTCTAGCTAACTTACCGGTATCTTGGCGGAAGCCGCTTCCAGCCAAAAGCGCAAGAGGGCAGGGGATGCCGGCTGTAATTTCCTGTGGACCCTGTATGTTGCTTACCTGGGACTCCCCCAAGCTCTATAGTATGTCTTGTGCCCGCCAATCCCCCGGTCCTTTACTGAGGTTGCAGCTCAAGTGTCATGTAAGCACACTTTCTGCTAAAATACAGAAGACAGCGTCTCAGTAAGCACATTTTCTACTGATTGTGTAGAAGGCGGCATTTAGCTGCCGCTGTGAATTCACCTTGGCGCAGTTCTTCTGCCGCTCAGTGTGAAGGGATACGTTGGCATCCCAGCGGCTTGCGCTGGACAGCCTATCTCATGTTACCTAGGGCCTCTGTAGTAGGGGCCCCTTCCTATCCCTTTTGTTTCCCTGAGGGGTTGTAGGACAGGTTTATTGGTGCCCGATGGTAGCACCCCACGCCTATGGGCGTTGCCTTGTTCCTCATCTGTTGGAGGTAGCAATTCTAGGTGTAGGTTGCAGGTAAAGAGCAGTAATAATGGTGGGGGGGCCCGTGCGGCAGCGGGAACCACCTCACGGGCTGTGGCGGAGTTACTGGGCGATCCGGAAGAAGAGAGGTGCAAACGCTGGACGTCAGCGGGCACATAGGGGTGCCAGAGCATAACCTCAGAGCCTAACCTGTAACCTCATGGGAGGTGCAGGAATCCGTGTCGGCGCCCCAGTAGTCCTTCGGGCGGTTGTGGGCCTGCGCAACCGGGGGTTTGCCTAGTCACACCCCGCAATGGGCGTGTCATTATAATTATGGTAATTGTACAACAGTTGGGTGGTTCGCCACTGTGTTGTTTGGCTCAACAGGCGGGCAGGTGGCGAGAATGCGGCCTGCCCTAGGATCGCCCGTAAGCTAACCCACCGTCATTACATATGTTGTATGTAATAAACCTGCAGCAATTTTTACCCAAACCTAACATTTGTGTCCTTGTGTTATTTGCGGGTTTGGGCATGTGGGGCGGGGGTTCATGTGGCCCTGATGTGACTATGCGCCTGCCCGAGGCCACGCAGTGGCCATCAGGAGGGCGGGCTCCTAGTCATGGAGGGCTGTCCCGCCCCCGCATGACGCAGTAGTTCCTCTCCTGAGGCAGTCTCCCCTGGTTGGTGGAGACTGGTAGTGATGCACGTCCGGGGCGGTGGGGAGGAGCCGTCTGGAGTACATCAGACCTCTGCCCTGCTGGGGAGGCCTCTTTGCCGCCCCGGACGTCACAGTTCCATGTTGGGACACTCTTTTCCCGCCCTTCCTCGAACCCAGAGTGTCGGCTTGAGGGGGTTCCGGGGGGAGCTTTTAATATGTTTCTTTTTCGTTGCAGGCGGAGTTACTGGGCGATCCGGAAGAAGAGAGGTGCAAACGCTGGACGTCAGCGGGCACATAGGGGTGCCAGAGCATAACCTCAGAGCCTAACCTGTAACCTCATGGGAGGTGCAGGAATCCGTGTCGGCGCCCCAGTAGTCCTTCGGGCGGTTGTGGGCCTGCGCAACCGGGGGTTTGCCTAGTCACGCCCCGCAATGGGCGTGTCATTATAATTATGGTAATTGTACAACAGTTGGGTGGTTCGCCACTGTGTTGTTTGGCTCAACAGGCGGGCAGGTGGCGAGAATGCGGCCTGCCCTAGGATCGCCCGTAAGCTAACCCACCGTCATTACATATGTTGTATGTAATAAACCTGCAGCAATTTTTACCCAAACCTAACATTTGTGTCCTTGTGTTATTTGCGGGTTTGGGCATGTGGGGCGGGGGTTCATGTGGCCCTGATGTGACTATGCCCTCAGCAGAGAGCTTTAACAGTCAGCCCTATACGAAGGGTTTTCAGAAACCATGGTAAAATTATATGTTGTGGCTTTGGCGCTCCTTCTTCTATAGTAACAGGATCATTTTCACCTATTTGCTGGAATCTGGCACCCTCCTGTGGCCATTAGCCGGCAATATCCCTAATGTAGCTATGTTAATAGCAATTAATGCCCGGTTACTCACCGGTAATCTTCATTTCTCAGAGTCCTGGTCTTCCCGTTCGATCCCTTACCAGCGAGCAGCTTGTCTGCTCTACAGAAACTTGTTATCATAGCAAACGGAAATACTTCCCCTAATATGGCGCCGCCTGCCCTGTCTGGCATGCATAAAGGGGGAAGTACGTCAGAACAACATTCAGAGAATACCAAAAGAAACTCAAGAAAAAGAAAAAAACACAATCAATCACCTGAAAAAAAAAACTGGGATGGAGGGGCCCAGGAATGGAACAGGAAGACCAAGACTCGGAGTAATGAAGATTACAGGTGAGTAACCGGGCATTACCTCCCAGTCTGTCTTCCCTTTCCATTCCTTACTTGTAAGCCCATACACAAGCAAAAGGTGATTGAAAACACAAAGACCAGAAGGATGCAGCAGAACCAACAGGTCAAATGTAATTAAAATAGAAAACAGTACAGATCACAAATCATGTACAGCTGACAAAACATGAGAGCCAAAAGCAGCAGAAGCTGCCATCCCCAACTGAAGGCGGTAGTGGGACCCAAAAGCATGGGTAGAGACCCAAATAGCAGATTTACAAATATCCCGCAAGGAGGCACCCTTCAACATGGCTCAAGAGGAGGAAACTCCACGAGTGGACTGTCCCTGGACAGAAGAAGAAAGGACATTGAGCAGCCTCTTAGTACAGGACCACCACACACTTCACCCACTTAGTCAAAGTGGACAAAGAAGGTTTTCAACCCATGCCAGATGCACCGTAGGTAATAAAAAGAGAGTCAACCTTCCGAAATTAATGGGTATGGCCCAGATCGATGTGAAGAGCCCACAACACATCCAGGGAGAGGATGGACCAGGATAGAACACAGGAAGAACAATATCCTCCTGAGAGTGGAAGGCAGACAAGACTTTGGGTAGAAAAATGCACTAGGCCACAAATCACCTTGTCTGAACAAAAATTAAGAAAGGGGGAGAAGCCAGCAAAGCCCCAATCTCACCGACCCTCCTACCTGAAGAAATGGACACCAGAAAAAAGAACCTTAGCCGAAAGGAACTTATGGTCAACACAAAGCAGGGGCTCAAACGGGTGAACCAGTCATCTCCTGAAGCACCAAAGGAAGCCCCCGCGCGGATACCGGAGAGTGGGAGACAGGCCGCTGAAGCAAAAACTCTGCAAAAGGTGAGACACCAAAGGAGATACAGAGGCCACCGCAGAACCCCGGAGGACAATAATGGCAGCCTACTGGGCACGGAGAGTGGAGACCGCGAGAACCAAGACAAAACCATCCCACAAAAAAATCCAATGCCCGGACAGGATCACAGGAAGAAGACCAACCCCGCTGATGACACCAGGAGTCAAAGTTCTTCCAATACTGCAAGTAAGACTTTAGGTTTGAAGGCCTACGAGAATACCAAATACACTGGGCCACCTCCAGCCAACAGCCTTGAACTAAAATATTCAACCTCTCAAGTGGCAAACCCCCAGCCTGAGGTGAAGAAAAGAGGACTCACTGAGAAGGGCGGGGGGGCAAGTAGAGGAGATGAGTACAGGGGAAACCGCCAATGGGGATAACCCGCCCAAATCCTGAAGGACGGGAAACCAGGGCCGCCAAGACCATTCCAGAGCTGCCAGAAGCTACTCTGCCCGATCCAACCGGACCTTCCTGAGGACCCGAGGAATCAGGGGAAAAGAGGGAAGGCGAACAGGAGTCCCTGGGACCATGGGATGCAGAAAACATCAATTGCCCAGGCCAACCTCGAGGGAATCAGGCTGCAGAACAGCAGAAGGCGGCCCGTCTCCTCTGAGGCAGGGAGATCCAGTCATGAAAGGCCGAACTTGGATATGATTTGTCGAAAAAGAAGAGGAAAGGAGAAACAGACACATGGCCACTGATGAGGGAAATACCCTGCTCAAAGAATCCACAGGCCCGTGCTCCCTCCCTGGAAGATAAACTACATGGAGAGAAAGGAGATTCCACTGAACCCAGAGACCGATCTTCCAGGAAAGGAGAAAGGGAGACCAGCGCATACCTCATTGCCGGTTGACATAGGCACAAACCACCTGATTGTCTGTCTCAACGCAAACAGCCCGGGACCGAAGGAGGGGAGCGAGACAAAAAAGGCCAGCTAAACCTGCTTCAATTCTCACCAATTAAAGGACTGGAGATACTCGAAATGAGACTACCGGCCCTGGGCTCTGGAAACCCCCAGAACTGCCCCCCACCCGGTGGCCCAGGCATCAGTGGACAGGACTACTGAGGAAGAAGAGGGAAGAAGACCAAAACCCCTGGAGAGATTGAGAGGGGACACTAGAGGGAATCCTAAAAATCCTGATACACCAGAATGAGAGCCTCGTAGTTCTGTGAAGCAGGATTCCAGAGGTGCAGGCAGTGATGCAAAAGGGGATACAGATGGAGATGGGACCAGGAGAGGACATGTAAAATGGAGGACATCTTCCCCTGACTCCACAGCCAGAGCCGGGCTGACATCGGAGACTGGGAGAGCACCCAGGAGAGATGCCGGTAGAGGGCCCCCAGGAACTTCAGAGACTGGGAGGGCTGAAGGGAGGACTTCTTGTGATTGATGAGGAAACCAAAGGAACTCAGTAGATGACAGACCTGATGAACATCCTTCGTAGCCTGAGAAAAACAAGGAGAAACAATCAGCCAAAGGTAAGAATATACCTGAATACCACAGGAATGGAGATTACCCACCAGGGGGGCCAAGAGCTTCGTAAAAAATCCTTGGCGCTGATGAAAGGCTGAAATGAAGCAACTGGAAACTGGGAGTGCTAGGAACCCACAGCAAACTGCAGAAATTGATGATCCCCATGTGAGAAGTTGGCCTGATATGCAGTGCTCACTATTCTAGTGATCACTATGTATCAGTCCAAACGACCCTTATTGATGATTGGTTGTAAGTCAAAATTATAGACCAGCTATCCTAGTAGCATGGACAAGAGCAGTCTTTAGGCTAAACTCTAGAGGGCGTGTTAAGCCAGCTGTTATACCATCACATATACCCCTTGAACACCAAGTGAAAGGACACCACACAAGTTGTTATGAAAAATAAAAGGATATTTATTTATAACACAACAACCCTGGACTCTTTATGAGGACAGGGTGCTGAGCACAATACAAAACTCTTAAAGAAATACTGAAAGTCGCACAATTTACACAAATGCCCGAGGGGCACGAAAAACCATATACTATGGAAGTGGAATGCGAAATTACTAGCAGGTAAGTACTACTCTCAGAGGATTTAGAACCGCTGGGCCTACAATGCTGAACCCTTAGATTAAAAGCAGGAGGCCTCGGGACGTCGTGTGCAGAGTGGAAACTCTCACGCGTAATGCGGGACAAAGTCTATGGATACTAGTAAATGCAAAGTTAGTGTTCTCGGGTGAACCCGACTAGGTAGGTCAAAAATTACAGTGGATCTAGACACTTAGAGAGTTGTTCTACGCTGGAGCACCGGGGTACTCGGGTTACCTAGCCCAGGGGCTGCGGCTGCATAGGGTTCAAGTGCCATCGGGAATCCTCGTTGACGAACCAGGAGCCTGAAGTGGAAGTTGCTGGCAGGCGACCAGTGAAGATGTTCCGGGCTGATCCGGGGACGGATCAGTGAAGAAGAGTACCCGTAAGCAGAGGGAACCAAGTTCTGAATCACTAGCCAGTGATTAGTTGGGCACCAGGAGGGCACCGGACGAGGTCACTCAGCCAGGCGAAGAGGTGACACTGGATTCTGCTGTTGCACGGACCAGGGGCGCTGATGTCGACCAGGCTGGAGGTCTGCGAGCTGTCCCACGTCGGATGTCTGCTGCTGGCGATGCTGGATCCGGTGAAGCAGGCAACAAGCCTTGGCTACGGCAAGCCCACGTGGCGACACAAAATGGCGTCTTGAGTGGACCAGGAGGGTCCGAGGAAGGTCCCCTTCAGGAGGAGACTAGGGCCAGTCTAGAGGAGCTAGACCAGCAGTGAAACAAATGTAGGACGTCGTCTGGAGGGTCACTAGCCAACGGGCAAGTGACCGGACAACGTAGCAGCAACCCAGGAGCAAAAGGGCCCCACGCAGATCTGGTGGATGCTGGGGGGCTGGACTTCGGTGCTCGTGCTGCTTGGGGTTGGGGCTTCTCTTACTCCAGTGCACTCACTCAAGGGTCCCTCGGTGGTCGTGCTGGTTCAGTGTCGTGCTGGTTCTGATTTTTTTTTTTTTTTTTTACATCATTTTTATTGCATCACCAATATAAATGTACAGACAAGATAATCAGCAACATACATTCACAGTGTACAAGAGTGATGTTATTCAGTCCTACATTATCCGGGAGGCCCGCCTTTTCCTCTGGTGCGGGTGGCCTTGTCCATAAATGTCTCTCGTAACACCTTACAATGTCTGACAGTAGTAGTAGTCAAGTATCGCTGGGTTGCTTTTGTGATTTTCACCCCTCCCCCTCCCCTAATTTCGGTGCCCCAACAGCCCGCCAATTCCGACTTCCTTCCCACCCCCCCCCGTGGTCGCTCTGCGTTGAATCAGCAGTGTAAGTGTCTGGCGCGTTGTAGGAGGAACAAACATTCGCTAAGGTGTACTCTCCTGCAAAGTGACAGGGCCTGCCCCATCTAGCTCACCCTCACCTTCTAGCTCCTCAGCGTCCATATCTCGGAGAGCCTGCACCATCATTTCCCATGCAGTAGCTCTCTCCAGAGCCTTCTCGTCATTCATCCTCCAGGCCACCTGGTACCTCAGGGTGCTTTCACATGCGGCCCACCTCAGGCATTCCCCATACCATCTCTTATATGTGGGCCCCACTCTCGACTTCCAGTTCCTCGTTATCTCCCGCTTGGCCAGAATAAGTCCCAAGTCTATAAATTTGCTAGTGGTCTTGTTTCTAGGCGTGTGTGGGAACCAGTGGAGGATGCCAACCGCTTTTGTGTACTGGATGTCTCTGTCCGTCGCGCTGTTAAGGGCCCGCCCCACTTCCTGCCAATAGTCTCCCAGAGCGGGGCAATCCCATAGCATGTGACCCAGATCCGCCCCGACCGTATTACATCTAGGGCAAGCAGCGTTGTCTACCCCAAAATACTGTTGTATTTTCCCCGGTGTGAGGTATGCCCTGTGGATGACATAGAAGTGGATTAGTTGAAACCTGGCGTTTCTCGAGCTCCTCCTTGCCCGCCTCAGTAACTGGCCCCAGGTCGCATCAGGTATTTCCACTTGAAGGTCCAGCTCCCACTTGGCCTTTAGGGCCGTCAATGGTTGCAAGGCCTCCCTCTGCATCCTGGAGTACAAGCAAGTGACAGCCTTAAAGGACCCCGCAGCCATCATCGTGTACTGACAGGCCATGGAGGTGCTCGGCTCCTGCAAGCCTTCCCCCCAGTGGGCCTGCATTGCACCCGTGACCGCTGCATGCAACAAGTAGTCGCCTCTCGGCAGGTCGAAACGCTCTTGCAAAGCCTGAAACGGCAGCAGTACTCCATCCTCGTATAGATCACCCAGCATTTGTATCCCCGCCTCCTCCCAACCTAGCAAGCGCGACCAGTCACCTCCATGCGGGAGGGCCGTGATCATACCCAGCGGAATTTCAGGGGCATACATAAGGCGGACTCCTGCCTGCTTACGGGCCCAGTCCCAGCAGAGTCGGAACGTCTGCTCCTCGACCGTCAAATCTCCCACCCGGAGCTTCTGGTGCAGCGAGATGTACGCCAGAACATGCCGCGGGGTACCTTCCACTCTCGCGTCCTCAGGGCCTCTATATACTCTCGCAACCTCCTGAGTAAAAATCTGCAGCTGCGCAGCCAGGTAATACCCTTCAAAATCCGGCACCGCCATTCCTCCTTCATCCTTGGGGCGCAGCAAAGTATCGAGCGCTATGCGTCTTCTGCCCGTGCCCCATAAGAACGCTATGATCAGAGACCTCAGGCGTTTAAAAATAGAGCTCGGGACCCACACCGGGAGTGTCCTAAAATAATACAGAAGCCTGGGTAGGGCCACCATTTTGAGCAGGGAAATCCTACCAGCCAGGGATAACGGCAGGGTCGACCAGAAGTCCATGGACCCCCGTAGGGCAGTAATACAGCGGGTGATGTTGCCTTCCAGCAAATCAGCCGTGGTGTGATAAATATAGACCCCCAAATAATGCAGGCAGCGCGGCTCCCACCGAAGTTCTTGCGCGGTGAGTGGACACGGTTCTCCTGATCTCAGGGGGAACAGGCAGGATTTAGGCCAATTGACCCTCAGGCCCGACAACCGGCCGAACCGCCCCAGTAGCCGCCGTGCCCCCTCGAGCTCGGGGCCCGCGTCGGCCAGAAACATCAGCAGGTCATCTGCGTACAAGGAAATTAGGTGCGGCCTGCCCCTAAATGATAAACCGGCATAGTGGCGGCCCAGCCTGGCCTCCACAGCGAAGGGTTCCATAGCCAATGCGAACAGGAGCGCAGAAAGGGAACATCCCTGTCTGGTACCACGCCTGACCGGGTATTGCCTCGAGATCAGAGTACCCACTCGGACCCTCGCTACCGCATCAGTATAAAGGACCTTGGTCCAGTTTATGTATCCGTCCCCCAATCCGAAGCGTCGCATCACCTCATACAGGTATCCCCACTCAAGGCTGTCAAAGGCCTTCTCTATGTCAATGGAAAGGACAAATGGGGAAACGGCGCTCGGCCAGTCCGCACCCATCAGTCTCGTAAGCCTACGGATATTATGGGTAGTGTTGCGTGTCGGAATAAAACCGCACTGGTCCTTGTGAACAAGGCCCGTCATATGCACCAGCAGTCTGTTGGCAAGAATTTTACTCAGGACCTTGTAGCCCGTTGTCAACATGGACAACGGACGGTACGAGGACAAAGCTGCACCCTCTCTGCCCGGTTTTAAGAGCGGTATCATGAGGGCCTCACTCATGGAGCCCGGGAGCCGGCCCTTCGTTTGCGCTTCATTGTACACCTCACACAGCCGAGGAGCAAGGTACTCTAGATATTTACTGTAGAATTCGATCGGAAGTCCGTCAAGTCCCGGGGTCTTGTTTCTGGCCATTTGCTTTACTGCACACCCTATCTCTCCAAGAGTGATGGGCCGACCCAGCTCTTCTGCCTCCGATTCCTCCACTCTCGGCAGTTGGAGGCCGTCCAAGAACTCCCCTAGCTCATCCGCCCCTCCTGTTTCACCACTCTCATAGAGCCCCTCGTAATAAGTACGAAACTTATTCAGGATCCCGGGTTGAGTATGGCAGGGCTCCTCCCCTATCTCTTGGATCATCATGATCGGCATGCCCCTCCTGACTGGGTTAGCGAGCCATGCCAGCATAGACCCCGCCTTATCGCCTTCCGCATGCGCCCTCGTCATGTACGCCTTATGGTCAAAGCTGCGCAGCCGTTCCAACTCTACAGCCAGCCCCTCCCGTGCCCCACTAAGCCCCTCCTGCAACTCAGGGTGATTCGGGCGCCTTTTCTCCAGTTCCCTCAGCCGCGTTTCAGCCTTATCCAAGTCGTCCAGCAAAGTCTTGCGGGCCCCAGCTGTGTGCCCAATACAGTGTCCCCGCACCACCACCTTAAACGCATCCCACTCTACCGCCCTCGTGGAGGCCGTGCCACTGTTCTCCTCAAAGTAACTCTCAATACGTTCCCCCAGAGCCTCCCTGAACAACAGGTCATCCAGGGTGTCGGGTTGTAGGCGCCATGTTGGCACGCTGTTAGCAGTCACCATCCAGTTCAGGGATATCAACAACGGGTTGTGGTCCGATATCGTCTTGGCCAAGTATTCCGCCCCTCCCACCGCAGGGAGCACGCATGGCGAACAAAGAAATGCATCTAGCCGCACGTGTAGGTCATGCAAGTGTGAGTGAAAGGAGTAGTCCCTAGTAGTTGGGTGTAACGCCCTCCATGCATCTGTGAGGGCCCAGCTCTCCTGCCATTCCAACCTGCGCTTGGCGACTCTATGCACTGGGGACGCGCGCAGTGGGGGATGGGATCTATCCAATAACACATCCTCGACCGAGTTGAAATCTCCCCCCAAAAGGACCGGCCCTGCCAAATAACCCGCCAGTTTGCCCGAGATTGTAGATAAAAATGCGGGCAGATCTACATTAGGAGCGTACACATTGCAAAGAGATATCACCCTGCCTCTCAGCCTCCCCTCCACCGCCACATACCTGCCCTCCGGGTCCACCAACGTTTTTGTTACCTGGAAGGGGACCCCCGCCCGTACCCAAATCAGTGTCCCCCTCGCAAAGGCCGAGAACGTCGTGTGAAACAGCTGCCCCCTCCAGCGTCTCTGCAGAGCAGCCCCCTCATGCTTATTAAGATGCGTTTCTTGCAGGAACGCTATATGGACCCCCCTACGCTTGAGGTATGCCTGGACTTTATGCCTGCGTGTCATGGACTGCATACCCCGCACATTCCAGGAAACACATTTCAATGCCCCGGTACTAGCCATCCCCCCCCACACAACCGGACCAGACGATAAAGAACAATGTCCTCATGTGCTCCGCGACCACGGGCCAACCCACCCTCCCTCTCCCAACAGGAAGCCAAACCCCTCCAACAACAACTGCCCCCGAGCAACCCCAACTGCTCGCAACACCCACCCCCCCAGGACAGGCCCCCCGCAACTGGAAGTACCCCCATCCAAACTAACACTCCCAACCACCCCTCAAAGAAAGGCAGAAATGGCCGCAGTCTCCACTGCGGTGACCTTAGGGGCCAGTAAGGCGTGGCTCGATGCAATAGATCCTCAAAGCAAATCCACCCCGCGCACTCCACCCCACAATCCCCACATTATAGCGCCCCAAAACCTCAAATCACAGCGTTCCACTGCCACGGGCCCAGTGCCCCGGTGTCCAACCAGCGAGTCCATTCCACTAGTCCAGGTCAGCACGCCTCGAGTATCTCCTCCGAAGTCTGCGGTGTCACAATAGGGCCCCGGGCCCCGCCAAATTCCGATTGTCCTGTCTCCGAGCCCGTGTCCGGGCCCTCTGAGTCCGTGCCCTTCCCGGACTGACTTCTGGTGGTCCTGGATAAGTCCGCTACCGCCTGTAGAGCCGCCTGCCTCTCCGCCTCCGTCTGCAACACCGAAGGTTTGCCGGTTCTCCTGCGGTTCCTCCTGATCCGTTGGGATTTCCTGACCGGTTGTGCCACCTTAGCCTCCTCCTCACTGGCCTTAGCACCGTCCGTTCCCGCTTTATAAGTGTCCCACCAGGTCCAAGCGTCCGCAGAGGACGTGAAGAAAAGTGATTGTTCATCCACCACCACTCTCAGCTTCGCCGGGAACAACAGGGAGTACTTGATGCCTTCAGTATGGAGCTCCCGCTTAAGGGACAGAAAGTTCGCTCTGAGCCGCTGCGTTTCAAACGTATAATCCGGGAACATAGTGACCCTGCTATTGTCCACTTGAAAGGGCCCTGCCTCTCTCGCCCTCTGCAAAAGCCAGTCTCTGTCCCGGTAATGGAGCAATTTGAGCACCACTGGGCGAGGAGGGAGACCTGAGGCCGGTGGGCGCGCCGGAACCCTATGCGCTCGCTCCAGGGAGAAGAAGGGGGACAGTCCCTCCGGTGCCACCTCCGTTCGCAACCAGTTATCGAGGTAGCCCACCATATCGTCACCTTCAATTTTTTCCGGCAGGCCCACAAGGCGTACGTTGTTGCGCCTATTCCGGTTTTCCGCATCTTCGGCCCTCCGTTCCAGCACCTTCAAGCGGTCCATCACCTCCGACATCTGCGCCTTCACCGCTGCATGGCCCGGGGCTAATTCCTTAACCGTGATTTCCACGGATTTCACTCGGTCCTTAAGTTTATCATGGTCGGCCTTCAGGAGGCCCAAGCCTGTCGCCACCTGAGCTATATCTTGTTGTAAAGCGTCCTTTGTGGTGGCGATGGCCTCCAGGATACGATCCTGCATCCGCTGCAGTGCCGATTGGTCTCGATCCGCTCCTTCCGCGGCCTCTGTATCAGTCGCACCATCTCCCTTTCCTTTTGGCTTCCCCATCTGGGCCGGCACGAGCGATGGCCTCCAACTCTGTCCTTGCTCTCTCTCCGCACGTTGCCGGACGTCGTCCTCAGGGAGGTCCCCTGCAGCTGCAGCGGGAAGACCTGTCCCTTCCGTGCCTTGGGCGCCGCTCAGGGCTCCGGATCCAAGGCTGTCTCTAGGGAGCAGAGTCTCCGATCAGCCGCTAGACCGGATGGCGCCAGTCGTGCTCAGAGGCCCAGGGCCATCACCACAGGGCCATAGCCATGCTGTCGCCTCCACTACCAAGGGGCGGATCCCAGCCACCGCCCGAGGTGCGCCCGAGGTCCACTCCACCACCCAGGGAGGAGTGCGATGCAACCGCGAACATCTCCTAACTGTAGAGGCAGCAGCTCTCGGTGGGGCTCCGGTCCGGCGACTCCGTCGTCTCCGTGTCTCATGCCACCGCCGCCATCTTAGGTCGAAGACTTCGCGCCTGAGTCCAACTTTCGAAGTCGAATAACGGGTCAGGAATGGCCCGACGTCGTCCTCCGTGGGCACCGGACCCTCCGTGGTATCTTCCAGTGTCGGATGATATCAATTACGTCGGGGTCCGATCAGATTTTCAGGATATTTTCCGGGATCGGGCGCGGAGCTCCGAGCTCACGCTGCCTACCTCCTCGGCATCCAAGCCACGCCCCTGTGGGTCCTTCTCGTCGTGCTGGTTCTGATGATCGCCGGGTCCTCTGGTCTCGTCGCACCTACGGTTCTCAGCTGTGCTGTAGAGGCAGGTTGAGGTCAAAGAGGGCAGGGAGTCCGGGTCTCGTTGAGCTGGTCAGTCTGGTTCCGGAGGAAGGACGTCTTAGCAAACCGCAAAATACTTAGTTGGTGCCTGCTGCTGCAGGGTTACTACTCCTTAGTCACAAGGGAGAAATCTTGAGAAGAAGTCTTGAGTTCCTTTCGTAGAAAGTAGTTTCAGGATTCAAAGATGATCTAATTTGGAAGGGTCCCCGCTCCTACCTTTATTCTAAAGAAAGGGGCTGGTACGCGACTAGGTCCTGCCCATGGGTGGGACCAGGAAGGGGGGTGGTTACACCCCTCTCCCCTGTCCGGACTTTCCCCAGCTCAGGGTCTGGTGTGCCCCTGGAACTGGTTCAAGCCGGCATATGCACAGTGAGCACCGGGGTGCCACTTGCAGTCACCTTCCTATTCAGCCCTGCCTACCCAGGATATACAAAACCCTGTCTGGGATGGTGCTAGCACCGCTCCTGACAGGAAACCCTTTGCCCAAGCTCTCCTCGCCGGAAGGACTCCCAGCAGCAGGAGGTCAGACTTGTGTCTGTGGTGGCAGCATCCATTTTGTGATGCTGAGGCTCGAGTTGACTTTAACCGGGGTTGACAGTTACATACATGTTGTGTCCCTCTAGAAGGGTGGAATGCTAACCCCATCACCAGAATTGGCGAGGGGTTAGTATTCCAATTCGTATGACACCTTACTCGACATGTTTTGATAAAGCGATACCAGAGTTGGCAAATAACCGCGAGGATTATAATGCACTTAAGAGTATATGGTACGCGTTATCATGGAACAGCTATTAGGACTTGGTTCCGCAAGCTGCAAACGGGCTCAGCTCATGCCAGAGCACCATCTCACATGGTTCCAAGCACTCTGCCTTCAGGATTGTTAAGGCCTGCCATAGGAGTGACTGATAGGAATACATGTGTCCATTTTAGGGTTAGATATAGGTATACTATATCTAAAGCAAAGGGTGATTACACCACCTTGCCCCAGCTGTCGTGCAGCCAGTTGTGTCAGATTTAGATGGCCAGCCAGGGGTGGCATAATACATGCCCCTGGTAGGCCCTGGGTACACCTATGCCCTGGGTACCTAAGGTACACTGTGCAGGGACTGATAAGGTGACTCAGTATCCAATTAGATATGTACCTAAGGTACATGGAATCCATTTTACAGAGAGAGCAGTGGGCCTGGGGTCCTGAATAGCAGGGCCCCAGGTCAACTACGTCGGAAAACCAGCAAAACACCAGGCAAAAAGTTGGGGGAAACCACAGTCAGGTATCCATCTTCCTACACCCCAGATGGATGGGAACATGTAGGTAAGGTAAGAGTCCTTCATGTCGGGTAGGAAAGGAAGGACCCCTTGTGCACCAGCTGAAGAATCAAATGCAAAGTCACCATCTTGAAACAGCGATGTGGAATATGTAGATTCACATCTTTCAGATCCAACACAGGGCGAAGGTCGGTGGTATCCTTCTTTGAAACCAGAAAAATAATCAAATAGTACCTTTCCAGGGGCGAAACCTTGATGACAGCCTGTTTCACCAAGAGAAGCAGAACACCCTCCAGCAAGGGTGCCCTCCTCAAGGGACCCCATGGCAATACAGTCTCCCTGAAAACCTGAGCCGATCGAGATGAGAACTTGATCCGGTCACCTGAGGTCGCAGAAAGACCCTGCCAGTGGTGACAAAAGAAGGGAAGGCAACCCTCAACTGGGAAAGGCGAAGAGTCATTCCTTTGGAGCAGGAATGGAGGCGGTAACAGAGGACAGAGAGCAGGACTTGTCACTTCAAGGGGCCACCTGGCCACGATCCCCTGCCTCGAAAGTGCTGGTGAGCACCTCTAGATTGAGGAAAGGCAAAAGCACAGCGATTTCCAAAACCCGACCGAGAGGGAGGGCAAACATGTGCCATCAGCTTCCTGTTCTCAGCAGACCGCTTCACCATATCCTCCAGTTACGGGTCAAACACCTTAGCAGCCGGTCCATTGGGGCTGAGGGGCCACATCCCCCTCACCTTTACCCCTCACGAACAGTGTATGTCAGGCTGAGCAAAGGTCGGCCTGGCACCTGGGCGGTTCGGTTTTAAGCCCTGGAGTGCCCAGGATCGAGTGTCAATCTGTGACATACCATAATTACTCAGATAGAAGCCTTAGCACACTCTTAACTTCTATAGCATAAAATTAATGATAGCTAAAAGCATTAAAAGGTGAAATCGAACCAAGAAATGTGAACAAGAAAAATACACCTAGTAGTATCCGGTCTTCTGGTATCTGGTACCAGAGCTCCAAGAAGAACTGCCGAGCCCTCGAGAGAACCTGGCGCAGAGACCCAACACCGGACAACATGACTGCCCTTAAGCTCGCCACCAGGAAACACCACCAACTCATCCGCGCCACCAAGAAGACTGCATTCCAGGAACGACTGGACAACAACGCACACAACAGCAAAGAACTCTTCAACATCGTCAAAGAGCTCTCCAACCCCAACGCCGGAAACAACGACATCACCCCTTCGCAAGACCTCTGCAACTCCCTCGCCTCCTACTGCCACAACAAGATCGCGGACATACACAACAGCTTCAGCACTCAACCGACTAGCACCACGACCGAACCACCGTACCCCACCACCACCCTCCGCGCCTGGACTCCGATCAACACCGAAGACACCATCCGCACAATGAACTCCATCCACTCCGGATCTCCGACCGACCCCTGCCCCCACCACGTCTTCAACAAGGCCGACGCTATCATCGCACCCCACCTGCGGGACATCATCAACACCTCCTTCGACACCGCTACCTTCCCGGAGAGCTGGAAGCACGCCGAACTCAGCGCTCTACTCAAGAAGCTATCGGCTGACCCCACCGACCTCAAGAACTACCGCCCCATCTCGCTGCTCCCATTTCCTGCAAAAGTCATCGAGAAGACCGTCAACAAGCAGCTGGCCGCCTTCCTCGAGACGAACGGATCCCTCGATCCCTCACAGTCTGGCTTCCGGGCCAACCACAGCACCGAGACCGCCCTGATCGCAGTCACAGATGACATCCGAGCATTGCTCGACAACGGAGAAACAGCGGCCCTCATCCTCCTCGACCTATCTGCGGCCTTCGACACTGTTTGCCATTGCACCCTAGCACAACGCCTCAGCAACGTCGGTGTCCAGGAGAAGGCACTGGAGTGGATCATCTCCTTCCTCGCCGGAAGAACACAGAGAGTCCGCCTCCCCCCGTTCAGATCTGAAGCCACCGAAGTCATCTGCGGCGTCCCTCAAGGCTCCTCACTCAGTCCAACCCTCTACAACATCTACATGAGCCCCCTCGCAGACATCGCACGCCAGCACAACCTCAGCATCATCTCCTACGCCGACGACACCCAGCTGATCCTCTCCCTTACCAACGACCCCGCCACCGCCAGAGCCAACCTTCACGAAGGGATGAAAGAGGTAGCCGAATGGATGAAGAACAGCCGCCTGAAACTGAACTCGGACAAGACGGAAGTCCTCATCCTGGGATCCTCACCCTCCGCCTGGGACGACTCCTGGTGGCCCCCTGCCCTAGGCAGCGCACCCAAACCAACAGACCACGCACGCAACCTGGGCTTCATCTTGGACTCCTCCCTCTCCATGACCAGACAAGTCAACGCCGTCTCCTCGTCATTCTTCAATATCCTGCGCATGCTACGTAAGATCTTCCGGTGGATCCCCACTGAGACCAGGAAGATGGTCACCCAGGCCATCGTCACAAGCTGTCTGGACTAATTAAACACCCTCTACGCCGGAACCACCGCCAAACTCCAGAAGAGACTCCAGCGGATCCAGAACGCCTCAGCACAACTTATCCTGGACATACCCCGTCGCAGCCACATCTTCGGACACCTGAGAGATCTGCATTGGCTCCCGGTCAACAAGAAAATCTCCTTCCGTCTCCTCACCCACGCACACAAAGCCCTACACAGCCAAGGCCCAGGATACCTCAACAGCCGCCTCAACTTCTACGCTCCCAAACGCCAGCTCCGTTCGACCAGCCACGCCCTCGCCGCCGTCCCCCGCATCCGCAGAGCCACCACAGGGGGACGGTCCTTCTCCTACCTCGCTGCCAAGACATGGAACTCCCTCCCCATCCACCTCTGCCTGACCCAGGACCACCTCGCCTTCAGGAAGCAACTCAAGACCTGGTTGTTCGAGCAGTAGCGGACCCCCCCCCCCAGCGCCTTGAGACCCTCTGGGTAAGTAGTGCGCTATATAAATACGATGATTGATTGATTGATTGATTGGTAATTTCTAGATATCTGTCCCTCTTCCCCATAACTTACCCCTGGGTATCCGGGGAGAGTAAGGCCCCTCTGTTGCCAATATTTCGAGCTCAAGGGTAGAGCCCTCGTTTGACCATCACCTATCACAGCACGTGTGAGCATCGTCTCCCTAAGCAGCTTGCACCCAGGTTTTTTATAACTCACAGAGACGACAAAAAATAGTTGATTGTACTTTCCCACGTTTCCAAGGATGAGTAAAGTCTCTCGTATGTATGAGGTTGTACCTTGCAAATAATCGCATTTGAGGTTATGAAATCAGAAAAGATTTCAAGGTTGTCCAGGGGAATAAAACACGTAACGTGTAAATTAGTGGTCTGCCCATGTGAAAGGCAAAATACGAATCCATAGTGATTTCTGGTAGGCAGAAGTCTTGATTAATATACATTTGGATGTGTTTGGTACATTGTTAAGTGTGGACGGTGAACTCTGCTCTGCCAGTGGAGTTTGCAGAGTTTTTCCAACTCCGCGCTCCGCTTGGAAACTGTGACTCCGCTGCGTATCATAGTTTGTGTTTGCCCCTGCCGTCCACCCTTACTTTTAATCTGAACACACCACTTGGGAGTTGCAGTGAGTGGGTATGCAGCCTTTTATATCTAGTCGTAAGCCAATGACACTCCCCAGATTTATCTTCGGGTGCCATCAGAGGTTGGCATCCCCAGGGCTTGCAACGTATCCCGCAAAGCACTGTTGTTTTATAAGCTTAAACTACAGGAAGCCAAGTTGTCCCACAGTGCCTGGAGGAGGCGCATAACGCTGTGTACTACCAGCGGCCACCAGACGTGTACGGAAGCCTGGTGAGTTGATGGAGCAGAGGGTGGGAGTTGGGAACAGATAGGGAAAGATGTTTGGTGGTGGGCATGGCACCGACCAGAGTGGATGCAAAGTGGATTGGGGTGGGAGGAAAGAAGCTTCAATAGCTGGATCCAGCAGGAAACAAGCATCAAATCCCGATATGCAGCTGGAATGACTGACATCATCTCAGGATGCTAAGAGACACCGTCTGGGGGTGGAGACTTCAGGGGAGGCTACCAACCCCAGTTGTCTGTACGGCTATTTTGTGCCACTTCCGTCAGAGAGAAGGTGGGAGCGTCAGGCTGCGTGCAGCGGCGGAGCATGCTCGTGGGCATCAGAAGCCCCCTTTCCAGCATGCGGACAGAGCAGCTCCCAGTACGCAGACAGGCAGAGCCCGCAGGGAGAATGAATGATGTGGATCCAAGAGTGGGTGAGACACAGGGGCCCGGGAGGAGTAGGTGGGATGGGGCGGGAGTGTCCGAGTGGGTGGGTAATGTCAAAGGTGGGTGAATGTTAGGGTTATGATAAATGTATGTCCCTCAAGGTTGGCAGGTTTGCTGCTCTCCATGGTCTCGAGGGGACTAGCGGAAACATCCCCACGGAATCGAACAGGGGTTCAGGGAGGACAAAAGAGATGAAGACCAGGCATTATAGTGAATGCAGCCCAGTTCTTGCCATAACATGGCCCAATCTTTCTTCTCAAGCAGTGCATCTACCACCCTCAAAGCCTCCCCCTCCTTCTCCATAGCCTTCTTCACCCCCTCTCCAATCCTGCCTCTCCCTTCAGTGATCTCTCCTTGACGGCCTCAGTGGCTCCCTCATCCCAGGGCACCTTTGAGCAAACATTCACACTGCATGGTGGGTGGTGACTAGGGTGGAGTGCAACTCTGTGGAATTCCAAGTAGTTTTATGCAACTCCACGGAATTCAGCGTTGTGCAACTCCGCCCCTATATATTGTAAACAATTGTTAATACTTTATTAAAAACACTCTTATGTATCATTTCTTCATTAGCATATCGTTAGCAACAGTGGCATAGCACAACACTGTATACACACAAAATCATTTCTGTGTGCTAGTGGACTGTTTCGGGCTCTTTAGGAGTAATTCAGAGTGGACCACGAATTACGGCAAATCACAAATCATGGCTTGAGAGCCTGGCAAAAGTACATGAGGTTTATCATTAATGGACAGCATCATTGGTGTTAATGAATTTAGTTACCCGGGAATCACATTGAACTCTGCAGGTACCTGGCACCCGCAGGTGACTTCCTGTTGCATAAAGCTCAGTAGATCAGAGAGAGCCGTCTTTAATCTCTATAGTAGCTCATTCAAAGGTAATATCTCTCCTAAAAGTGTTCAACGCTCAATTCCTTCCTAGAGCAGTGTATGGGGCAGGGGTTTGGGGCTACCACAATGCTTTTCTACTTCAGCTGTAACAAAATCAAATTTATCGTAAGTTTTTACATCTCCCACCCGCACCATCAAACTGCATTGTTCATGCAGAGATCGATCAGCAATACATTGAGGACACAGTCCACTTGGCACCCCTTTTGCTTTCGATTAGCATATGGGTGAATGCATATGGCAAGCTATGTAGCGATATTATTAAGGATTGTCTGAGCGTTGACAGAAGATGTGTTTTACCACGGTTGAGTTATACATCCTGTACCTCAAAGGCCCTGGGGTTGTCTGCTCTCTTTTCCTTACCTACAACTAGAAAGAAAGAGGATAAATCAATGGTAAAGCGCTTATTTCTTCAGTTCTGCGAAGAAAGGAGATTTGCACTCGAAAGCACGAAAAGCACAGTTCACTTTTACAATTAACTGCTCGCCTCTGCTGAGCCAGTTTTTTAGGTCTCGTCAAAGTAGCGCGCATGCGCTGCATAGGAGGGGACCTCTTGAAATCAGTTTGCTTTTTCGGCCAAAAACATGCACGCTTTGCATTGCTTTCAATGGCAACGCGTGCACGTTTGGCAATTCCCTTGAGGGAGCGGGCTTTGGCGACATCTGCTTATAATTAACGCGCAAACAGATGGTGCCCCTGCTCGCTCCCGCAAGGAAAACGCTGTGTGTGCTCTCGGCCCGCACTCCCCCCACCCCTCCCTTTTGTTAACCCGTGGGCTACGCCAAGAGATTATTTTTCTACATGTTCTGTTTGTTATTATTTACAGCGTGCACAAGCTTGTACTAATACAAGCGTGAATTATTTTTGTTTGAGGCGCGCTCCAGTCTGAACATGGAACTTGTCTTTTGTCACATGATACATTATTTACGTATTTCTCATGTTCTCATGCCACAGGCTGCAGCCAGAGAGTGAGTGTTACATGAGGACGTGAGATAAGGATCTCTTTTGATATATGTATAACCTCATACCTTATGACAGCCTCACAGCGGTCTTTAGCCCTGGTGATGTTTGGAGCTGCTTCTCTGAGCCTCTTTGACGGTCATTCAATATGACAAGACGCTTGCATGAATTAGACTTGGTAGGGACCATCCCCATATCAGTTCAGGAAATCTCCGGCGTCCCACATCCTTCTCCCACTGACTGGCACCATGCCACGCGCCACCTCACAGACTGGCAATTCATGCTCGCGCCAAGGCTCTAATCACAATCTGGTTATCCACGCGCTGCCTTTTGTGATCCAATCATAGGTGGCGTCACTCTACCTGGCACGGTGTCCCTAGGGAAGTACGTGAAGGGGTATCCGTGTCTACAGATCATTATGGACTTCTCCTCGGAGCTAGGGAGTGACGACGACAGAGCTGCAGCTCGGGAGATTCCCTGTCCAGTTGATGTTCCCAACCAAGGCCCCAATGTGCTAGTCGGGCATGGGCTCTTGCACCTGATAAGCGGCCTGAATGGCAGCACTAATCAACTTTCATGCAAAACGCGATTACCGCGTCCAAAGGTGTTGCAAGCGGTTGCCTCGCAGACTGTGAAAATCACGAGGGGGCTTAACAAAGCGGGACAGTGCAGTCACCCCTAGGATCCCAAGGAGAACCACCTCGAATCTAGGGTGATATAGTTTTATTTTGAACAACGGTGGCAAATTAAACAAGCATTGGCATAGCCAATAGATCTTGCTTTTGGGACCTTATAAGTATTTAGTAATGCAACACTTGATGTTGTTGCACCAAGGATATTGTGCTGGATAACTAAACGCTCCCAAAGGCGAGACCTATTGGCTATGCCAATGCTGGTTTTATCTTGTTCTTGCATTAACTCATTGGGAACGTTCTATACTTTTTCGGTTCAAATCTAACACTGTATGACATCTTTTGTGGTTCGCTGACCCTTTTGTCCATCTGGGGAACCCGGCAACTTTCTGCCCTTGTGATAACCTTTCCGAACAGTCTTTGCTGCATTACATTTTTTTGTGTTTATTATAAATATGCACAGAAGCACTTTCTTAAGCCATTGTTAAAAATGTGTGGTTTTTGCAGATGCAATGAAGCATTACACCATTTGCAATTGTTAAACACCCGAATATTTTTTTTAGTATATGTTCTTTTTATAAATCTGCTATCAGAGCCAGGAGAACGATGGAGGGCTAATAATTTACTTAAGGTTGTGATGGACTCTTTATGATTCGCATATTTGTCTTGCAAGAATCTCTTTTATTCTTTTTATCTTTTATTCTTTTCTGCTGGATTTTAGCGGTCTTAGTATTGATAATTCGCACTTTCATAAATTTGCAAGACCTTGCAGAGTTTGGACATTGATATTTACTGATTTAGATATTCTGTTCTAATAAATTTTACCTAACTGATGTTCGAATTGTGGAAATTTTCTTTCAATGTTGCTGTATTAATATGTTGTGTATTTTTTGTCTTTTGCGGCCTGTCCAGCCGAATAAAGTGTTATTGATTGATTGGTCTTGATTGATGTACATTGAGATGCGTTTGGCATATTGTAAACATCAATAATTGTAAATACTTTATTTTAAAAACGCTTGCATCATTTCATTAGCATATCGTTAGCATATTGTTAGCAACAGCGGCATAACACAACATTGTAACGACACAAAATCATTTTATAACCCAGTTGTAGTTCCTCGATTTACAGAAGTTGTTACCCTAGTGCAGGGTGGAGGGTGGTTAAAAAACCGGGGGGGGGGGGGTCTCTCAAAGGGCCGCGGCCAATATAATTAAGTGCATAGCTGAAAAGCAGGCAAGCTAAAAATATATGATTTTCATTGTGTGTGCTTGAATGGTATTTTGGTGCTCTGTCATTGCATCCAGATATACAACACAACAAGTAACATTACAACTACAACAAGCCAAGACTATTGGTTTTGTTAATGGTTGTTACTTGTATAGGATAAATACAAAACAATTATGGTTTTGTTGTATAGAATATTTAAAATGCTTTAGTTCTGAAATCAATAGACTCTGAAAGAACTATAACGAGTCTCTTTGAAGTTACCTCAAAGGCAGTAAAGGGTGGTATTTTTTTCATCCCGAAGGTGAGGGCTAAAGTAGAGAGCCCGACAGGGACCCGTCTTAGCACCAGCTCTTTAGAACTGCTGGTGCTGAGCACCGCAGGACCCGGGCCACTTAAAGCCCTGCTCTAGTGTATAACAAGGTTTTAAAGGCTCGTGACACGCCTGCTTTCAACCGATAGGACTGCCTGGTCACCACAGATGTGGCGCTAGCAGTTACAACATCTGGGCCAGTGGCTCACTCAGAAGCTAATCTTACACAATAGAGACTTGGGTTCTAATCTCGCCTTTGGCACCTAAACCAAACAACTGCGAGAACCAGGACAAATCACCTATCAATTAACTCCTTGTACCTCAAATTTTAAGACTGTGAAAAACAGCTTCCCCATATTCTCCCCATCTCCCCTCCTGGTTTCTGATGTTCGGTTCCTTCTGAACCACCCCATCATTTATATCTATGCAGGGCTTTAAGTGGGCGGGGTCCTGCCGGTGCTTAGCACCAGCAGTTCTAAAAAGCAGCTGCTGAGACGGGTCCCTTTCAGGCTCTTCGTTTTTGCCATCATCCTCAGAGTGAAAAAAACAAAACATATTAACTCTGCATCAGCACCACCCTTCACTGCTTTTGAGGTGACTTCAAAGAGGCTCGTTATAGTTCTTGCAGTCTCCATGTCCTGAAACATTTTTAATATTTTATACAACATAGCCATAGTTGTCGCTTATTTATCTTGCACAACTTACAACCAGTGGTGTCTCCTCCGCTAAGGCGGAGGAGGGTCGCCCCACTGCCTTCAAACTGGAAAAGAAAGGAAAAAACAACATGATAACGTAATGTTATTACCATTTTGTTTTGTCCTCCTGATGCGGCAGCTTGCGTGAGGGGGCGGGCGGGACTGCAGAGCAGGGGAGGAGGGTACAACCCTCTTAAGTGTGCAATGACTGTTTGGCAGACCCTCTCAGCCGCCCAAAACAGTCATGCGCACTTCCCTGTTCTCCATGCAGGCTGCAATACAGGCTGCGTGGAGAACATGCCCACCCCTACAGCCCCTGGCTGAGCACTGCGTCACGACGCTCAAACCAATCACAACGCTGCATTGCATATCTGGAAGCAATGAGAGAAGCAGCACAATACCAGTTGGGCAGCACACTATGCTAAGCACAGATGTTTTGCTTAGGTGTTTTTAAGTCACGCCCTTAATTACATCAGCCATGCCCCGTTTAGAGGCCCCCTACCTAGCTTTTTCATTCCACTTAAAGCCCTGCTGTGTACTGCCCTCGAGTTTGAGGCGCTTCTGTTACAATATACTATCATTTCAAGGCGCTATATTGAGATAGATCTATGCTATACGAAGATTGTGGAGGAGTTGCTTAAGAAAAGGCACTGGGGACGCGTAAACTCGACTTGGCCTTTAACAGCCGATTACATTCTGAGATCTGTACTCTGGACACTGAACACTTGCACCAATTAGGCCAGGATATCATTAAAATAATTTGTGAACGGATCGCTTAGGACCGAGAACATGCCGTCCTTCCCTGGTGACATGGACCAAAGGAGCCCGCGGTGCCAGAAAGAACTTGTTGACCCCTAACAAAAACAAACACGGGAAAAGCCAAGAGGTCTTGTCATTGGCATCTATTAGCTTTGTTAATGCCCTTTGGCAACGCTACACAGCACCAGCACGGGGCTGTGCAGGATGGCCAAATGCACAAAATGGCTTGGGTTCAATTTTTATTTAGCCATCTGAAATGGATCAGTAAATTTAAAAAATAATGAACGAAGTAGCATAAAACCTTTCTTATTTATTTTCAAGAAGGGCTAGCAGCAATTTGCTGCCTGGTCGTCCCAGGGGCGCAACTAGACCCGAACTTCAGGGGAGGGGGGGTGGGCGGGCTAACACTTCTAGCCAGGGCTAGCCCTAGCACAGGTCACACACAGTGCAACAATCTTTTTTGGCGCCCCCTCCCCCATTTCCTCCTTCTCCATGAATTCCCTCATTACCACTCGCCAACAATGCACCTCGTCTTTCTAGAGCACCTTTCTGACAAACATTTCATTTTTTTATAACGCTACTTATAGTTTACTCACACTCAGCTCTGTGATCTGCATGGTACATTGTAGCAGGCGCATTAACCCTTACGCCCGTCCGCGCCGAGCCCGCGCCCAGCGCCAGACCCCCTGGCCCTCGCATTGCCCAGCCCTCCCGCATTACCTACGATGCCTCCACCCTCCTAGCCCTTAACCCCGGCCGTCCCCCCAACTGCGTCCAAGCCGCTCCTGGACACACCCATGGACCTTTCTCATGCTACTCCTGCAGATTCATCGGCACCGTCAACATCTCCGCTACGATCACACCTCAGATTCCCGACCCCAACCACCTACAATGCATCTTGCTCAACACCCGATCGGTCCACAGGCACGCCATTGACCTATGGAATCTACTAGACACCATCTCTCCGGACGTCGCCTTCCTTACAGAAACATGGATGAACGCCTCCTCCGCCCCAGACATCACCATTGCCATCCCAGAAGATTATAAGATCATACGCAAGGACCGTACCGGCCTCACAGGAGGAGGAATCGCTATCGTCCATAAGAAATCCATCCACATCTCAACCAGCTCTGACATCAATCTCGCCAACTCTGAACACCTTCACTTCCAGATCCACATCGACCCCAAGACCACACTCAGAGGCACCCTCCTTTACAGGCCACCAGGACCCCGCGCACAATTTAGTGAGGACATCACAGACTTCATCACTCCACACGCGCTCCCCTCCAAAGATTACATCCTTCTGGGAGACCTCAACTTTCACCTTGAAAAGAACAACGACCGCAACTCCACCACCCTTCTGGACAACCTCGCCAACCTCGGACTTAAACAACTGGTCGCTTCCCCCACCCACATCGCAGGTCACACTCTCGACCCTATCTTCACCTCCAGCAATCATGTCTCCTTCAGCCACACTACGGCTCTCCTCTGGACTGACCACAGCTGCGTTCACTTTACCTACAACAAGCCCAAACCCAACAACCAACCCCAACCAACTCTGCAAAGAAACAGGAACAAAATCACCATCGACCAGATCTCCTCATCGCTTCTTCTAAACCCCCCAGCCCACTCCTCAAACCCCGACCAAGCCGCCACCAACCTCACCCTTTGGCTTTCCAACAGCGCCGACATCCTAGCACCACTGAAAAAACGACAAAGCAAACTTGGCAGCAAGAAGGCATCATGGTTCAACGATGATCTTAAGAAATCCAAGAAACTCTGCCGCTCCCTTGAGAAGGCCTGGAAAAAAGACCCAACCACCAGCACCAAGGACGCCTTCAAAAACGCCACCCGCATACACCACCAACTGATCCGAAAAGCCAAGAAAACCGCCTTCAAGGAACGACTAGATAACAACGCCCACAACAGCAAGGAACTTTTCAACATCGTCAAGGAATTTACCAATCCCTCGGCCAACTCTAACGACATCACCCCCTCTCAAGCACTCTGCGACTCCCTAGCCTCATTCTTCCACAACAAAATTGCAGACATCCACAACAGCTTCGACAACCAACCCGAAGACCAACCCACCCAACCATCTACTGAACTTCCACCCCCCTCGAACATCCTTAATGACTGGAACCCAATCTCCACTGAGGACACCATCCGCCTGATGAACTCCATCCACTCAGGATCCCCCACAGACCCATGCCCTCACCACATCTTCAACAAAGCAGACTCCATCATAGCACCGCACCTCCGAGACGTCATCAACTGCTCCTTCAAATCCGCCACCTTCCCAGAAAGCTGGAAACACGCTGAACTCCGCGCCCTTCTGAAGAAACCCACAGCAGACCCCACCGAACTCAAAAATTACCGCCCCATCTCGCTCCTTCCATTCCCGGCCAAAGTCATTGAGAAAGCTGTCAACAACCAGCTCGCCGCCTTCCTCGAAGCCAACAAATCCCTCGACTCCTCACAGTCCGGCTTCCGAGCAAAACAGAGCACTGAGACCGCCCTCATCGCAGCAACAGACGACATTCGAACTCTACTGGACAATGGAGACACAGTCGCCCTCATCCTCCTCGACCTCTCAGCAGCCTTCGACACAGTCTGCCATAGCACCCTTCTACAGCGCCTCAGAAACATCGGAAAACCAAGGAAAAGCTCTGGAATGGATCACCTCGTTCCTCACCGGAAGAACCCAGAGAGTCCGCCTTCCACCATTCAAGTCAGTGGCCACTGAAGTCATCTGCGGCGTACCACAAGGATCCTCACTCAGCCCCACCCTTTTCAACGTATACTTGAGCCCCCTCGCGGCCATCGCCCGCCAACACAACCTCAACATCATCTCCTACGCGGATGACACTCAACTGATCCTATCACTCACCAATGACCCTAGCACCGCCAAAACGAACCTACACGAAGGAATGAAAGAAGTAGCCGAATGGATGAAACACAGCCGTCTGAAACTGAACTCAGATAAAACAGAAGTCCTCATCTTAGATACCTTCCCCTCCGCATGGGACGACTCTTGGTGGCCAGAAGCCCTTGGAAAAGCACCCATCCCGACAGACCATGCACGGAACCTGGGCGTCATCCTGGATTCCTCACTTTCAATGAACAGACAAGTCAACGCCGTCTCCTCATCCTGCTTCAACATTCTTCGCATGCTCAAAAAAACATTTCGTTGGATCCCCACCGAAACTAGGAAAACGGTCACCCACGCTCTGGTCACGAGCCGACTGGACTATGGAAACACCCTCTACGCCGGGACTACCGCTAAACTCCAGAAAAAACTCCAACGAATCCAAAACGCCTCAGCCAGGCTCATATTAGACATCCCGCGTAAAGAACATATCTCTGGTCACCTGAAAAACCTCCACTGGCTTCCCGTCAATAAGAGAATCACTTTCTGGCTCCTTACCCACGCACACAAAGCACTCTACGAAATCGGACCAGAATGCCTCAACACACGACTGTCCTTCTACGCCCCCTCCCGCCAGTTTCGATCTTCCAACCAAGCCCTTGCCAATGTACCTCGCATCAACAAGACCACCATGGGAGGTAGATCCTTCTCCTACCTGGCAGCTAAAACCTGGAACTCACTTCCCACCTACCTTCGCCTTACCCAGAACCACCTAGCATTCAGAAAGCAACTTAAAACGTGGATATTTGACAAGTGATTCCCTACCCCTCCTTAAGCGCCTTGAGACCCTCTGAGTATGTAGTGCGCTATATAAATTCTCTGACTTGACTTGACTTGACTTGAGTGCACAGTGAGCGATGCAACAGCGTGAGAGTAGGGTAAGAGGAGTGACTGTAGGGTGAGTGAGGTGACCATATGAATTTGGGTGCGAATGTAAGTGCAGAGTGGGACGAATTAATGCATGAAAGCCTTTGAGCCCTATGCTAGGTGCGCGCCTGGGTATCCCCCCACACCCAAACGCCCCACTCCGAGAGAGGGGAAAAGGAAAAGCAGCACACTGGGAAAAGCAACTTAGCAGATGCACAAGTAAGCAGCTTAGCAGAAGGAACGAAGAGAGGGATGTCGTTTTGTCGTCTACAGAAGCACAGGAGAGAGAGACAGCTTACAGCACATAATGGACAGTCACATGAAGCGCAGAGAGTATTTGGTGGGGGGAGAAGCACACGAGGGAGAAAGTTGGAAAATACATGCACTATCATGGAGTGTTTACGAAAAAAGATTAGAAGTGCTCTAAAAGTGACCAGTGGAAGGATAGAGGCCAGCCAACCAGAGGCATGATAAAGAGTCTATGTGTCAGGTAAGGGTAAACACGGGATGGACACGCTGGGACAGAGTCCTTGAATGAGTGACAAGAAGGCCATCCAATGGTAAGGATAACGGGTGGGCGGTAATCCCCAGCAAATTTTTGGTATTCCCACCAGAGGTCTTTTCTCACCAGACGGAAGGCTCGACCTAAAAAGATAAATACTGAGGAAACACCATCTCCCACCCCCCAAAAAAAACTACCAATATGAAACTTTGTAGAAAAAAATATGCCATAATAAAGAAAACCCTGAAATACTGAATCGATTTTAATTTGGACCACATTATCTGCTTCTCCATCAACCCATCTGGATCCGGCCCAGCTTCCTAAATGTCCACAGCAGGGGCTCATCCCATTGAGCGACCTGCTGGCATCATCTGCTTGCTGCCCAGGCTCCAGGAGATACCGTGACACATATGTCACCCGCCACATGCCTCATACCTTTAAAAGTACCGCAGTCTCACAGCACAGGGCACTGCCGTCATACCTTTAAAGGTACCTCAGTCTCACAGCACTGGGCACTGCCGTCATACCTTTAAAGGTACCTCAGTCTCACAGCACTGGGCACTGCCGTCAGCCTCACAGCACTGGGCACTGCCGTCAAACCTTTAAAAGTACCTCAGTCTCACAGCACTGGGCACTGCCGTCAGCCTCACAGCACTGGGCACTGCCGTCATACCTTTAAAAGTATCTCAGTCTCACAGCACTGGGCACTGCCGTCATACCTTTAAAAGTACCTCAGTCTCACAGCACAGGGCACTGCCTTCATACCTTTAAAAGTACCCCAGTCTCACAGCACCTGGCACTGCCTTCATACCTTTAAAAGTACCTCAGTCTCACAGCACAGGGCACTGCCTTCATACCTTTAAAAGTACCTCAGTCTCACAGCACAGGGCACTGCCGTCATACCATTAAAAGTACCTCAGCCTCACAGCACAGGGCACTGCCGTCATACCTTTAAAGGTACCTCAGTCTCACAGCACAGGGCACTGCCGTCATACCTTTAAAAGTACCTCAGCCTCACAGCACAGGGCACTGCCGTCATACCTTTAAAAGTACCTCAGTCTCACAGCACTGGGCACTGCCGTCATACCTTTAAAAGTACCTCAGTCTCACAGCACAGGGCACTGCCGTCATACCATTAAAAGTACCTCAGCCTCACAGCACAGGGCACTGCCGTCATACCTTTAAAGGTACCTCAGTCTCACAGCACAGGGCACTGCCGTCATACCTTTAAAAGTACCTCAGCCTCACAGCACAGGGCACTGCCGTCATACCTTTAAAAGTACCTCAGTCTCACAGCACTGGGCACTGCCGTCATACCTTTAAAGGTACCTCAGTCTCACAGCACAGGGCACTGCCGTCATACCTTTAAAAGTACCTCAGCCTCACAGCACAGGGCACTGCCTTCATACCTTTAAAAGTACCTCAGTCTCACAGCACAGGGCACTGCCTTCATACCTTTAAAAGTACCTCAGTCTCACAGCACAGGGCACTGCCGTCATACCTTTAAAAGTACCTCAGCCTCACAGCACAGGGCACTGCCTTGCCCTTCATACCTTTAAAAGTACCTCAGCCTCACAGCACAGGGCACTGCCTTCATACCTTTAAAAGTACCTCAGTCTCACAGCACAGGGCACTGCCGTCATACCTTTAAAAGTACCTCAGTCTCACAGCACTGGGCACTGCCGTCATACCTTTAAAAGTACCGCAGTCTCACAGCACAGGGCACTGCCGTCATACCTTTAAAAGTACCTCAGCCTCACAGCACAGGGCACTGCCTTCATACCTTTAAAAGTACCTCAGTCTCACAGCACAGGGCACTGCCGTCATACCTTTAAAAGTACCTCAGCCTCACAGCACAGGGCACTGCCTTCATACCTTTAAAAGTACCTCAGTCTCACAGCACAGGGCACTGCCTTCATACCTTTAAAAGTACCTCAGTCTCACAGCACAGGGCACTGCCGTCATACCTTTAAAAGTACCTCAGCCTCACAGCACAGGGCACTGCCTTGCCCTTCATACCTTTAAAAGTACCTCAGCCTCACAGCACAGGGCACTGCCTTCATACCTTTAAAAGTACCTCAGTCTCACAGCACAGGGCACTGCCGTCATACCTTTAAAAGTACCTCAGTCTCACAGCACTGGGCACTGCCGTCATACCTTTAAAAGTACCTCAGCCTCACAGCACAGGGCACTGCCTTCATACCTTTAAAAGTACCTCAGTCTCACAGCACAGGGCACTGCCGTCATACCTTTAAAAGTACCTCAGTCTCACAGCACAGGGCACTGCCGTCATACCTTTAAAAGTACCGCAGTCTCACAGCACAGGGCACTGCCGTCATACCTTTAAAAGTACCTCAGTCTCACAGCACAGGGCACTGCCGTCATACCTTTAAAAGTACCTCAGCCTCACAGCACAGGGCACTGCCGTCATACCTTTAAAAGTACCCCAGCCCACAGCACATGGCACTACGTTCATACCTTTAAAAGTACCCAGATCTCACAGGACATGGCACTGCCTTCATACAGTTTAAAGTACCCCAGTCTCGCAGCACAGGGCACTGCCGTCATACCTTTAAAACTACCTGAGCCACATGGCACTGCCTTCCAACCTTTTAAAGTACCCGAGCCTCACAGCACAGGGCACTGCCTTCATACCTTTAAAAGTACCCAGCCCACAGCACATGACACTGCCTTCATACCTTTAAAAGTACCTCAGTCTCACAGCACAGGGCACTGCCTTCATACCTTTGAAAGTACCCGGTCTCATAGCACTGGGCACTGCC
This sequence comes from Lissotriton vulgaris, assembly GCF_964263255.1. Classification (NCBI taxonomy): domain Eukaryota; kingdom Metazoa; phylum Chordata; class Amphibia; order Caudata; family Salamandridae; genus Lissotriton; species Lissotriton vulgaris. The sequence continues at coordinate 85,043,358 of NC_141699.1, forward strand.
TTCATACCTTTAAAAGTATCCCAGCCCACAGCACATGACACTGCCTTCATACCTTTAAAAGGCAGTGCCATGTGCTGTGAGATTGAGGTACTTTTAAAGGTATGACGGCAGTGCCATCATACCTTTAAAAGTACCCCAGTCTCACAGCACATGACACTGCCTTCCAACCTTTTAAAGTACCCAAGAATCACAGTACATGGCACTGCCTTCCTATGTTTTAAAGTACCCCAGTCTCACAGCACATGGCACTGCCTTCCAACCTTTTAAAGTACCCAGCCCACAGCACATGACACTGGCTTCATACCTTTAAAAGGCAGTGCCATGTGCTGTGAGATTGAGGTACTTTTAAAGGTATGACGGCAGTGCCATCATACCTGTAAAAGTACCTCAGTCTGGGGGCGTGGCTAGCAGCCGAGCGAAATGGCCGCTGCCTACAGGGGCTCCGGGGGTAAAACCGTCTACCCAGCAATCAGATTATTAATCCGCCCTTAAAATTGTGCCCAGGGTCCGAATTTCGACGGCTGAGGTGAAGCGGAACGGAGCGATCTAGATCTGGTGCAGATCCGTTCACGACTGAATGAGCAACAGAGGACGGCGGATTGCAGCCTACGCGCCTGGCGGAAGCCGGGGACTAAATTTTGCTGACAGGCCCGAGTTGCCACACAGCTAGCTGTGGGGGCCGTAAGAGAGGCGGCCCATCTCCGTGTGAAAAAGACGTCAACGGACAGGAGTGGTGGAAGCGCTGTCTGTTGCTGCTGGCCTGGGTGAGCTAGAGCGTCGGAACCCAGCTACGCCGTCAGAGATTGAGGCAGGTATTGGAGGCGCATACCGGGTGGAATTGCAGAGGAGGAGCTACCGTCATACAACCAGGCACACACTGCTGCGTGCACCTACAACAAAGCTGCTATTTCATCAAGATAAATTAACCTCCGCCTCACTGCACATAAATAAGGGGCCGGATTATTAATAGTGACGGGACACATGTGAAGCACCCGGCGGGGGGCCTAAAAAGGCTGCACTTCTCAGCCTGGTCGAACTGGTGACCCAACTAGTGAGGGTTCCGGCGGTGGCATAGGTGGATGGCACCTGGAGAAAAAGTGAGGGGCAGTCAGCACCGGGCGTAAGGACACAAACAGCTAGCCCCTAGCGCGTGTGCATAATGTCTGAAGTATGAAACAAAAGAAGTACCAGGCTGTTCCTAGATAGGGTGAAGGTTAGATGTTGGTAACTACTTAATGTCGTGGATGAACGCGTGGGTATCCACTGTGTTGGATATAATGGCCTCACACACCCTTGCAGGTGTCATGCTTCATCATCATCGGCAATGCTCCTCGTTGGGTCGGCGGTGCAATACCCAACGGGCAACACCTCAAAGAGGGGCTCTTTGGCGGAGATCTTTTTCCAACTGCCGTATGGGTGAAGTGTGGGTGAGGGGCCAGTAGTGTGTAGACGTGGTGAAAGAGTTTAAAATTGGAGTAAAGGGTACCAGGATCAAGTTTATTCTAGCGGTCCCTTATTCCAAATTAAAAATGAAAAAATATAATAGGCTCGTAGGGAAATAGTGTCCCCTAGTGCGAGACTAGACTACAGAGTGTATCAATCGGTCGACATGTTTCTCGCTGTTTGTCCTCTGATTAGCGATTCCTCAGGACCAAGAAAAATAAACAAAAAGGTTTGTGATTCGTTAACTATCTACATGGTGCCTTTACCTTGCTAGAAGTCATTTTCCAATTAGTGTAAAGGGTCAAAAATTGTACCTGTGTTGTGCTGCAATTGCCTAAAGTGGGAGACAAAAAGAGCATTTCACAACAGGTCACGTTTCCAAAGTAGTTGACATGTGACACCAAACAACCAATACAGTGTGAAGCATGCCTATATGGGTGTATAATAGACATGTGTTAAAAACAAGTGGACTCAACCGTGATGAGCAAAGTGAATTGCGTGCTCAAAGGGAGTAGTCCCTCTAATTAAAAACAATAATTAGCAGCAGTATTCTCATGACAGTTGCGATGGTTGAGCACTCACCTATCTTGGTTGGGTGAGTTACAACAACAGCACCCGGCAGGTAGAGCTACGGATATAACCTCTCAGTTTTCAGGCTAATGTAGATGAACAGAAATCAAGTATTGTGTAAAACAGTATAGAGAGCATATAACACTTTGTTCCATGATCAATTTCACTAACCATCTGTGTCGACCATGTAAAAGTGAGCGTCTCATTTGATCTTAGAATCATGTGGTGCCCCTTCTGTTAATAAAATCAGGGGTTAATTAACTAGGTGACCGATGTTATCAACTGGGATCAATGTAAAATCTTAGCGATTCCAGAGTGCCTTTCTCACCATTCCCCTCTCTCGCTCTCACTCTCTCAGATGGTGTTTCTCGTATACGCACATAGATTCGGTTTTATGACTTGTTTTTAAGTATAATCACCGTTTATAGAGGATTGTAAGGGCGGCCAGCCTGTGTTGTACAAAAGAAATGGTAGGTGGACACCCCCGTGGTCATAAGTTAAAGGTCGCCCCTGTGGGTGCGCCGGAAAATAGCGAGACGAGGTGTTGTTAGTACCAGGTTCCTGGCCGGGTACATAGGAGCTCAGGGAATCTGTACAACTAGATTGACAAAAGGCGTCTGCGCCCTCAACCAAGCCGATCCCGTCATGCTTAGGGAGTGCGGATGGAGGCGGACGAGAGTCAACTACTCGTAAATAGCTTGCACCAAAACAGATTAAAAGGTGCACCGTTCGGGCGGGTTTACTTGAAACAGTCGCTCCAGTCACACATGCATACAGCTTCACTTACTTTTGTCTTGCCGTGCTCCCACTAGTAGACCTACCCCTCTCTGCCGGGACTGGGTAGATGACCGGACCTCCGGGAGGCGGAAGTCTTAACTGATCGTAGGGTCACGTGGTGGGGGTGGTGTTACTTGTTGCTTGCGAGGCACTGCCGTTTGCGGTTTCAGAGTAATCGCAGTGGGCATCTTGGAGTTACCAATCAATGTAGTCGAGCCACAGAAAGATAGGTTGTTTTCATAGTTGGAAGAGTTACAGCCTACATAAATAAACAACCCCTTGTCATGTAGTAAAGGCGAGATAGCATAGAGTTCCTCTAAATAATCGGAGGCAGTGACCTCAATTAAATGTCTAGTAGAGCCAGATGACACTATTGTGTCTATGGGAGGAAAAACTGACATAACTAAAGGTTTGATGTCAGATTTATTGATGTTTGTCATAACCGGCAGTGTACTTTTCCTTTCTCGAAAGTGGAACGATGGTGTCCCCAGTGAGATGCCTAATGGGGCTTAGTGACACAATGCTTAGTCAGATGGGGTATTATGGTTAGCCCAGTGAGGTGGCGGCGGTTGTCACTCAGAGGTGTGCAGGTAGATTTACAGAACATGTGTCTCACTTTTGGTTATGGACCAAGTATTATCAGTGTGTAGGTAGTGTGGGCAGATAGTAATTACAGGGTGCTCCATGGGATATCTTCATTGAGTCCTGAACTGTCTGAGCATAAGCGATGTATCCATCGCTGTTCCTTGTAGAAAAGGCTCTGTTTTGTTGACGCGTTGTTAGCTCCCAGCATCAACCATCTCATCGAGTCTGCACTATGATTGGCTTCTGCAAAGTGTTTACTCATCTTTGTATTGGTCTTTTTGCAGCGGAAGTTGCTGCGGTGTTCTGCCATGCGTACCTTGACTGGGCGAGTGGTCATGCCCACATAGTAAAGGCCGCAGGGGCACAGTATTAGGTAAATACATTTTGCAGTGTTGCAGTTGGTATGGCTCCTTAATTCCCTGGAAAAGGAGGGACTCAGTTGGATTGTCTTGTACCTGTTCGTCATTAGACACACACTACATGACCCGCACGGAAAGTGGCCCTGCACTGGAGGTAGCTGCCATAATGTGGGCTGTGTTCTGATCTGTTTAGTTTTGGGTCTAGTGTGTATCAAAATATCTTTCAGATTTTGGGACCTTTTGAAAGCAAACCTAGGTTGTTCAAATTCATTGCCAGTGACCTTTTAATGTCTTCTTTACAGCGTTGGATGCTGGGGAAAATGTGGTGACACACGTCAAAGGCTCTTTTTTCTCAGGGCCTGGTGTCCTCCTTTCCAAAAGTGCATCTCTGTTGTTGTTCTGTGCTCTCTTTCTAGCTTTCGCCACATCCCTAGTTGGATAGCCCCTGTCCAGTAGGTTCTTAGAGAGGATTTTAGACTGTACTTTGTATTCTGCTAGCTTGCTACAATTGGGTCTGACCCTCAGGAACTGTCCTACAGGCAAGTTCTCCCGAAGTGATTTCGGATGGTGGCTTGAGAAATGGAGGAGGCTGTTACGGTCTGTTGGTTTTTGGAACATGGAAGTTGTTAAGTGCCCCTCTTCCATCCTAATAGTCAGATCCAAAAATGAAATATGAGTGTTGGATGCTGATATGGTGAACTTTAGGTATGGGTTGAGAGCATTTATCCAGTTAAAGAATTCTTTATAGGAGTCTTGGTCGCCTTCCCAGAAAACCAAAATATCGTCTATAAACCTCTTCCATAGTTTGATGTTCTTCTGGTAAGGGTTAGTTACTGGGTCAATGTGCTGTTTTTCGAAGTTAGCCATGTAGAGGCAGGCTACACTGGGGGCAAATGTGCTCCCCATTAAAGTACCCTGGGTTTGATGGTAAAATTGTCCCTTAAATTCAAAAAAGTTCTCAGTTAGTGCCATAGTTGCGCATTCCATGATGAATGCCGTGGGAGTGGGGGAAGTCCACAGTTCAGCATTGAGAACCTCCTCAATCACCCCTAGTGTAGCCCTCTGTGGGATGTTTGTATAGAGGGCCTCCACGTCCAGGGTGATGAGGAAGTCAATGTTGATGTTGACCTCTAGGTTTTCCAACAGGCGCAGCACGTCTGTGGTGTCCTGGATGTATGATGGTATTTGTTTGGTCAGGGGTTGAAAGAAATGATCACAAAATTGTGACAGGGGCTCGAGGACAGAGTCAATTCCGGACACTATGGGGCGCCCCGGGACTGGTGTGGTCCCCTTGTGTATTTTGGGCAATATATGGGTCTTTTTTCGTTAAGAATTCCGCTTCTTTCTTGCTAATCCAGTCGTGGCATTCAGCAGTTTCAACCATTCCAGAGATCTGGCTTTTCAGCCGTTCAGTTGGGTTGATCTGGATGGTTGTGTAATACCTCCTGTCATCGAGTTGTCTCGGACACTCAGTATCGTAGTCCGTAGTGTTCATGAGAACTGTGGCTCCCCCTTTGTCCGCCTGTTTGATAGTGACAGATGGGTCATTAGCTAGGGAATCGAGGAGTGCTCTGTCTGCATTGGAGATATTAGAGTAGTTCCTGTGTTGGGGGATAGCTCTGATGTCTTTGAGAACCACCTGTTCAAAGGTGAGGATCTCATTAGGTACCATCCCACTATGGGGAGTAAAGGTAGAGCCAATATGTAAGCCCGAGTCATCAGATAATTCCCTAGGTTTCCCTTCAAAGAAGGCCTTCAGTTGAATCTTCCTGAAAAACTTTTGTATTTCACACATTTGTTCAAACTTGTCAACCTTGGGGGTAGGGACAAAACCGAGTCCTTTCTGGAGCACCCTTTCCTCATCACCAGATAGTTGGCGTGAGGACAGGTTAACCACTAAGCTCACTTGTTGGCCGTTCTGCTCCTTGTGTCCATCCCTTGTGCTGGGTTGTTCTCCCATTGCACTCTCTTTTCTGGCCCGTTCCCTCGCTTTCGCCCGCGCCCTCTGCCCCAGCCTCGGTCTAAAAAAGGGGGACAATTGTTACCTTGTGGGGCGAATTGCAGGGGGTACTGGGGGCCATATGGTGGAAATGGGTGTGGGAACTGGGGATATTGCCAGTATGCTGGGCCGTGGAGGGGTGGTTGTGGAAAGTGTTGTTGTCCGCGCCTACCTCCTCTGCGTCCAGAACCCCATTGGAGAGTGTGCCCATCATCTTCGTTGGAGTTACTGTCACTACTTGAACCTCTTCTCGATGACGTAGCACTCGAGTCCGAGAGATAACCCGTGCCTGGGGGGACATAGTCATCCTTCAGATACGGATAAACCTTCTCTTTGGAGAAGCGTTAGACATCCTTCTGAAGTTTGGTGACTTTTTGCTTCAGAAGGTATTCCTTGTGTTCTGCTATTTCTTTATTGAGCTCGGTAAGTTTGGTCTTGAAACCAGGGTTAGGTACGGCACTTTTCAGCGCACTCTCAGCTGCTTGGATGCGTACAAGTAGTTGGTCTGCCAAGCGTTTGGCTGTGTTGACCAGTAGAATGAGTAGGTCGTGCGTGCACTTCCCCGAGATCTGGGACCATTCGATTTTAAATTGGTCGTCTTCCCAATAGATTCTGGGGAAGTCTTTTACAATAAGCCCATTGGGAGCAATTTTGGCCTTGAAGTATTCGGCCATCATGGCCCCATGGAGGGTGATCCTGACCCATTCTCTTTTTAGGTCTCGCGACCTATCAATGTGCGCAAGCGCATTGAGCAGAGCGAGAATTCATGTCGGCAAAATCCTCTTCAAACCAAGGGCTTTCAGCCCCGCGAGAATTCATGTCGGCAAAATCCTCTTCAAACCAAGGGCTTTCAGCCCCGCGGTTTTCTTGCAGTTCACGTGAATCACATGAGCAAACATGCACGCGCATTCACGGCCAGGGCTTCTCCTCCCCTAGCAGCAGTCCTCCCACACCAGCACCTCCCCCCTCCCACACCAGCACCTCCCCTCTCCCACACCAGCACCTCCCCTCTCTCTCCCCGCAAACACAGCCTAACTAAAAAAACGGCAATCAACCTCCCACAGGCTATATCACAATGGCGCTAACTGAAAATAATTGAAGGATTTGGAGCATTTAATGCAACAGCACAGGCAAAACGAAGCCTTGCATAACTAAAAAAAAAACGGCAATCACCCTCCCACAGGCTTCCCCAGCGCTGCCCCGCCCCCTGCTTCACGGCCAGGCCATCTGTTCCCTGCCAGACACGCGCATCTGCAGCATTTCTACAGCACAAGGGGCTGAAAAATAAAATATCTTTCACGGCAGCAAAGGCTTCACGCCTCCCCAAAGACTGCAGTCTCCTGAAAGACCTAAAAATATCACAATGGCGCTAACTGAAAATAATTGAAGGTTTTGTGAGCATTTAATGCAACTGCACGGGCAAAACGAAGCCTTACATAACTAAAAACGGACAGCAAACCAATGAACTAATAAAAACGAAGAAGTCCAAATTTCGCATGCATCACTGAGAAAATTATTTTCTTTAGTGGCTCTGAAATGTATACTAGCATGAACACGAGTGAGGAACGTAACAATACCTTACTACCAACAACAATGTAACAATATCGCATTTGTGAAATATTTAGAGATCATGCAACACAACTCACCCACACAACGCCACTCACACGCAACGCCACTCACACGCAACGCCACTCACACGCACGCCACTCACACGCAACGCCACTCAAACGCACAAACGCCACTCACACATGCAACGCCACTCACACATGCAACGCCACTCACACATGCAACGCCACTCACACATGCAATGCCACTCACACATGCAATGCCACTCACACACGCAATGCCACTCACACACGCAACGCCACTCACCCACGCAACGCCACTCGCACACGCAACACCACTCGCACACGCAACACCACTCACACACGTAACGCCACTCATCCACGCAACCCCACTCATCCACGCAACCCCACTCATCCACGCAACCCCACTCATCCACGCAACGCCACTCACACACGCAATGCCACTCACACATGCACGCCACTCACACATGCAATGCCACTCACCCACGCAACGCCACTCACCCACGCAACGCCACTCACCCACGCAACGCCACTCACCCACGCAACGCCACTCACCCACGCAACGCCACTCACACATGCAACGCCACTTGCCCACGCAACGCCACTCACTCACACAACGCCACTCACTCACGCAAATCCACTCACACCCACGCAGTGCCACTTTTACCCACACAGCACCACTTTCAGACACACAACGCCACTCACACCCACGCAAGCCCACTATCACACACGCAACGCCACACTCACCCATGCAATGCCACTCACACACGCAACGCAACTCACACACGCAACGCCACTCACACACGCAACGCCACTCACCCACGTAACGCCACTCACCCATGCAACGCCACTCACCCACGCAATGCCACTCACCCACGCAACAACACTCACACATGCAACGCCACTCACCCACGCAACGCCACTCACTCAAAGCTACTCACACCCATGCAGTGCCACATTCACCCACACTGTGCAGTGCACAATAGGTCTCGCAGTAGGAAAGTTGGAGCTATTGGTTTTGTAAATGACAAAGCCCTTTATGTTTTTAAAATGAAAACAAAAATAAAAGGCATTGTTATTTGCAATTGTAATAGCTCCAACTTTCCTACTGCGAGACCTATTGGCAACGCCAGTGCTTGTTAAATCTGAAAGGGATTGCCAGTCCGATGTGTTACTTCCTGTGGAATTGTCAAGTTCAACGCCCAGGATAGATGGTATTCTGAGAATTGCTGCTGCATCATCCTCGCCAAAACTGAGTCCTTGTCCGTCCATTTTATTGGGGTCAAGGTTAATTATGGTGAGGAGGAAGACTAAGAAACACCCAAATGCGGGTGTTGAGACCGTTCAGATCGGGATGGGACGGTGTTGTGAGGGGGATAGAAGGACTGACCCACCTATATGGTAATCCCACGGTGGTTAGCCGTGCAGAGCTATATTTTCAAAGAGGGGAAAGAAGGTAGTGGAGGCGAGTTTCCCACTCAAGGAGAGAGTGGTAGGTCCAGCTAGGTGTTCGCCCAAATAGGTATGAAACAAAAGTACCACCAGGCTGTTCCTAGATAGGGTGAAGGTTAGATGTTGGTGACTACTTAATGTCGTGGATGAACGCGTGGGTATCCACTGTGTTGGATATAATGGCCTCACACACCCTTGCAGGTGTCATGCTTCATCATCGGCAATGCTCCTCGTTGGGTCGGCATAGTGTCTGAAGGCCATAGAGCTGCGGAATGGCTGCAAGCTGAAGCCCTGTTAAATATACCAAAGACAAAGATCCAATTGTGGGGGAAATACTAACACCAGAAAATTACCTAGAATACATTGCGGCACCCCCAAGACAGAGCTGGCGAGAAGCAGTACAGGGTTACACAAGACAGCAACGCAAAGTATCAAATAGAGGACCTTCCAGCAGATGTAGACCCCCCCAACGCAAGTGTCACATTCTCCGGGCAGAGGGACAGGTGCTACTACGGAATGAATAATGAGTGGCAAGGGGTCCCGCACGAACCAGCAGGGTAAGCTGGATACGTTCGCCTACGCCAAAGACTTCCCTCCTTTGCCAGAACGTACAGGGTAAGCTGACAAAGTCAAGGAAAAGGAAGACGGACCCAAAGTGACGCTGGAAGATATTATGGCAGCCCTCCATAAGGTGCAGACCACGGTGGGCTCTATATTGACGGATGTCACATTTTTACGCGCAGACTTTCAGAAAATGTCCGCCAGAGTTGCATAGGTGGAACAGGTGATGACGGCTCTCTAAGGACTCCACACTCCTGGTCAAGAAGGTAGCGCCATTAGAAGCGGACAACAAACGAATGGTAGCAAAACTTGACAACCAGGAAGGGCGCTCCTGCCGCAATAACGTCCGCATCACGGGTCTTTCAGAGTCTGAAGGGGGCCCCGCCATGGACCTCTACATCGAAGATCTCATAAAATCACAACTGCAACCTAAAGGACTATCAACATTCTTTTCAGTGGAGCAGGCGCACAGGGTGCCGGGTGGAAGGCCGAAGCCCGGCGGCCCCCCAAGGCCGGTGCTGGCCCGCATCTTTAACTTTCGGGATAGAGATGCCATTCTTCAAACGACCCGAGTGGCGCCGCCCATCTGAGTACAAAACTCTGCAATTTCTTTCTTCCGGGATTATATGGTGGTGGTCTCAGCATGCCGCAGGAGTTTCCTAGATGTCAAGAAGGCACTGTAGTTGCAGATGGCAAAACCTGGTTCTTTGAATCGCCGGAGGAGGCCCATGACTGGTTTGAAGGGTGGCGAACAACAGGAAGGTCCGGAAGAACGCAAGGGATACAGCGGCGCAATGGGAGGGAAGGAGAACTTAAAGACATTGAACAAGGTGAAGAAGAGGTAGATCAGCCACAGAAAGACGCCGGAGAATGAGGTATTCTGGGGCTCACCGCCTCCACGTTTGGAGGGTACAAACTGATAGACATTAAAGCCCACCTCGGCACTTTGACTACGACAATCAAACCGATGGTAGAGGACTCTGGGGCAAAGGGAGACTGCGGACATCCCTCTCCAGCACATGCAAGTAATGTTTAATGGATGGGGTTCCAAGCGCTCTGCTGAGTTGGGGTTGCGGGCAGTTTTGGGTCCGCATGGCACGGAGGCAGGGAGGGGGGTAGGGGGGTTGGGATTTTTTTAAACATTTGGTATCATGGTTATTTAAACAGTTATGTTCAAAGATAGTGAAGCAGTAGTAGCGCACACTGTACTGCCCACAAGTAAGATGCTGGATAAAGTCACTAGCTTAACAGACCCCGTTGAGTATGGGGATGAGTGAGGCTACGCTGAATCAGTCAATTGAAGGACCCGTCCACACGATGCCAACTCTCTCTCTACTCACTTGGAATGTACGAGGCCTCGGAGACAAAATAAAACGTGGTCTGGAACTGTAATGCATAAAAAGGGGAGGCCCGGCAGTGGCATTACTACAAGAGACACATCTTACCGGTACTTCCAGTAAAGCGATGGACAGGTGGGATTACAAAACGGTGGTACATTCCGAATTTACATCTGGATCCAGGGGGGTGGGTATCCTGGTAAAAAAGCAGTTCCCATTAATAATAACAGAGGTCAAATCAGACGTATCGGGGAGATTCGCTGCCATTGCTGCGCAATGGGAGGGGCGGCCCCTAAATATAGTATAAGTTTACATCCCACCAGAATTACACGCGGCGACCCTCCCAGATTTTAGTACGTTTCTACTGGGGTTACCAGAGGGGGAGCTCCTTATAGGCGGAGACTTCAATGCTATTTTGGATGAATCCCTAGATAGGTTTCCTTCGAGAGTAGGAACACCCGGAGTATCCCACCTGGGGAGCTTCATGGAGGCAATGGGTCTTACAGATATGGAGGAGACACCACCCAACAGAACGCCAATACACATATCATTCAAGTGCCCATAAAAGCTTAACACGTATAGATTATTTTCTAGGTTCGTCAGGAAGCCTTATAAAATATAGATACTATAGAGATTCGGCCCCGGGGCATATCTGATCACTCCCCACTGCTGCTCCGATACACTTATTATCAACAGAAGCGACGCCGTATCTTCCCAATACGCCCTGGTTATTTGCAGGTCCCCAAGATCAGAAGAACACTTAAGAGAGTAACGAGCCACTACTTCCAAGACAATGCAGGGTCCGTTGCCTCGGCAACCACCCTTTGGGAGGCATTCAGGACGGTCGTTTGGGGGCAGTCTATAGCTTCTATCACCACACATAAAATAGAGGGGCAATTAGAACTCCAAAAGTTAGAGTCAGAGCTTCACACAGCAGAGATTCGACAGGCTACTGACCCCACTCCTGAGACAGCCCATAATTTACGCCTAAAACAACTACAACACAAAGAACATCTCACAGAGTTGATGAAACAGCAATTGGAGGCCACAAGCCATAGAGTATACGACATGGGTGACAAGGCCGGGAAGCTGTTGGCATGGTTAGATAGGCGGGAGAAAAGCGATCGATGGATTGCGCGGCTTAGCGTGGAGGGAGGTCAGGCAACATCGGACCCGCATACAATATTGAGCATGCTGGCACCCCACTTCCAGTTAATCTATGCCTCAGATGCGGAGATGTCCCTAGAAGAGGCAGGGTGCTATATATGAGATCTTGCTATGCCCAAGCTATCCTCAGAGGATGCACTAGAACTAGAAGGTGATATTACCATAGACGAGCTGCAGGTGGCCATAGGAGCGTTGCAATCGGGTAAGGCCTTAGGGCTTAATGGCATACCTGTTGAACTCTATAAAAGACCGGCAGACACCATTACGCCATATTTATTAAACATGTACACGGATAGTCTAAGGGCGGGAGAACTCCCGTTGGGCCAACGGGCGGCCACCATAGTGGCTGTTTTGAAACCAGGGAAGCCTGCGGATAAATGTACCTCCTATCGGCCTATCTCCCCGAGGCTAAAATCCTTGCAAAGCTGCTGGCAAATTGGCTTACGTGGCATCTAACTAAACGTATACACCACTTGGGGTTTGGTCCAAAATTCTGCTCCTGGGTCAAGCTGTTATACACCAAGCCAATGGCCCACGTCACAGCCAATGGTCACATTTCTGATGACTTTCCCTTAGCAAGAGGCACGAGCCAGGGATGCTCATTGTCGCCGTTGCTTTTTGCCCTGGTATTGGAATCATTGGCGGCGTGGATACGATCGGACCCAATGGTTCAGGGCCTCATATGGACAGATAACTGGGAGGATCGAGTGTCCATTTACGCTGATGATATTTTGTTATATCTGACCTCGCCAAGGCGCTCTATATTGGTTCTCCTAGATATTTTTAGGGCCTATGGCAAGGCGTCTGGGTACACCATAAATTGGTCCTAATCAAGACTATATGTGTTGAATGGCCCACCGCCAAGTCTCCCCGAGACATGCCCGCATCAGATGGCAGACAGTACATTTAAATATTTAGGTATCTATGTTACTGCTGACCCGGGGGAATTTTTTCGTGAGAACTTACAACCGCCGTTGGAACGTCTCAAACGAGACGTACGTCACTGGGGGACGCTGCCACTGACCTGGTTGGGGAAGGCAGCGCTTTTCAAAATGATGGCCCTACCCCGATTCCTCTATGTTCTAGAGAATACGCCCTATCCAGTGCTACCATCGTACTGAACGGCGATTGCGACACAGGTCTCTAGTCTTCTGTGGAACAACAAACCTGCACGTATCGCGCAAACTAAGTTAGTGCGTGGATGGTATGACGGGGGGATAGCGCTCCCCAACGTACAACTTTATTATTGGGCGGCACAACTGAAAGTGATTAACCAATGGATACATGTCTCACAGGATGATCCGGCATTCAAGGCCGACAGGACGCAATTGGGCATAAGAGGTATGCTTACTCCCCTGTATGATAAGAAAGTAGCCTTAGCAATGTTCGGTCCGCTGCGCCATACGCTGGGTTTATGGCATACAGCGCAATCAAAATTAGGATGGCGGGGAGTGATAACCCAGCTCACACCACTATGGGACACAAAACAGCTAGGCAGACTTAGGAACAGTAAAGGATTCGACAGATGGGATTATATAGGGATATCCACGGTGGGAGATATGTGGCAGGGAGGTGAGATAGTCTCTTTTGAACACCTTCAGCAGCAATACGACTTGGCCTCCACGGAAAGATTCCGATACGCACAGATAAGACACGCCCTTATGACAGTGCTACCTCAAGGCACAGAAGTTCCGGAAGCATCCCCTATGGAAGACAGGTTACTGACTGAATACATGCCAAAGAAGGCCACCTCTCTGACATACCGTAAATTAGTAAATAATATGCCTGATTCGATAAAACCTCTGAGAGAAAAATGGTCTCAAGATATTGGCGAGGTTGACGACTCAGAGTGGCAAGAGGCAGTGGCATCCCCACGGAAGGTGGGCATACCCTTGCGCCTCAGACTGGTGCAGCGCCGCATCTTACGTAGGTCTTACTACACTAGACGCACCCTACACAGGTAGGAAGGGCAGAACACCCCTACTGTATGCGTGGCTGCGGGGAAGAAGGATCCTTCTTTCATACCATTTGGGACTGTCCTAAAATAATGGAATATTGGACGCAGGTAATGAGAACCATGTCTCAATCGGAAGGGGTTTCGCTGGTGCCGGAGCCGAGACGCTGTTTACTAAATATATGGGAGCCAAATGACCTAACGCACTCTGGGCAGCATTGGGTAACATTGGGAATTATGGCCGCCAAACGAAATATAGCACAAAAATGGGGTGGGACGGAGATACCATCACTCACAGCGTGGGGAAGAGACATGGATGCAGCCATGTTGGCCAAGAGAGCAGTGTACAGCAGCAGAGGATGCCCTAAAAAGTGGAGTAAAATTTGGGGGGCATGAAACAAATATAGGGGTGATATTTGTGAACCACCTTCAGACCACGAAGATGATGACTGACTCAGATGAGATGTGATGATTGGTAGTTAAATGGACGGGGCCTGGTCTCAGATGTTGGGGTACTGTAAATTGGTGACTGTATAATGTGGAATAGTGATTATGGTGATGACGTGTTGTGCTGCACTGATGTATTATGTATGAGAATGCTTTCTTGTTTTGTTGAAATGAAAATCAATAAAAAAAAATTTTTTTAATGGGGGGCGGAGGAGGTGCCGTCAATGGCAGCATGGTGCAGCGACATGGACATGGCCATGGTGGCTGAAAGGACAGTATTTATTAATCAGGGCTGCACCCAGAAATGGAACTAGATATGGGGAGCGTGGAATAAGTTCAGGGGTGACATATGTGAGCCGCCACAGATCGGACTGGAGGAACAATAGGGAGAGCGACAGGAGGTACATAGAGGCATTGCCTGGGGAACCACACGAGCTACAAAAACCTATATATGTAATGACTCTATTGCTGATATGGGAATGCACATTATTAGTAAATTGTGATTGTGATCAACCTGATTTTTTGCCAATGCTTACAATGAAAACAATAAAAAAGATTTTTTTTAAGTACCCCAGTCTCACAGCACATGGCACTGCCTTCCAACCTTTTAAAGTACCCAAGACTCCCAGCACATGGCACTGCCTTCCAACCTTTTAAAGTACCCAAGACTCACAGCACATGGCACTGCCTTCCAACCTTTTAAAGTACCCCAAGACTCACAGCACATGGCACTGCCTTCCAACCTTTAAAAGTACCCCAAGACTCCCAGCACATGGCACTGCCTTCCAACCTTTAAAAGTACCCCAAGACTCCCAGCACATGG
Source organism: Lissotriton vulgaris (assembly GCF_964263255.1). Taxonomy (NCBI): domain Eukaryota; kingdom Metazoa; phylum Chordata; class Amphibia; order Caudata; family Salamandridae; genus Lissotriton; species Lissotriton vulgaris. Next base: position 85,058,418 of record NC_141699.1, read on the forward strand.
CACTGCCTTCCAACCTTTTAAAGTACCCAAGACTCACAGCACATGGCACTGCCTTCCAACCTTTTAAAGTACCGCAAGACTCCCAGCACATGGCACTGCCTTCCAACCTTTTAAAGTACCCAAGACTCACAGCACATGGCACTGCCTTCCAACCTTTTAAAGTACCCAAGACTCACAGCACATGGCACTGCCTTCCAACCTTTTAAAGTACCCAAGACTCCCAGCACATGGCACTGCCTTCCAACCTTTTAAAGTACCCAAGACTCACAGCACATGGCACTGCCTTCCAACCTTTTAAAGTACCCAAGACTCACAGCACATGGCACTGCCTTCAAACCTTTTAAAGTACCCCAGTCTCACAGCACATGGCACTGCCTTCCAACCTTTTAAAGTACCCAAGACTCACAGCACATGGCACTGCCTTCCAACCTTTTAAAGTACCCAAGACTCACAGCACATGGCACTGCCTTCCAACCTTTTAAAGTACCCCAGTCTCACAGCATATGGCACTGCCTTCTAACCTTTTAAAGTACCCAAGACTCACAGCACATGGCACTGCCTTCCAACCTTTTAAAGTACCCAAGACTCACAGCACATGGCACTGCCTTCCAACCTTTTAAAGTACCCAAGACTCACAGCACATGGCACTGCCTTCCAACCTTTTAAAGTACCCAAGACTCACAGCACATGGCACTGCCTTCAAACCTTTTAAAGTACCCCAGTCTCACAGCACATGGCACTGCCTTCCAACCTTTTGAAGGACCCAAGACTCACAGCACATGGCACTGCCTTCCAACCTTTTAAAGTACCCAAGACTCCCAGCTCATGGCACTGCCTTCCAACCTTTTAAAGTACCCAAGACTCACAGCACATGGCACTGCCTTCCAACCTTTTAAAGTACCCAAGACTCACAGCACATGGCACTGCCTTCCAACCTTTTAAAGTACCCAAGACTCACAGCACATGGCACTGCCGTCAAACCTTTTAAAGTATCCCAAGACTGCCAGCACATGGCACTGCCTTCCAACCTTTTAAAGTACCCAAGACTCACAGCACATGGCACTGCCTTCCAACCTTTCAAAGTACCCAAGACTCACAGCACATGGCACTGCCTTCCAACCTTTTAAAGTACCCCAGTCTCACAGCACATGGCACTACCTTCCACCCTTTTAAAGTACCCAAGACTCACAGCACATGGCACTGCCTTCCAACCTTTTAAAGTACCCCAAGACTCCAAGCACATGGCACTGCCTTCCAACCTTTTAAAGTACCCAAGACTCACAGCACATGGCACTGCCTTCCAACCTTTTAAAGTACCCAAAACTCACAGCACATGGCACTGCCTTCCAACCTTTTAAAGTACCCAAGACTCCCAGCACATGGCACTGCCTTCCAACCTTTTAAAGTACCCAAGACTCACAGCACATGGCACTGCCTTCCAACCTTTTAAAGTACCCAGACTCACAGCACATGGCACTGCCTTCCAACCTTTTAAAGTACCCAAGACTCACAGCACATGGCACTGCCTTCCAACCTTTTAAAGTACCCAAGACTCACAGCACATGGCACTGCCTTCCAACCTTTTAAAGTACCCCAGTCTCACAGCACATGGCACTGCCTTCCAACCTTTTAAAGTACCCAAGACACCCAGCACATGGCACTGCCTTCCAACCTTTTAAAGTACCCCAAGACTCCCAGCACATGGCACTGCCTTCCAACCTTTTAAAGTACCCAAGACTCACAGCACATGGCACTGCCTTCCAACCTTTTAAAGTACCCAAGACTCACAGCACATGGCACTGCCTTCCAACCTTTTAAAGTACCCCAAGACTCCCAGCACATGGCACTGCCTTCCAACCTTTTAAAGTACCAAAGACTCACAGCACATGGCACTGCCTTCCAACCTTTTAAAGTACCCCAAGACTCCCAGCACATGGCCCTGCCTTCCAACCTTTTAAAGTACCCCAAGACTCCCAGCACATGGCACTGCCTTCCAACCTTTTAAAGTACCCAAGACTCACAGCACATGGCACTGCCTTCCAACCTTTTAAAGTACCCAAGACTCACAGCACATGGCACTGCCGTCCAACCTTTTGAAGTACCCAAGACTCACAGCACATGGCACTGCCTTCCAACCTTTTAAAGTACCCCAAGACTCCCAGCACATGGCACTGCCTTCCAACCTTTCAAAGTACCAAAGACTCACAGCACATGGCACTGCCTTCCAACCTTTTAAAGTACCCAAGACTCACAGCACATGGCACGGCCTTCCAACCTTTTAAAGTACCCCAGTCTCACAGCACATGGCACTGCCTTCCAACCTTTTAAAGTACCCCAGTCTCACAGCACATGGCACTGCCTTCCAACCTTTTGAAGTACCCCAAGACTCACAGCACATGGCACTGCCTTCCAACCTTTTAAAGTACCCAAGACTCACAGCACATGGCACTGCCTTCCAACCTTTTAAAGTACCCAAGACTCCCAGCACATGGCACTGCCTTCCAACCTTTTAAAGTACCCCAAGACTCCCAGCACATGGCACTGCCTTCCAACCTTTTAAAGTACCCCAAGACTGCCAGCACATGGCACTGCCTTCCAACCTTTTAAAGTACCCAAGACTCACAGCACATGGCACTGCCTTCCAACCTTTTGAAGTACCCCTGTCTCACAGCACATGGCACTGCCTTCCAACCTTTTAAAGTACCCAAGACTCACAGCACATGGCACTGCCTTCCAACCTTTTAAAGTACCCCAAGACTCACAGCACATGGCACTGCCTTCCAACCTTTTAAAGTACCCAAGACTCGCAGCACATGGCACTGCCTTCCAACCTTTTAAAGTACCCAAGACTCCCAGCACATGGCACTGCCTTCCAACCTTTTAAAGTACCCCAAGACTCCCAGCACATGGCACTGCCTTCCAACCTTTTAAAGTACCCAAGACTCCCAGCACATGGCACTGCCTTCCAACCTTTTGAAGTACCCAAGACTCACAGCACATGGCACTGCCTTCCAACCTATTAAAGTACCCCAGTCTCACAGCACATGGCACTGCCTTCCAACCTTTTAAAGTACCCAAGACTCCCAGCACATGGCACTGCCTTCCAACCTTTTAAAGTACCCCAGTCTCACAGCACATGGCACTGCCTTCCAACCTTTTAAAGTACCCCAGTCTCACAGCACATGGCACTGCCTTCCAACCTTTTAAAGTACCCAAGACTCACAGCACATGGCACTGCCTTCCAACCTTTTAAAGTACCCAAGACTCACAGCACATGGCACTGCCTTCCAACCTTTTAAAGTACCCAAGACTCACAGCACATGGCACTGCCTTCCAACCTTTTAAAGTACCCAAGACTCATGGCACTGCCTTCTAACCTTTTAAAGTACCCAAGACTCACAGCACATGGCACTGCCTTCCAACATTTTAAAGTACCCCAGTCTGACAGCACATGGCACTGCCTTCCAACCTTTTAAAGTACCCAAGACTCACAGCACATGGCACTGCCTTCCAACCTTTTAAAGTACCCAAGACTCCCAGCACATGGCACTGCCTTCCAACCTTTTAAAGTACCCAAGACTCACAGCACATGGCACTGCCTTCCAACCTTTTAAAGTACCCAAGACTCACAGCACATGGCACTGCCTTCCAACCTTTTAAAGTACCCAAGACTCACAGCACATGGCACTGCCTTCCAACCTTTTAAAGTACCCAAGACTCACAGCACATGGCACTGCCTTCCAACATTTTAAAGTACCCCAGTCTGACAGCACATGGCACTGCCTTCCAACCTTTTAAAGTACCCAAGACTCACAGCACAAGGCACTGCCTTCCAACCTTTTAAAGTACCCAAGACTCCCAGCACATGGCACTGCCTTCCAACCTTTTAAAGTACCCAAGACTCACAGCACATGGCACTGCCTTCCAACCTTTTAAAGTACCCCAAGACTCCCAGCACATGGCACTGCCTTCCAACCTTTTAAAGTACCCAAGACTCACAGCACATGGCACTGCCTTCCAACCTTTTAAAGTACCCAAGACTCACAGCACATGACACTGCCTTCCAACCTTTTAAAGTACCCAAGACTCACAGCACATGGCACTGCCGTCCAACCTTTTAAAGTACCCAAGACTCACAGCACATTGCACTGCCTTCCAACCTTTTAAAGTACCCAAGACTCACAGCACATGGCACTGCCTTCCAACCTTTTAAAGTACCCCAGTCTCACAGCACATGGCACTGCCTTCCAACCTTTTAAAGTACCCAAGACTCATGGCACTGCCTTCTAACCTTTTAAAGTACCCAAGACTCATGGCACTGCCTTCTAACCTTTTAAAGTACCCAAGACTCACAGCACATGGCACTGCCTTCTAACCTTTTAAAGTACCCAAGACTCACAGCACATGGCACTGCCGTCCAACCTTTTGAAGTACCCAAGACTCACAGCACATGGCACTGCCTTCCAACCTTTTAAAGTACCCCAAGACTCCCAGCACATGGCACTGCCTTCCAACCTTTCAAAGTACCCAAGACTCACAGCACATGGCACTGCCTTCCAACCTTTTAAAGTACCCAAGACTCACAGCACATGGCACGGCCTTCCAACCTTTTAAAGTACCCCAGTCTCACAGCACATGGCACTGCCTTCCAACCTTTTAAAGTACCCAAGACTCACAGCACATGGCACTGCCTTCCAACCTTTTAAAGTACCCAAGACTCCCAGCACATGGCACTGCCTTCCAACCTTTTAAAGTACCCAAGACTCACAGCACATGGCACTGCCGTCCAACCTTTTAAAGTACCCAAGACTCCCAGCACATGGCACTGCCTTCCAACCTTTTAAAGTACCCAAGACTCACAGCACATGGCACTGCCTTCCAACCTTTTGAAGTACCCAAGACTCACAGCACATGGCACTGCCTTCCAACCTTTTAAAGTACCCAAGACTCACAGCACATGGCACTGCCTTCCAACCTTTTAAAGTACCCAAGACTCCCAGCACATGGCACTGCCTTCCAACCTTTTAAAGTACCCCAAGACTCCCAGCACATGGCACTGCCTTCCAACCTTTTAAAGTACCCAAGACTCCCAGCACATGGCACTGCCTTCCAACCTTTTAAAGTACCCCAAGACTCCCAGCACATGGCACTGCCTTCCAACCTTTTGAAGTACCCAAGACTCACAGCACATGGCACTGCCTTCCAACCTATTAAAGTACCCCAGTCTCACAGCACATGGCACTGCCTTCCAACCTTTTAAAGTACCCAAGACTCCCAGCACATGGCACTGCCTTCCAACCTTTTAAAGTACCCCAGTCTCACAGCACATGGCACTGCCTTCCAACCTTTTAAAGTACCCCAGTCTCACAGCACATGGCACTGCCTTCCAACCTTTTAAAGTACCCAAGACTCACAGCACATGGCACTGCCTTCCAACCTTTTAAAGTACCCAAGACTCACAGCACATGGCACTGCCTTCCGACCTTTTAAAGTACCCAAGACTCACAGCACATGGCACTGCCTTCCAACCTTTTAAAGTACCCAAGACTCATGGCACTGCCTTCCAACCTTTTAAAGTACCCAAGACTCACAGCACATGGCACTGCCTTCCAACCTTTTAAAGTACCCCAGTCTCACAGCACATGGCACTGCCTTCCAACCTTTTAAAGTACACAAGACTCACAGCACATGGCACTGCCTTCCAACCTTTTAAAGTACCCAAGACTCACAGCACATGGCACTGCCTTCCAACCTTTTAAAGTACCCAAGACTCATGGCACTGCCTTCCAACCTTTTAAAGTACCCCAGTCTGACAGCACATGGCACTGCCTTCCAACCTTTTAAAGTACCCAAGACTCACAGCACATGGCACTGCCTTCCAACCTTTTAAAGTACCCAAGACTCCCAGCACATGGCACTGCCTTCCAACCTTTTAAAGTACCCAAGACTCACAGCACATGGCACTGCCTTCCAACCTTTTAAAGTACCCAATACTCAGAGCACATGGCACTGCCTTCCAACCTTTTAAAGTACCCAAGACTCACAGCACATGGCACTGCCTTCCAACCTTTTAAAGTACCCCAGTCTCACAGCACATGGCACTGCCTTCCAACCTTTTAAAGTACCCCAGTCTCACAGCACATGGCACTGCCTTCCAACCTTTTAAAGTACCCCAAGACTCCCAGCACATGGCACTGCCTTCCAACCTTTTAAAGTACCCAAGACTCACAGCACATGGCACTGCCTTCCAACCTTTTAAAGTACCCCAGTCTCACAGCACATGGCACTGCCTTCCAACCTTTTAAAGTACCCAAGACTCATGGCACTGCCTTCTAACCTTTTAAAGTACCCAAGACTCATGGCACTGCCTTCTAACCTTTTAAAGTACCCAAGACTCACAGCACATGGCACTGCCTTCTAACCTTTTAAAGTACCCAAGACTCACAGCACATGGCACTGCCTTCCAACCTTTTAAAGTACCCAAGACTCACAGCACATGGCACTGCCTTCCAACCTTTTAAAGTACCCAAGACTCACAGCACATGGCACTGCCTTCTAACCTTTTAAAGTACCCAAGACTCACAGCACATGGCACTGCCTTCCAACCTTTTAAAGTACCCAAGACTCACAGCACATGGCACTGCCTTCCAACCTTTTAAAGTACCCCAGTCTCACAGCACATGGCACTGCCTTTCAACCTTTTAAAGTACCCCAAGACTCCCAGCACATGGCACTGCCTTCCAACCTTTTAAAGTACCCAAGACTCACAGCACATGGCACTGCCTTCCAACCTTTTAAAGTACCCAAGACTCACAGCACATGGCACTGCATTCCAACCTTTTAAAGTACCCAAGACTCCCAGCATACCTATTGAAGTACCCAAGACTCACAGCACATGGCACTGCCTTCCAACCTTTTAAAGTACCCAAGACACCCAGCACATGGCACTGCCTTCCAACCTTTTAAAGTACCCAAGACTCACAGCACATGGCACTGCCTTCCAACCTTTTAAAGTACCCAAGACTCCCAGCACACCTTTTGAAGTACCCAAGACTCACAGCACATAGCACTGCCTTCCAACCTTTTAAAGTACCCAAGACTCACAGCACATGGCACTGCCTTCCAACCTTTAAAGTACCCCAGTCTCACAGCACATGGCACTGCCTTCCAACCTTTTAAAGTACCCAAGACTCACAGCACATGGCACTGCCTTTCAACCTTTTAAAGTACCCAAGACTCACAGCACATGGCACTGCCTTCCAACCTTTTAAAGTACCCCAGTCTCACAGCACATGGCACTGCCTTCCAACCTTTTAAAGTACCCCAAGACTCCCAGCACATGGCACTGCCTTCCAACCTTTTAAAGTACCCAAGACTCCCAGCACATGGCACTGCCTTCCAACCTTTTAAAGTACCCAAGACTCACAGCACATGGCACTGCCTTCCAACCTTTTAAAGTACCCAAGACTCACAGCGCATGGCACTGCCTTCCAACCTTTTAAAGTACCCCAGTCTCACAGCACATGGCACTGCCTTCCAACCTTTTAAAGTACCCCAAGACTCCCAGCACATGGCACTGCCTTCCAACCTTTTAAAGTACCCAAGACTCCCAGCACATGGCACTGCCTTCCAACCTTTTAAAATACCCAAGACTCACTGCACATGGCACTGCCTTCCAACCTTTTACAGTACCCAAGACTCACAGCACATGGCACTGCCTTCCAACCTTTTAAAGTACCCCAAGACTCACAGCACATGGCACTGCCTTCCAACCTTTTAAAGTACCCCAAGACTCCGAGCACATGGCACTGCCTTCCAACCTTTTAAAGTACCCAAGACTCCCAGCACATGGCACTGCCTTCCAACCTTTTAAAGTACCCAAGACTCACGGCACATTGCACTGCCTTCCAACCTTTTAAAGTACCCAAGACTCACAGCACATGGCACTGCCTTCCAACCTTTTAAAGTACCCAAGACTCCCAGCACATGGCACTGCCTTCCAACCTTTTAAAGTACCCAAGACTCACAGCACATGGCACTGCCTTCCAACCTTTTAAAGTACCCCAGTCTCACAGCACATGGCACTGCCTTCCAACCTTTTAAAGTACCCAAGACTCACAGCACATGGCACTGCCTTCAAACCTTTTAAAGTACCCCAGTCTCACAGCACATGGCACTGCCTTCCAACCTTTTGAAGTACCCAAGACTCACAGCACATGGCACTGCCTTCCAACCTTTTAAAGTACCCCAGTCTCACAGCACATGGCACTGCCTTCCAACCTTTTAAAGTACCCCAGTCTCACAGCACATGGCACTGCCTTCCAACCTTTTAAAGTACCCAAGACTCACAGCACATGGCACTGCCTTCACACCTTTTAAAGTACCCCAGTCTCTCAGCACATGGCACTGCCTTCCAACCTTTTGAAGTACCCAAGACTCCCAGCACATGGCACTGCCTTCCAACCTTTTAAAGTACCCCAGTCTCACAGCACATGGCACTGCCTTCCAACCTTTTAAAGTACCCCAGTCTCACAGCACATGGCACTGCCTTCCAATCTTTTAAAATACCCCAAGACTCCCAGCACATGGCACTGCCTTCCAACCTTTTAAAGTACCCAAGACTCACAGCACATGGCACTGCCTTCCAACCTTTTAAAGTACCCAAGACTCACAGCACATGGCACTGCCTTCAAACCTTTTAAAGTACCCCAAGACTCCCAGCACATGGCACTGCCTTCCAACCTTTTAAAGTACCCAAGACTCATGGCACTGCCTTCCAACCTTTTAAAGTACCCAAGACTCACAGCACATGGCACTGCCTTCCAACCTTGTAAAGTACCCCAGTCTCACAGCACATGGCACTGCCTTCCAACCTTTTAAAGTACCCAAGACTCACAGCACATGGCACTGCCTTCCAACCTTTTAAAGTACCCAAGACTCACAGCACATGGCACTGCCTTCCAACCTTTTAAAGTACCCCAGTCTCACAGCACATGGCACTGCCTTCCAACCTTTTAAAGTACCCAAGACTCACAGCACATGGCACTGCCTTCAAACCTTTTAAAGTACCCAAGACTCACAGCACATGGCACTGCCTTCCAACCTTTTAAAGTACCCCAGTCTCACAGCACATGGCACTGCCTTCCAACCTTTTAAAGTACCCCAGACTCACAGCACATGGCACTGCCTTCCAACCTTTTAAAATACCCCAAGACTCCCAGCATATGGCACTGCCTTCCAACCTTTTAAAGTACCCAAGACTCACAGCACATGGCACTGCCTTCCAACCTTTTAAAGTACCCAAGACTCACAGCACATGGCACTGCCTTCCAACCTTTTAAAGTACCCAAGACTCACAGCACATGGCACTGCCTTTCAACCTTTTAAAGTACCCCAAGACTCCCAGCACATGGCACTGCCTTCCAACCTTTTAAAGTACCCCAAGACTCCCAGCACATGGCACTGCCTTCCAACCTTTTAAAGTACCCAAGACTCACAGCACATGGCACTGCCTTCCTATGTTTTAAAGTACCCAAGACTCACAGCACATGGCACTGCCTTCCAACCTTTTAAAGTACCCAAGACTCACAGCACATGGCACTGCCTTCCAACCTTTTGAAGTACCCAAGACTCACAACACATGGCACTGCCTTCCAACCTTTCAAAGTACCCAAGACTCACAGCACATGGCACTGCCTTCCAACCTTTTAAAGTACCCAAGACTCACAGCACATGGCACGGCCTTCCAACCTTTTAAAGTACCCCAGTCTCACAGCACATGGCACTGCCTTCCAACCTTTTAAAGTACCCAAGACTCACAGCACATGGCACTGCCTTCCAACCTTTTAAAGTACCCCAGTCTCACAGCACATGGCACTGCCTTCCAACCTTTTAAAGTACCCCAGTCTCACAGCACATGGCACTGCCTTCCAACCTTTTAAAGTACCCAAGACTCACAGCACATGGCACTGCCTTCCAACCTTTTAAAGTACCCAAGACTCACAGCACATGGCACTGCCTTCCAACCTTTTAAAGTACCCAAGACTCACAGCACATGGCACTGCCTTCCAACCTTTTAAAGTACCCAAGACTCATGGCACTGCCTTCTAACCTTTTAAAGTACCCAAGACTCACAGCACATGACACTGCCTTCCAACCTTTTAAAGTACCCAAGACTCACAGCACATGGCACTGCCTTCCAACCTTTTAAAGTACCCCAGTCTGACAGCACATGGCACTGCCTTCCAACCTTTTAAAGTACCCAAGACTCACAGCACATGGCACTGCCTTCCAACCTTTTAAAGTACCCCAAGACTCACAGCACATGGCACTGCCTTCCAACCTTTTAAAGTACCCCAAGACTCCGAGCACATGGCACTGCCTTCCAACCTTTTAAAGTACCCAAGACTCACAGCACATGGCACTGCCTTCCAACCTTTTAAAGTACCCAAGACTCCCAGCACATGGCACTGCCTTCCAACCTTTTGAAGTACCCAAGACTCACAGCACATGGCACTGCCTTCCAACCTTTTAAAGTACCCAAGACTCACAGCACATGGCACTGCCTTCAAACCTTTTAAAGTACCCCAAGACTCCCAGCACATGGCACTGCCTTCCAACCTTTTAAAGTACCCAAGACTCATGGCACTGCCTTCCAACCTTTTAAAGTACCCAAGACTCACAGCACATGGCACTGCCTTCTAACCTTTTAAAGTACCCAAGACTCCCAGCACATGGCACTGCCTTCCAACCTTTTAAAGTACCCAAGACTCACAGCACATGGCACTGCCTTCCAACCTTTTAAAGTACCCAAGACTCACAGCACATGGCACTGCCTTCCAACCTTTTAAAGTACCCAAGACTCACAGCACATGGCACTGCCTTCTAACCTTTTAAAGTACCCAAGACTCACAGCACATGGCACTGCCTTCCAACCTTTTAAAGTACCCAAGACTCACAGCACATGGCACTGCCTTCCAACCTTTTAAAGTACCCCAGTCTCACAGCACATGGCACTGCCTTCCAACCTTTTAAAGTACCCCAAGACTCCCAGCACATGGCACTGCCTTCCAACCTTTTAAAGTACCCAAGACTTACAGCACATGGCACTGCCTTCCAACCTTTTAAAGCACCCAAGACTCACAGCACATGGCACTGCCTTCCAACCTTTTAAAGTACCCAAGACTCACAGCACATGGCACTGCCTTCCAACCTTTTAAAGTACCCAAGACTCCCAGCACATGGCACTGCCTTCCAACCTTTTAAAGTACCCAAGACTCACAGCACATGGCACTGCCTTCCAACCTTTTAAAGTACCCAAGACTCCCAGCACACCTTTTGAAGTACCCAAGACTCACAGCACATGGCACTGCCTTCCAACCTTTTAAAGTACCCAAGACTCACAGCACATGGCACTGCCTTCCAACCTTTTAAAGTACCCAAGACTCACAGCACATGGCACTGCCTTCCAACCTTTAAAGTACCCCAGTCTCACAGCACATGGCACTGCCTTCCAACCTTTTAAAGTACCCAAGACTCACAGCACATGGCACTGCCTTCCAACCTTTTAAAGTACCCAAGACTCACAGCACATGGCACTGCCTTCCAACCTTTTAAAGTACCCCAGTCTCACAGCACATGGCACTGCCTTCCAACCTTTTAAAGTACCCCAAGACTCCCAGCACATGGCACTGCCTTCCAACCTTTTAAAGTACCCAAGACTCACAGCACATGGCACTGCCTTCCAACCTTTTAAAGTACCCAAGACTCACAGCACATGGCACTGCCTTCCAACCTTTTAAAGTACCCAAGACTCACAGCACATGGCACTGCCTTCCAACCTTTTAAAGTACCCAAGACTCACAGCACATGGCACTGCCTTCCAACCTTTTAAAGTACCCCAGTCTCACAGCACATGGCACTGCCTTCCAACCTTTTAAAGTACCCCAAGACTCCCAGCACATGGCACTGCCTTCCAACCTTTGAAAGTACCCCAGTCTCACAGCACATGGCACTGCCTTCCAACCTTTTAAAGTACCCAAGACTCCCAGCACATGGCACTGCCTTCCAACCTTTTAAAGTACCCAAGACTCACAGCACATGGCACTGCCTTCCAACCGTTTAAAGTACCCAAGATTCACAGCACATGGCACTGCCTTCCAACCTTTCAAAGTACCCAAGACTCACAGCACATGGCACTGCCTTCCAACCTTTTAAAGTACCCAAGACTCACAGCACATGGCACTGCCGTCCAACCTTTTAAAGTACCCAAGACTCACAGCACATGGCACTGCCTTCCAACCTTTTAAAGTACCCAAGACTCACAGCACATGGCACTGCCTTCCAACCTTTTAAAGTACCCCAGTCTCACAGCACATGGCACTGCCTTCCAACCTTTTAAAATACCCAAGACTCATGGCACTGCCTTCCAACCTTTTAAAGTACCCAAGACTCCCAGCACATGGCACTGCCTTCCAACCTTTTAAAGTACCCAAGACTCCCAGCACATGGCACTGCCTTCCAACCTTTTAAAGTACCCAAGACTCACAGCACATGGCACTGCCTTCCAACCTTTTAAAGTACCCAAGACTCACAGCACATGGCACTGCCTTCCAACCTTTTAAAGTATCCAAGACTCCCAGCACATGGCACTGCCTTCCAACCTTTTAAAGTACCCAAGACTCACAGCACATGGCACTGCCTTCCAACCTTTTAAAGTACCCAAGACTCACAGCACATGGCACTGCCTTCAAACCTTTTAAAGTACCCCAAGACTCCCAGCACATGGCACTGCCTTCCAACCTTTTAAAGTACCGCAAGAGTCCCAGCACATGGCACTGCCTTCCAACCTTTTAAAGTACCCCAAGACTCCCAGCACATGGCACTGCCTTCCAACCTTTTAAAGTACCCAAGACTCACAGCACATGGCACTGCCTTCCAACCTTTTGAAGTACCCAAGACTCACAGCACATGGCACTGCCTTCCAACCTTTTAAAGTACCCCAGTCTCACAGCACATGGCACTGCCTTCCAACCTTTTAAAGTACCCAAGACTCACAGCACATGGCACTGCCTTCCAACCTTTTAAAGTACCTAAGACTCCCAGCACATGGCACTGCCTTCCAACCTTTTAAAGTACCCAAGACTCCCAGCACATGGCACTGCCTTCCAACCTTTTAAAGTACCTAAGACTCCCAGCACATGGCACTGCCTTCCAACCTTTTAAAGTACCCAAGACTCACAGCACATGGCACTGCCTTCCAACCTTTTAAAGTACCCCGTCTCACAGCATGGCACTGCCCCCATACGTTATAAAGTACCGCAGCATCATAACACCTGGCACTACACTCATACATTTTTAAATGCCCCAGTCTCACAGCACATGCAACCCCCATACCGCCCCATGGCTCTGCCCATATCATCTATAAAAGCACCCAAGCCTCACAACAGAGGCACTGCCTTTACTCCCACATCCATGCCAGTTTCACGGCCTCGTAACACATGGCACTGCCCTGTATTAATATTAAAACCCCAAATCTCACAACCCCTTAACCTGTCTCAGTAGCTACAGAGTGCCAAGTGCCATAACCCTAGGCACTGCCACCACAGCTACAAATAAAATACACCCTTTCAATGCCACTGCTGAAACTACCCCTATTATCTATAAAAAAATAAAAGTACCCCCGCCTCACCTATCATCACAAGCAAAACCATCCTTATAACCGGTGGCACTGCCCTTACATCTGTAAAACAACCCCCGCCACTGGCACTGCTGTCCTGTCTCTCCAGGTACACCCACCTATCAGCTCATGCGCCTTCCCTCCCGTCCATGACACTCCTGGTTACAAACAGCCCCTGCTCCACTGGCCACTCCCACAGTAGGTAGGGGCGGGTCCCCCACGCGCCCTTGGCACTCAGGCACAGTGCGTAGAATCCCTACCCACGGGTGGCATCAGGTTTCGGGGGCTGCAAAGTTTATTTACAGGCTTGTGTTACAAGGCCTGGCATCCAGCATTAAACCCAGCTCGAGATTCATGACAGAAAACGGAACGGATTAGTCCAGTTAACTGGAAGGGAGGCAGGGGCCCTATTTCCCAGGTCAGGGGGTCGCTCGGGTCAGGGTGCAGTGCGCGCGGCCGGATGCATGTGACACAAGCACAAAAGGTTAACCCCGTCCCGGCCACCAGACCGACCCTGCAGCCAGTCCCGGCTACCAGGGGTGAGGGCACGAGGTCAAATCCCTGCGTCATCCTGATGGCTTCCATCCGAAGCGCGCCGAGGAGGCTGGTGGGTGGTCGCAGGGGGCACTCATCAGACGAGCTGCGGCCTCGGCCCCACCTCTCAGTCTGCAGGAGTTCGGCTCAGGGGCCTAGAAGATGCTGCCACAAACAGACACACACGTTACACGTACCACAGTTACTGTGTCGCGACAGTCATGACAGAGGCCTGAAGCGTTCCCTTGGCACCTGCTGCTTAATAGCCATGGGGCTGACCAAATCCGCTCCACGCGCCCGAGGGACGGGTCCTCTGTTCCTGTCCTCGAATCAGACAGGAAATAGAGCTACAAAGCTACCCTCCCTTCCCGGTCTTTGCTAGGTTCGACCATGCAAATTTACATATATACATAGCAGGTTCCTATTCAGAAAAATCCGGAACATTTATAGACACATGAGCCAGGAAGAGGAGGACGTTCACAGCGTCCTTTGTCTTTGCATTAAGACTCTCAGGTGGGAAACCACGGGAGCGAAGAAGCAGCCAGAAAAGGAAATGTATCCCCCCCCCCAACATGAAACATGACTCGAATCACCCTGAGCACGCAAGGAAAGCAAACACGGCTCTCCTTACAAGAATTATTTCCACCCTTTCATCCTCCTTCAATGATCCATTCACCCAGGGCACAAGTCCTATAAAAAGAAGTGGGGGGAATGAGCAAGTAAGACAATATGCAAATGACCCCATGACGTCATAACGTAGCGCTAGAAAAAAAATAAAATAGTGCTAAATGTAAATCTTAAACATCTGCGCACTATTCGTGCAGTCGCTGCTGAACGAGTCCCGGTGTCTGAAAATTACACAGGGACAACTTCCGCATATTTCTGTGGGGCCCAACTTCTTGGCAGGGGGGAACGGCGTCCACCCTATGCAAAGAGTGGGAGGACGCTGTGTACCCCGACTCGAGCCCTGCATCCACCCGAGCCCTCCACCCAATCATCCTACTCGATGAGCTTATGTTGTGTGGAACAGCTAGCAATCACATTCGGGAGTTTAGGGCCCATGACGTTTGATCTCTGACCTCAATGAGTTTATGGTGAGCAGAGTGTGAACTCGGGTAACCCCTGCCTCAGTGACTTTAGGGTACACATTTTGGGATCTCAGTTAACACTTGCCGTGGTCAGTTTTGCGTGCATGTGCATGGAGTTGCGTGCATGGATTGTAATGTCAGTTAACATCCCCCTTGGTAAGTTTAGAGCACATGGAGTGTGTTTTTGGTTAAGAACCCCCTCGGTGAGGTTTATGGTGCCTGCAGTGATGTTAATCAGCACCCACTGGGGTGAGCTTATCTTAATTAGCAACCGTTTAGGCAAGCTTATCTCAATTACCACCCGCTGAAGTGAACTTATCTCAATTACCACCCGCTGAGGTGAGCTTATCTCAATTATCACCTCCAGAGGTGAACTTATCTCAATTACCAGCCACTGAGGTGAGCTTATCTCAATTACCAGCCACTGAGGTGAGCTTATCTCAATTACCACCTCCAGAGGTGAACTTCTCTCAATTACCACCCGCTAAGGGGAACTTCTCTCAATTACCACCTCCAGAGGTGAACTTGTCTCAATTACCACCTCCAGAGGTGAACTTCTCTCAATTACCAACCGCTGAGGTGAGCTTCTCTCAGTTACCAACCGCTGAGGTGAGCTTATCTCATTTTCCACCCCCTGAGGTGAATTGATCTAAATGTTCATCCGCTGAGGTGAACTTATCTCAAATACCACCCACAGAGGTGAGAATATCTTAATTACCACCCACAGAAGTGAACTTATCTCCATTACCCCCACAGAGGCCAGCTTATGTCAATTACCACCGCTGAGATGAGCTTGCCTCAATTTCCACTGTTGAGGTGAACTTATCTCAATTACCACATCCAGAGGTGAACTTATCTCAATTACCACCACCAGAGGTGAACTTATCTCAATTACCACCCGCTGAGGTGAGCTTATTTCAATTACCACCCGCTGAGGTGAACTTATCTCAATTATCACCCACTGAGTTGATCTTATCTCAATTACCACCATCGGAGGTGAGCTTATTTCAATTAAAACCTCCAGAGGTGAACTTATCTCAATTACCACCCACTGAGGTGAGCTTATGTCAATTACCACATCCAGAGGTGAACTTCTCAATTACCACCCGCTGAGGTGAGCTTATCTCAATTACCACCTCCAGAGGTGAACTTATCTCAATTACCACCCGCTAAGGGGAGCTTCTCTCAATTACCAACCGCTGAGGTGAGCTTCTCTCAATTACCGTGATGGGGTAAGGATACCTTCAAGGGATTTTAATAGACACAGGAATTTTGACATCACTTAGAGGATGAAATCGTGTGGGCTTAGTGAATTGAACCCACTAATGCTGGTTATGCAACAACAAAAATGACATGTATTCAAAGCTGTTACTTATTAGTAATCAATCAGGGGAGAGAGCAAAAACAGATTGAAAAACGGGTGTTATCAACATAGAGTATTTAATCTTTTTTTCAAATCAAGTTAAAAAGTTGGGTACAAGATAAACAGCAAAGATGTAGAAGGGTAAATACATTAATCCACACAGCCCTTATTACATCAATTGCTCAAGCTTTTCTACCTATCACAAAATTAATTAAATATTCAATGGTAGATAAAACCACAGTCAACGTTTCGGTCTCTATTCTTTCGTGTAGGAGACCATCCTCAGGACATGGATTTCATATCTTGATTACCCTCAATCATGTAGGCGCATTCGCTGCGTGAGGGTGGACTCCGACACATTGAACTCAGAACTGACTACCTCACTGAAAACGATTAATAAGAAGGCATCGCTATACCTTCGAATGTGTAAGGGAATCCTTTAAAACTAACGAGGACCTCTTCCCTAAACCAGTGGCTTCGGGAAACGACCGACTTAACAGATTCCGCCACAGCAATTTTTTATCTCTACGGTGCAAATTATTCCATCTACCTGGGACACCTGCTGGCTCCCATAAGGACACTTCAGCGCAACACGATAATTCTTGAACCGGTATCAGCGCTAGGAAATTGACTTTATGATCCGGACGCTTACATGATTGACACATGCGCCTACATGATTGAGGGTAATCAAGATATGAAATCCATGTCCTGAGGATGGTCTCCTACACGAAAGAATAGAGGCCGAAACGTCAACTGTGGCTTTATCTACCATTGAATATTTAATTAATTTTGTGATAGGTAGAGAAGCTTGAGCAATTGATGTAACAAGGGCTGTGTGGATTAATGTATTTACCCTTCTACATCTTTGCTGTTTATCTTGTACCCAACTTTTTAACTTGATTTGAAAAAAAGATTAAATACTCTATGTTTATATACACCCGTTTTTCAATCTCTTTTTGCTCTCTCCCCTGATTGATTACTAATAAGTAACAGCTTTGAATACATGTAATTTTTGTTGTTGCATAACCAGCATTAGTGGGTTCAAATCACTAAGCCCACACGATTTCATCCTCTAAGTGATTTCAAAATTCCTGTGTCTATTAAAATCCCTTGAAGGTATCCTTACCCCATCACACTTTTTGCTCAAACCCTCAAGCGTATACTGGGTC
Source organism: Lissotriton vulgaris (assembly GCF_964263255.1). Lineage (NCBI taxonomy): Eukaryota > Metazoa > Chordata > Amphibia > Caudata > Salamandridae > Lissotriton > Lissotriton vulgaris. The sequence continues at coordinate 85,076,250 of NC_141699.1, forward strand.
GCCCACTATCAATTCTCTCTCAATTACCAACCGCTGAGGTGGGCTTCTCTCAATTACCAACCGCTGAGGTGAGCTTATCTCAATTTCCACCCACTGAGGTAAATTGATCTAACTGTTCATCCGCTGAGGTGAACTTTTCTAAATTACCACCCACAGCGGTGAGCATATTTTAATTACCACCAACTGAAGTGAACTTATCTCAATTACCCTCTGAGATGAGCTTATCTCAATTACCACCCGCTGAGGTAAGCTTGTCTGAATTACCACCTGCTGAGGTGAGCTTGCCTCAATTTCCACCGTTGAGGTGGACTTCTCAATTACCACCTCCGGAAGTGAACTTCTCTCAATTACCACCCGCTGAAGTGAGCTTATCTCAATTACAACCCACTGAGGTAAGCTTACAGTGCTTGGAGTGTGGTTCACGTCAACGCTCGACTTGGTTAGTTTAGGGCACATGGAGTGTTAGCTCCGTTGACACGTGCCTCTATGAATGTCATGCATCCAGAGTGTGATCCAAGTTAAAATGGACCTTGTTCACTCCGGGGATCACAAAGATGATATTAGTTCAACCATGCATGGTAAGTTGAGGGCGCCAGGGTTTGTGAGCTCAGTTAACACCTGCCCCGGCAGGTTTAGGGGACCTGGAGTTTATTCTCAGTTGACACTTGCTCTTATGAGTTTATCACACAGTGTGATCTCAGTTTACACCAATCTTGGGGAGTTCAGGGCCCATTGAGTTTGTTCATAGTTAACACCTGCCTGGTGAGTTCAGGGTCCATGAAGTGTGCACATAGCTGAAGTTCAGGGTGGGACACAGCACCAAATCCTCCCTTCTAGGAGGCAATTTGTGACTCACTAAAGTGAGTCTCAGACACTGTTTGGGATTTCTAATGGGGTCGCAAATTACATGCCTCATCAATATTCATGAGGCAAGCGCAATTTGCGACCCCATTGGGAATGGCTGGCACTCACAAGGATGGTGGCCTATTGGGGTCCACAAATCACCATGTCTGTGACGGCCTTTTAAATAAAAAAATTTTTTAATGCAGTCCGTTTTCCTTAAAGGAATAGGTCTGCATTTAAAGAAGAAAAACGAAACTTTTCAGTTTCATTTCTCAACGGCACCACTGCCTGCTCGTAAAAAATATTTTCAAACATCAAACACAAAAGGAAAGGAGTCCCCTGGGGACCCCTTCCCGTTTGCGAGTGGCTTACCACCTACTTGAAGTAGGTGGGTATTAAACCGAGTTTTTCAACCAAAAATGCAGTGGCAAATAATCATACATTGCTGTGAGACTCGCTATTAGGAAAGGACACCCTTGGCACACCCCTTCCAAACAGGGAGTCGCAAACCATATTTTGGGAGTCGGTAGTAGGTTACCGACTCGCAAAATATGGTTTGTGCTTGGGGCAGACCCAATTTTGCGGTTGCAAATGGGCAAATTCCAGTTTGCGACCGCAAAAACAGTCGTACATCTGCCCCCAAAAGTGTTACCGGCCGTGCTGAAATCTGCTAACTTCACACAGTTCTCTGCATTGGACAGCGAGACTGCGGAGCTTTATTAAAGGACCACTCTGCTGGTGGCCTCACTTTCAAGTTTCCTTTCTGTAAAGTTCGGTCTCATCACGACCATCCGAGGTACAGAAAAGAGAAACACATGGGTGGTCCACCAACCAATTGCAGGGGTTCCTGTCCTCTCAGGTTACTGGGGAGGCCCTGAGAGACCTTTGTGGGATGCAAAACATCTTCATATGGAACTAACCAATACATAAAGCAAAGCCATCCATACCTGTACACCAAGCACGTCGCGCTGAGGAGCAGAATGACCAACGTGGCCACACCAGCAAGGATGGCCAACACCACCAGGTGATCCCTGTCCCTCTGCTCCTGGACATTCATGGCCGTGACCACAGAGATGTTCCGATAGTCGAAGAGCATGAGGAAGCCGCGTCCATCGGTGGTGGTGGTGATCAGCTCCATGATGACTTCCATCATCTCCGAGGGCGAGCCGAAGACCAGGCTCTTATTCTGCGGGGAGTTGGATCCACAGAAGCGTGAAGAAAAGGTCACAAGATCCGAGATATACAGGACATCCTGGGGGCAAGCTTCTGCTGGGGGTGGAAAGGTGTCGGAGGTGTCTGTGACCGAGGGAGTAGCAGAGGGAGTCGCACTGTCCGGCACATCGTGGTGGATTTGGAAGTATTTGCCGTCATCTTCCGCGGCTTGGTTCTGTTGTCGAGCGGGGTCCTCTGCAAATTTACTTCCACCACCAAAATCCTTCGAGCCATACTCGCTATTATATTCCTGTAGCCAGCTTGGCTGTTTGGCCTCAAATATAGCCTGCAGCTTGCTATGCAATAGACTTTGCTCCGTCGCAGACACATCCAGTGATGTCAGAAGTCCTGGTCTTTCAACTAGCTCAGGTTGAGTCTTTTTCTGGGTGTGAAAATACCCACTTACACCGCTTCGGATCCTGGAGCCGGAGGCCGGCTCAGGTGTGTCCACCACACCCTGAAGAGGGTGCTCAGAGGTGGGTGATGCCCTGGAGGTCTCAACTTCTGCTGTGGCTGCGTCTTCGCTCGCCCTCTTGAAAGGATAGATGAAGGGGTCCACCACATCCCCCTCGCCATTGCTCTCAAAGACATCAAAATCAAACATCTCCAGGATCAGATGGGTCCCAGCGGGAATAAAAAACTGCCACACACAGTGTGCCCCTGCGTCGTAGTGGTTAGGAAATCCAGGTGACAAAATGAGGCCTCTTTCAATGGTGCTCAGCACTGCTCCACAGGAGTAATAGACCTAAAATGGAAAAAAGCACATAGTCAGTAAATGGTGACACTTAATGAAATCAAAAGCCATGGGCCACCCAAAGCAAACTGGAATGGTATCTTTCAAAACACCTATTTCCAAGCATAGAAAATCTATTCCACCTAAATCATAACTTCACATATAGAAAGTTAAAAAAATGTAAAGGCCCAAAAAAAGATTGCAACTATGGTTTAGGCTTGCATGTATGAGGAGGGTCAGTGTTACAGTGTCAGGTTTGAGTTATGGTTAGCAATAGGTTGCATTAGGGCTAGGTTCAGGAGTTATGGGTAGAGTGCAGGGTGAAGAGTCAAAGTTAGGGTTAGGATTAGCATTTGAATTAGAGTTAAATTCCAGGTTAGGGTCTAGCTATAATTATAGACTTAGGTGTATCAGGAGGGTTGGGTGGCCTATTTTAGAGTGCGGGTTTCGGTGTAGGATGAATGTATTTTTTTTTTAGAAGTAAGGTCTAGGTTTGGAGTTGGGCTTTGGTTAGTTATCAGATTTGGGGTATGTTGCAGGTTTAGGAGTAGGATTTGCATTAGAGTTAAGGAAGGTTATGATTAGAGTTTGGTTTAGACGAGTGTACATTATGTTTAGGTTAAGGTTTGTTTGAGGTTTAGTGTTGGGGTGTAGAGTTATGATTACATTTAGGGTTAGACTGTAGGCTTATGGTTGGGATAAGGCTTGGGAGGGAGGTTAAGGTAGAATTATGGTTAATGTGTGGGTTACAGTTAGCATTAGAGTTAGGGATAGGGTGCTGGGTTGAAGTTAGTTTCAAAGATATGTTCAGGTGTAGTATGTATATGGTACGGTAGAGTTAATAATTTGGCTGGAATAGTTTTCACTGCTTTATAATTGCTTGCTTTGTTCATGCTTTAAAGGTTTGCGGAATGCTATAGAACCGAATGGACGACATTTAACGCTCTAATATGATTTGTAATAAGAGTACGAAATATAACACTGCAGCTGAAGAAGGAAGAGCACCTGGCATTAGAGCAGTCCGTTTCTTTCCTCATTCCTTTTTATGTTTTCTTGCAGGTGCCCCTAGTCTCAAACCAGCCAGATTTAATCCCATTAAAGGATCATTTTTTAGACGATTCTCTTCATGAGCGTGAAGAAGATTTTGGCTTCCCGCCGGTGAACTCTGAATGGACCAGCGCCTCTGCTCAGGCTCAGTATGTAGTTTAAGGTAGGTTAAATTCGTTATTTTAATTTTATTGGGATAAATTGATATTTTTAATCGTGTTTTTAGACTAATAACTTTTTCATCAAGCTTTCCTCTCTTTTCAGACACCACTTTTTATTGGTAGGATTGTGTGCTTTGGGGAGAAGTCGGTAAGGGGGGACTGACCACTTTTCTCATCATTATCAGTAATAATCCGGAAACTATTTCCGGTGTGCCTCTTTAACTTCCATTAAACAAATTTAAAAAAATAAAAGCAGAATACCACGAATATTGGATTTTTACTTTACAGTGTTCATAAAATTTGGGAGGCAAATTGTGTATTTTAATTTAGCAAATAATATAAATTGAGGAAGAAAACAGTGTACATTTTAAAATGTAAACAGTAAATGAAATATTAGGATAAAATTGCATTTCAATTAAAAGAGAAAAAGAATGTTAATTTTTTTTTTACTTTCAAGCAAATCAATTTGATTTTTAGATAAATAAAAGGGAATGCTTGACGGCCAAAAATGTTTTGATGAAGAAGTGAACAATTTTTGCCAAAAGTATTTAAAATAAGGGTAAACAGTAGATATAATATTTTGAAAAAGAGACATTATCTCACTAAAAAGTAAATTGAATAATTGTATCTTTACTGCGCAGGAGTAAGAAAGTGGAGCCATCCGGAGTCTTTTCCTCTAGAAGATAGACTGCTCGACGGATACCTGCCAAACAAAGCTATCTCCCTCACATACAAAAAGCTAAAACACAACACTCCTGATCTCCTAATATCACTGAGGGAGAAATGGGGGCGGGATGGCCTAGAATTGGACGACGAGGAATGGCAGGAAGCACTCTCCTCCCCAAAGGAGGTCGCCATCTCAGCAAAACTGTGGCTGATCCAATTGAATATTTTACATCAAGTGTATCTCTCTGGCTATAGATTGGTACTGATGGGCAGGAGGGAAGAGGGGCTGTGTAAAAGGCATTGCCGCCTGGAGGGGTCTTTTCTACACATTATTTGGGAATGTCCACTATTCAAAACTATTGGAAAAAAGTTCATGAATGTATGAGCACAGTATGGGGTGGAAATTCGACTTTAATCCAAAAGATGTCTCTTGAATGTCTGGGAGCCCACAGACTTGCTTGAACACAAAGGGCAAAAACCTGTGCAACGCTTGGCCAGATGGTAGCTAAGCAGATATCACCCGTCTGTGGGGAGCAGTAACACCACAAACACTGAACTCCTGGAAGGAAGACATGGACTGGTGTATGGTACGGGAGAAAATGGTATATGTAGCACGTGGCTGTGCCCGAAAATGGATAGCGCTCTGGACTAAATGGAATGTTTATCACAGCAATGTTTGTGAGCCCCCAAATGTCCCCTCCCTTGACCAACCACTGACACCTTTATATATACAGGCAGCCACCACTTTCTTCTACCCCACTGTTATAATGTGCAAAATAACTGCTTGATTGTGGGACTGTGACATGGCTGTAAGTAATGATTTATTGTATGCAATGACCATTCCACTTGAATTGTTCAATAAAAAGAATAAAAAAGAAAAAAAAGAATGTAGAGCCAAAGAGAGGGAGAAAATATGATAAGAACAAAACTGAAGCGGACATTGTGATAGACCAGACCAGCCTACCTAGCCACCCTTCACAGACATTCCTTGAACCTCTCTACCCCACCCAGATTCACCCAAGGGCACGTGATTCAGGTACCCCCACCCTGCTTGCATGCCGCCGCACGTGTTAGGCTTTAGTACTAGAAGGTTGTGCCACATTTCCCGAGTATACCTTTCATATGTGTTGGAATTATCCATTGTATTTGTTTAGTCACATTTTATTGAGTTTACATATATAACAATGTTATTTCCAGGTCTCCAACGCTTATGACTTGACATAGGTTTCACAACAAGGTAATCAAGAACCTGCACAGTCCCCTCAACCCCCCACCCCCATGCCTCCTCTCCGGGCAATATCCATTGATGCACTCATTAAAATGTATCAGCTGGGATTAATGACTATTAAAATGGTGATTCCTGCACATTCCTGATTTGCGAGTCGCAAATTGTGATTCGCAAATAAGGAAGGGCTCCCCATTCATTCCTATGGGCCCATTGGAATGAATGGGAATTTGCATGTGCAATTTACGAGTGCCAATTGGTACTCGTAAATTGCGCATGCAATTTCAAGGGTGCAAGGGTGTCAAAAGGACACCCTGTTGCACCCCTGAAATTGATCTGTGCACAAATGTTGCGCACACACATGTCCCAAGGACATGTGTGTATGTAACCTACAACTTTTAAAAATGCACTTTAGTGCATTTTTCAAAGTTTTTGCAAATTACCATGAAGTTCAACTTCATGGTAATTTGCGACCCCTAGTAGCGCTACTTCAAAGAGGTTCTTGCATTGCATTTAAGGAATCGCAAAATGCGATTCCTAAATGCAATTGCAATTTGAGAACTCGCAATTAATTGCGAATTCTCAAATTGCGAGAGACTTGACCCTTGATGCATCGCAAAAGCTAATTTTGCGATCGCAAACGGCTGATATTTGGGAATTGCACCGTTTGCAATCGTAAAAAGCTTTTATGCATGTGCCTGTAAATAATTGATGCAAGCCTGTAGCTTCATGTGATAGCCTTACAGTACACAGTATGGAAGATAACCGCTAGCTAGCCTCGCTTGTATCGCCAAAGTGAGACTAAAATAATATTGCTAGGGTCATTCTGTGAGAACAACTTCTTATTTTAGATGTTTTAATCTTGTGATATAACACTGATCAGAAAACTAATGACAAAAGTTTTTTAAACAAGTATTCTTTGCAGCTACGCCGCTATGGTTGCTTTGAATGACTCGTAATGGAGACTTCAGGAGTTCCGTCTGTGCATGTTCCATGGCTGGCTGTAAGACCCGGACTGGTGTGCACTGGTATGAAGGGAAGAAGGCGTAGGACTCCCCTAAAAGACATCTTTGACGCCATCTTGCAATTGTACGGCATCAATATCAGACCAGGCTCCTATCACCTGGACTCCGCAGATGTGAATAGTACAACTCAACAACCCAGACGTAGCCGCTGCACCTCCAACTGGGTGTTCTTTGGGGGTGTAAAAGTACTTAAGGGGTGCAACCTGCATCAATGCTTAGGTGAGCATGCTTCCTACTCACAGCATAGAGTAGCATATACATTTTAACTCCATGCATTGGTTGAACAACCATCTGGATACACTTTGTAATTCTAGATTTCTTTGCCTCTATTTTACCCGTGCCTTTTTATAGAGCCGAATACACACAAGTGATGGACGGAATGCAGAACAAATCAAAACATTCTCCCCCAGTCGAGAGATCTGGGTTAAATCTATCATTCTTTTGCTCACCATGCCACCCCAGTTTAGACCTGGCCATATGGCCAGGTCTAAACTGGGCCTGTGCCTCATGGGAACAGTCCAGCCCGAACTGCCAAGCCAGGTCCTCCCTGGACCGGAAACAAGCATCCTAGGACTGGTTTCGGGGGTTTCACCCCTCTTCAGCCCGGATAGCTTGAATCCAGTGACACAGCGAGCCCGGGACCCAAGTCTGGGCATACCCGGCGCACTTAGGACAAGAAAGCAAAAGACACACAATTGATGGACGGAATGCAGAACAAATCAAAACATTCTCACCCAGTCAAGAGATCTGGGTTAAATCCATCATTCTTTTGCTCACCCTGCCACCCCGGTTTAGACCTGGCCATATGCAAATCAGTCTTGACCCTGTGCCTCATGGGAACAGTCCAGCCCGAACTGCCAAGCCAGGTCCTCCCTGGACCGGAAACAAGCATCCTAGGACCAGTTTCGGGGTTTCCCCACTCTTCAGCCTGGAATCAAGCTATCCTGGCTGATGAGGGCTGAAAGTCCAAAACCGGTCATAGGATGCTGGTTTCCAGTCCAGGGAGGACCTGGCTTGGCAGTTCAGGCTGGACTGTTCCCATGGGGCACATGGTCAACAATGAGTTGCATATGGCTGGGTTCAAACTGGAATGGCATGGTGAGCAAAACAAAAAAATCTCTGTACTGGGGTGAATGTATGACATTGTTCTGCATTCTGTCCATCAACTGTTGTTTTTGCATTTATTATAGAGCCGGGCGCAGAGGCAAAGAAGCGGTCAGTGTACCCCCTCAAGGCAGCTCTCTGGAAGGAGGAAAGGGGGTCCTATGGACCCCCCCAGACATTCTATTGCTGGCTGGTGCAGTCACTCACTACACCTGCCCGCAAGGTGATCTCTAATCCCCCTTAAAAGTGAAGGTGGGTTGTTGCCTGGACAGTGACACACCCATGCAAATGAGGGGACACCCCCTGGTGATAGTGCTGGTGCTATATGACCGCCAGCACTATCTGTATTACAGCAAGGGCAGCACACTAGTCTGCAGCACTTTTTGTAATACCCAAGTGCCCCGGGGCCAAAGCGTGCAAACATGCACATTGTGCCCCCAGGGCACTTTCCATAATACAGCCCCTCGTATTTAATTGCTACAAAAGTAGCATGTATTATCTGGAGGAGGCGCCTCCAAGTTGCAAGAGACTGTTTGTGTCTAGTTAAGTACAACAAGAGGTCCTGGTGTGTAGGCCATCTTTTCTACCCAGAACTCCCTATTCTGCCATCCCTAAAGATGGCAGAATTTGAATTTTAGTGTACAGACCAGGCTGCTCACCCTGTAGGTGTGGCTAGCCTTCTGGGAGAGTATACCTCCATCACCAACTGATTTCCCTTTTGAAGCTCATCACCTTGATGTGCCACTTCACTAGCCTGCTCGGGAGGAGGGAGATGTGACCTCCTTCATGCCCAAGCCTTTGTTACCGACTCCTGGGAGTGATCACACTACCTTTCAGAAGGTCAGAAGCCTGTCTTGGCAGCAACAAATGTGGACTGGCCAGCCAGAGCAAAGAGAAGCAGAGGCAACCTGGTGGGAAACCTCTAAGGTAGCCATCTGGGTGCATGCCACAGCAGCCTCTTCTGAGGTTCCGTGACGAATTGAACCCGTGTTTTCAATATTGTCGGAAATACATAATATTGGTATCAGCGAACCGCAAATGATCCATTTAGCATATCCTGGTGTTTTCGCTACGCTACGAGCAAGAGTACTCCTGTAACAAACACATTTCTGATCTACCCATGGCATCCATCTTAGATCATGGCAGCCATTTTGTGTTTCTTGCCCTCACATACGCAATAACCTCTGATCACTTCATTTCGATTAAGGACACGTAGCCTTAGCCGGAGATTCACCTCTCTAGTGGCACGTGCACCTTGGACCAGATTACGCTGTAGCTGCATGACTCGACAAAGGCTGCCTCCTCTGCCCGAGGCCAGCCCTGCTGAACTGGTTCTCATGTCCGTTGGCCTGATCACGATTAGGCGGCCGAAGCTGGTAGCCTTGCCCATTTACAACCCACAAACATCTCTTATCCTGCTTTTCTATCTTCTGCACCTGGCTCTGCTCCTTTCCTTCTGGGCCTTTATTAGGGGGAGGTAACGAAATTTACGATGAGGCGGTCCGGGTCCTGAATGAAAAGTTGACATGAGATTATGATGGAAAAGTGGGAACCTCTCATTCGTAATGTTGTGTCATCAGATATTGTCGACGGTTCCTGTGCAACGCCAAATATTTATTGTTTAGGACACAAAGGTTTGGGAATGTACTAACATGTGAAGAATTTGCCCGAAGCCCAATTTTCAGTATATAAGGAGCAACCCTCTTTGTACAAATCGAACAGGCTCCTAGATACTGCCCATGCGTAGTTTCTGTGACTTCTGTGTCCCTGCAGTAATAAACCTTTGGTCTTTGACGCCACCATCGAGAAGCCCGTGTTTCTGTTTATTTGTGCACCAAGACAGGTGGAACTCCGGGGTCTTCGGGTGTTGTTCCCTGACACCTCTGGACGGACCCAAAAAGTCCAGAACTCCAATTGGCGCCCAACGTGGGGCGACGTCATTCGGTACCGGTCCAAAAGCCTGAAGAGTTCGAGAAGCTTCGTGTGAAGATTCCTGAGGGAGGCGCCCCACTTCATCGATCCCGGCATATCGCAAAAGTGGCCCGAAGTTCTCTTCCATGAGGGTTCCCGTTCAGGACGGCTGCAGTGGGCCGTTGCCTTGACCGTCGCCCTGTCTTGGACCCGAGGTGCAGTCCTTAGTACGGCGAAACGTGACGGGTTTCTCCTTGGTGACGTCTGCAGTGCCTCAGTTAAGTATTTAGTGGTTGCTAGTTGGTTAAAATCCTTTTTGGTTCTTGGTTTGGTTTGGTTACGTAAGATTATCACTGGTTGTTCTGGTTACGATAATCTATTTGGTTTAGTTTGGGTATCGATACATCAGTTCGCTTTTGGTAGGCCTAAGTTCTTGATTCAGGTGCACATATTTGTTTCTTGTTTTGTTCGTTTTGTGTTCCGGATTACAAAATGGTAAGTCGGAGAAATTGTATGTTGTCCTGTTTTGGTTGCAAAAGTGATTCACGGTTGGAGGACTCATGTCTGGTTCCACCGATTGGGACTCCCTTATATGATCTGTACTGTAAGCATGGTGTGGGTCCTATATCTTATAATGAGGTATGGGTCCGCTATACGGAAAAGGATGGTGTCCTTAGTTGGCCACTACATGGTAGTTTTGAACCCGAAATCCTCGATAATTTAGAAGCGAAATTGTTTAGGAAGAAAGCCCGGCCGGCAATGTTTGATTCTTTCCGTTACTGGCGAAAAGAATCTAAACAGAGAGAAATTAAAAGGTTGAAGAAAGAACAGAAAGAGCAAGAAGAGTTGACTTTAGAACAAGCGGCTAAACAGCTGCAAGTTAACGAGTCTGAGAAGGCCATAGAGGTGGCCATTAGAGAGCATAATTTAGCGATTGACAAGTGCTATCCTGCCTTGCCATCGAAAACAGCTAAGATACTGGAGGACCCCGAAAACGATCCTCTGTTGTCTTATCTGTTACGGTCACCTCCACCGTATGCACAAGGTGCTACGGCTGCACCTGTACCGAATGTTCAATTGCCGGTTGCTGGACAACCTGGTATTCCTGCTCCTGCCCCTCAGAATCAAGCTCCTGTACCTCCTGTGGTCAATGTGAATGTTCCTACGGCACCTCCTCTTCCTGGGTTGCCGACTTCTATACCTGTACCTGTATCGCTTACACCTACTGTTCCACAAGCTATCTTCCTCGATACTCCTACTGTCCCACTATCTATTCCAACTACTACTGTGTTCTCTGCATCTGCCAGTATGTTGACTCCGCTCTCTGTTCGTCGAAGAATCACTGATTCTGTCTCTAGCATTCTGTCTCCTCTCTATAAAACTTTAATTAAGACTCCTACTTCTGACTCTGTACAAAGACGTAGTCAGCTTCCGAGTACTGAGGAACGGGGAATATTAGATTCCACGGCTCTCAGATGGATTTCGAAGAGTAGGAGATATAGCACGAGAGATGTACTAGATACATTTATGCAGTGGAATGAACCAACGCAACGATATGTTTTTGACGAGATGTGCTCCCTTTTACGTGAAGAATTAGAAGAAGATGACTCTGAATCTAATTTAGAAGACTTAATTAAGGTTCAGAAAGAGTTTGCTGCAGGAATGATAGTAGGTCAAAATATAAAAGAAGCAATGGAACTGATTTTAAGTTATAGAAATGATCCATCACTTCGTTCACCGAGAGATTTAGAGAAAGGTAGTACGAAGCAGACTCGCCAATATCCAATGAGGGAGGTTCCTCCAATTTGGCGCGAAGCTGTGCAAGCTGATGCCATTAATGGTATTGCAGCCGCTCCGGCCCAATTCCAAAGAGTGTGGATACACATTCCGTGGAAGCGAGCCGAAGTGTTAGCAGTGAAGCAGGCTTTGCCAGATCCGCGTAAGAATCCTGCTGGGTACTATAAGGAACTAGCGCAAACAGTTGAGGCTTGTGTAATGAACTTAGCGGACATCGACATGTTATTTGGGAATGTAGTTCCACAACCAATTTGGGCTAAAATTCGTAAAGAGAATCATCCAGTTGCCCTAGGTGGTGATTGGGCAGCTATCATTGCAGCGGATGGTCAGCAAATAGGTGGTTCCAAACCCGAACCTCTAATTGCTAATCTTCCAGGTAGGATAATCGACTTAATGAAGACTCTGATGCCCGCATTGCGCGTTAATTGGGACAAGTTGTCCGCATGCAGGCAGAAGAAAGACGAAAGTGTCTCCGACTTTTTCACGAGGTTCGAAGAGACTTTTGTAGATCATAGTGGTCAGGATATGAGCACAGAAGGAGGACAGAGACTGTTTGTCGATAAATTTGTACATAATTTGTTACCCGAGTTATGCAATAAATTAAAAGATTCCGAGAGTGCGTGGGCTGTCTCTACAACTGCGCAAATACTTGCAACTGCACAGTATTATGAAAATAGGGAGAAAGAGGAGAAAGAGAAATCAGATAAGAAAACGAAAGACTTAAAGACTAAAGTTCTCTTGCAACAGGCGTATCCGCCTCGCATGAATCAGACTAATACGCAACAAGGGTCATATCAAAGGACAGATTATAGTTCACCGAGACCTCAATATCAGTGGAACCAGTGTGCGTACTGTAAGAAAGAGGGTCACTACAAGAATGAGTGTCCAGTCTTAGCGCAAAATAACGCAGCAGCAGCTCAGAGAGGTCGTGGTGGTTTTGTGCAGAATTCTAGAGGTCTCCACAGACGAATGATCGCCCTTCCAATCACTTTGATCAACGAAATGGACAGTCTGCCCAGCAAAATAGATCTCAACAGTATCTTGTTGAAGACTATTGTGAAGTGGATGAGGGATTTCAGCAAAATGGGTACTAGGACAGCCATGGACAGAGAGAGGGAGTAGTATCAGTTCCAGTGGATCAGAGTGGGCCTTATGTCGCAGTAGCAACATCAGGTGTAGTCGAACCGTTTCTGTTGGATACTGGTGCAGCAAAAAGTTCTATCATTCATGCGAAACTCCCTGGCGCACCTTTGTCCGGCTCAACAAATGTTTCTGTAGGTTTTTCAGGCGCCCCTGTTTACAACCCCATATCTGGTCCTTTGTCTATTTCTGTTGGACCGTGTCAATTGAAAGCACCCCTGATTTTGACGACAGGTTGTAATGAAAATCTGCTTGGTTTAGACTTGTTAAAACGCCTATATGCGACATTGTACTGTTCTCCGGAAGGAGTACAGCTTACATTGGGCAAAAGAATCACCTCTCCGATGTACTTGTCAATGGATGCACTCCCGCCAGAGCTGCGTTCGCTCCCTGGTACTCTTTGGGCGACTGGTCCTAACGATGTAGGCCTTTTAGAAATACCACCATATGTAGTCACTTTGAAAGCAAATGTAAAATTTCCACGAATTCCTCAATACAAAATATCTAGTGAAGGTGAACGAGCACTTTTATTGATTGTACAAGATTTGATTAAGAAAGGTGTGGTTGAAGAAACTAGAGGAAATGTCTGTAACAGCCCTGTATTACCGATTTTGAAACGAACTGATCCTACAAAGCCTCCAGTGTATAGGTTTGTCATTGACCTCAGAGAAGTTAATAAGATTGTGGTCCCGCAGTTTCCTGTAGTTCCAGATATTACTGCCTTGTTAACATTGATTCCTGCTACAGCCACATGGTTTTCAGTCATCGACTTGAAGAATGCCTTTTTCAGCATTCCGATAGCCGAAGAAAGCAGAGATATTTTCGGCTTCTGTCTAGGAGGTCGAAGCTTCAGGTTTAAACGCGCTCCACAAGGCTATTGTGAGAGCCCATCCATTTACAATCAGGCATTAAAAAGTCAGTTAGATTCTTTTGTACTTCCTCAAGGTTCTGCTCTAGTGCAGTATGTAGACGATCTTCTAGTGGCTGCCGATGACAAGGAAACTTGCAAAGCAGCTACGATTTCGTTATTGCATCATTTGTCCAATTTGAATCATAAGGTATCACCTTCGAAAATGCAATACTGCTGCCAAGAAGTGACCTACCTAGGTCATCTCTTGTCAAAGGAGGGAAGGAAGTTGACCCCAGAAAGAATAAAAGCAATTACGCAGATGAGTGTTCCCCGCACACAGAGAGAAGTATGCGCCTTTCTAGGTATTACCTCTTACTGTAGGCAGTGGATCCCAAATTTTTCTCTTTTAGCAAAACCGTTGGTAGCTTTGACTGGGAAAAATGTTCTGAGTCCGGTGCCATGGTCTGATGAATGTCAGGAGAGTTTTTCTGAGTTACGAAAAGCATTGTGTTCAGCTCCTGTATTGGGCACACCTGATTACAGCAAGCCATTCACGCTCTATGTTCACGAGAGAGAAGGTTGCGCGTTGAGTGTTCTGACACAGAAATTTGGTGATAAACAACGCCCTTGTGCGTATTTTTCATCAACATTAGATCCGGTAGCCAGAGCGTTACCTAGTTGTTTGAGAGCTACAGCGGCAGCTGCGGCTTCCATTCGACAATCTGCTGGTTTGGTGATGAACAACATGCTAGTGGTCATGGTTCCTCATGCAGTGGATACACTCATGAACCGAACCAAGACGCAACACCTTACCAGTGCGAGATTATCTGGCTACGAGCTGACACTGCTAGCAAGTCATATTCAGATTAAAAGATGCAATGTATTGAATCCAGCAACATTGTTGCCGACTAATCAAGAGTCGAGTGATTCCGAGCCCCATGATTGCTGTTTTAGAACCGAGGAAGAGACAAAAGGACGAATTGATTTAAAAGACACTCCGTTGTCAGATCCAGATGGCACGTTGTATGTTGATGGGTCATGCTTTAAATTGGAGAATGGTGATGTGACTGCTGCCTATGCGGTAACGACTTTAAGAACGATTGTGGAGACTGCAAGAGTGAGTCAGAATTCTGCCCAAGCTGCAGAATTAATAGCTCTAACAAGAGCGTGTGTTTTAGCTAAGGGAAAGAGAGTGAATGTGTTTACAGATAGTCAGTACGCGTTTGGTGTGGCCCATAGTTTTGGCCGTTTGTGGAAAGAAAGAGGTTTCATTACGTCCCATGGGACTAAGATTCAACATGGTCAGCTAGTTAACGACCTGTTGGAATCTCTAACCTTGCCGACTGAAGTTGCGATTGTGAAGTGCAGTGCTCATAAAGCAATCACGGATGATGTTGGTCGTGGGAATGCTTTTGCTGATGAGACCGCTAAACAAACAGCTAGAGATATGATGAGTAGAATGTATGTTGCTACGTCTGCAAGATGGATTTCCGAGTCTGGAATGTGTGAGGATACAGTGGAAAGTGTGAAAGAGATTCAGAAAGAGGCAACTGAGGAGGAAAAACGTGCATGGAAAGAAAGTTCGGGCAAGTTGGATTCGAGTGGGTGTTGGATTGATTTGTCAGAACAACAGCGTTGGATGTTGCCTGATGCGTATGTGCTTGCAGTGGTGACAATGGCGCATGGAGTAGCGCATATAAGTTCTAAAGGAATCTGTAAGATGTTGGCTCCGGTCTGGAAGAATGATGGGATCAGTAAGTGTGCAGAGAGAGTGGTGAAAAATTGTATGGTATGCCTGATGCATAATCCTGGCAAGGGAACCCCAACTCCTGCTGGTCACTTCGCTCCTCCTTCCTGCCCCTTTGAAGTGATTCAGCTAGATTTCATACACATGGATCGCTGTAATAATTTAAAATACGTCCTGGTGATAGTCTGTGCTTTTTCCAGATGGATCGAAGCATATCCACTTAAGGACAATACTGCCCTATCAACTGCCAAAATTCTTCTCAAAGAATATTTCCCTAGGTATGGAATGCCACGGATTGTATGGTCAGATAACGGAAGTGAGTTTATAGGGAAAGTTATGCAGAGTGTGTGTGCCGGTTTGGGCATTAAACAGAAATTTCATAGTGCAAACCATCCCCAGTCTGCTGGTTTAGTTGAGGGTTACAATGGCACCCTCAAACTAAAACTAGCTAAAATACAGGCATCCACGGGTTTATCCTGGCCAGATGCACTACCCTTGGCTTTGTTATCAACGAGAGCAACTGTACATTCTAGAGTAGGGCTTAGTCCTTACAAAATTGTTTTTGGCCGTCCGGCAAATGTTTGGGGTGTGCCTAGGCCAAAGGAGTTTTGTTCTCTAGAATATCCTATGTTGATCGATTACCTTTACGACTTGACTGCTAAATTGAGTCTTATTCACCAACAGGTTTTCGATGCATTGCCAAAGCCTCCGGAGAGTCCAGGGCATCAGCTGAAACCCGGCGACCACGTTGTGGTCCGAAATTTCGCGAGAACAAAGAACCTTCAGCCCAAGTTTGTCGGACCTTTCCAGGTGCTGCTTGCAACGAGAACTGCCGTTCGTGTGGCTGGACGTAAGCACTGGATACACGCAACTCATGTCAAACGTGTACCTTTGCCACTTCCTTACGACGACTGGGTGAAGAAGGGAATTGGTGCCTCTGAATGCGAGCAAACGCCCAAGTTTATCCCTTTCAGCGATGCCGAATTGATAACTGACACTCCGAACTCTGACTCTCCTCCTGAAAAGACTCCTCTGAACTCTGAACATTTGTCCTCTGCATCAGAAAAAACTCTGTCATCTGCGAACCTGAACACTGCAACAGCTACTAGTGATACGTTATTTGCCGATCAAACAGTTCCTGCAAAACAAAGATACAACTTACGACCTCGTAATATGGACAAATAAAGCAGGCAACTGCCTATTGTGATATTTTGAAATTTTGGACTTTTGCCTTCAGCCAGGAAGTTTGCTATTGTTTTATTGTTTTTAAAATTGCCTTGCCGTCTGGGTAGCCGTAGGGTCGTGGCTGTGTGCCTAGTTGAATCTGCGGGGGTCTGACACAAGGTCGATCTTTCTGTTGGTTCTGGGAACTCCCAGGGCTGATAGAGGCATTTTCATCTACGTACACATCATCAGTGGTCGCGAGCGGATTGTAGAAGATGGAGCTTCCTGTGCTGCAACGAAAAATGTGATTTATGTTCGCAGAAACAGACTTTACAAAATTCTTCACAGCAAATGCTTTTTGATACAATGTGCCATTACATTTTTGATTGTTTTGATAACGTTGGTGGGTGGAATCGTCTTTGGTATGAGTTTAATTTTTGTACCAGTAACTACAGTACCTCCCCTTGATCCTGCTACTTCTACTGTTTCTTCCATACACTCTTTTCACTCGTTTCCTGAACATGAGCAAGCTCGACGCTCTGAATTCATCAATAACACTTTTGTACAGCTCTTGCACCAACACCAACTGGTAGTTAACACTACAGACTGCTGGGTGTGTGGCTTGATACCCCACACTATGGATAAAGGCATTCCCTATCTGGTTTTGCCTTTTAGCTATAATGGATCATTTCAGGCCCTTCAAACCATCTTTGCTTATGCCCTTGAAACCTATCCTCCACGTCCACCACGTTCCACTAAATATAACTCTGCCAACAAAGCCTTAGTCCAGGGAATTATTGACATGATCAAGGACGTCAATAATACTCCATCTTACCCTAGAGACGAATTACGAGTATATTTGAGTTGGAATTCTACAGAGTATCGCCTTAGTTTGGGAGAAAGCAAGCGTAAAAGCTCAACTCCAATCTGGGTCGTACCTCACCGAGGTCAAGTCTGTTTGCAAGGTAATGGGAGAAATCCGAGAGCTCAGCTAGGGAGGAGTGAATGCGTAGAGACTTACGTGTTTCCGTCTAACTCTTCCCCTGCTTTTCTTACTGCTAGGGGTACCTACTTCATCTGTCGAGACAGAGCGTATACATGGTTGCCTGCTGACTTTTCAGGATCATGTTATATTGCTCGATTATTGCCTCCAACATACACTGCATCATCTGATTATCACAAGACCAGAGTAGCAAGAGGTGTCTTCAGCAAGGAAGATACCGCTGGTCAGGAAGCTGGAGACTTCTTCAAAGGTTTCCTTCCGTTCTGGGGGCCTATGGCCAATAGTAGAAACATACGTCAGCTAACACGGGTAGTTGAATCTACTATTACCGAAACTGCAGGTGCCCTTAGCAATTTGACAGCTGAGCTTCAGGCGGATAGACTCATGACGTTGCAGAACCGTATGGTTCTAGACGTAATACTTGCAGATCGAGGTGGGGTATGCAGAATGATCCAATCGAGCTGCTGTGTCTTTATTCCCAATAATGCTCCAACAGTCTATGAGGCGATCTCTAAGCTACACAAGATTTCCGACTCTATACACGTAGACAAGGGAAACTGGTCCTTCATGGAGTGGTTTTGGACTCTGATCTCAGCGTGGGGATGGAAGGTTCTGATGGTCATTGGTGTCATCTTAGTATTCCTATTCTCATGCTGCCTGATTATCCAGTGTGGTCCTGCTTTGTGTAGTCTCTGTGCTGCAACCTGTTTTAGAAAAACACCTGCGTTTGGAGAAAAGGCGCGAGAAAGGATGATGATACAACAACATGTCACTGACCTGATGAGCATAGAATTAGACTCTGACATAGACTGAGTAATTGCCTATGTAAGGGCAAAAGGAGGGTCTGAGGTTCCGTGACGAATTGAACCCGTGTTTTCAATATTGTCGGAAATACATAATATTGGTATCAGCGAACCGCAAATGATCCATTTAGCATATCCTGGTGTTTTCGCTACGCTACGAGCAAGAGTACTCCTGTAACAAACACATTTCTGATCTACCCATGGCATCCATCTTAGATCATGGCAGCCATTTTGTGTTTCTTGCCCTCACATACGCAATAACCTCTGATCACTTTATTTCGATTAAGGACACGTAGCCTTAGCCGGAGATTCACCTCTCTAGTGACACGTGCACCTTAGACCAGATTACGCTGTAGCTGCATGACTCGACAAAGGCTGCCTCCTCTGCCCGAGGCCAGCCCTGCTGAACTGGTTCTCATGTCCGTTGGCCTGATCACGATTAGGCGGCCGAAGCTGGTAGCCTTGCCCATTTACAACCCACAAACATCTCTTATCCTGCTTTTCTATCTTCTGCACCTGGCTCTGCTCCTTTCCTTCTGGGCCTTTATTAGGGGGAGGTAACAAAATTTACGATGAGGCGGTCCGGGTCCTGAATGAAAAGTTGACATGAGATTATGATGGAAAAGTGGGAACCTCTCATTCGTAATGTTGTGTCATCAGATATTGTCGACGGTTCCTGTGCAACGCCAAATATTTATTGTTTAGGACACAAAGGTTTGGGAATGTACTAACATGTGAAGAATTTGCCCGAAGCCCAATTTTCAGTATATAAGGAGCAACCCTCTTTGTACAAATCGAACAGGCTCCTAGATACTGCCCATGCGTAGTTTCTGTGACTTCTGTGTCCCTGCAGTAATAAACCTTTGGTCTTTGACGCCACCATCGAGAAGCCCGTGTTTCTGTTTATTTGTGCACCAAGACAGGTGGAACTCCGGGGTCTTCGGGTGTTGTTCCCTGACACCTCTGGACGGAACCAAAAAGTCCAGAACTCCACTACATGAGATTCATGTCAGGGGTGAGAAGGCATGTTGTTTGATACCAAACATGACATATTAAGGTAGTACCATATTGGATCTGCCAACCTCGGGTTTGCCCAGGTGCCAGCTCATGTTATCCCATTGACCGTCTATCA
The DNA here is from genome assembly GCF_964263255.1 of Lissotriton vulgaris. Classification (NCBI taxonomy): domain Eukaryota; kingdom Metazoa; phylum Chordata; class Amphibia; order Caudata; family Salamandridae; genus Lissotriton; species Lissotriton vulgaris. The sequence goes on from NC_141699.1 coordinate 85,095,813, forward strand.
CTTAGTGTTCTTTAATGGTAAAGCTCACTACAGGATCATATAAGATTACACGTACATGTCCACACCTTTGATATAATGCACCAATTCTCCTGGGCATTAGAAGGCCTTCCTTTAGTGGGACTTGCATATATCAAAGAAAGCGCATTTACTTTGCCACACATGGCAAGGGTAAAGTCGAGCTCAAACTGTTTGCACTGCTCCTGCAGTCTGCAATGGCAGGCCTGCTGTCAGTAATTCATTTGGGTCACTCAGGGTAGCACAAATAGTGCTGCAAGCCCTGGCAACCCCTTTACTACCCATGCCCTGGGTACCACTAGTACCATGTACTTGGGACTTATAATGCGGGGTAAAGTCCTTGTCAATTGGGATTGCCAATTTACACATAACAGTGTTAGGGAGAGCGCAGTGGCACCGGGGCCTGGTTAGCAGGTTTCAGTGCCCTGTTAAGAGTCGAAATCCAGCATCTAGAAGTCCAAACTGGGGCAAAAGGTTGGGGGGGGGACATCGGCAAGAAGCCCCTGTTTTCTAAAACACAGTAAGGGGCAAACTGTTACCCTACTTGGACATTGTTATACTACAGAGAAGACATAATAAGAGAAGAATAAGCAAGAAAATATTATTGAAATATCCAAATGTAAAACTTTTCTAGAAGGCGGGGTGGTTGTGTTCACTTTGTAAATCCAACAAACTTTCTGCTGTCGTGCTGCTAAGTATAAATAAGAGTGCCTGCCAAATAGAATCTTTTGAAGACGGGACTTGAAGGAGATGGGAAGTAGCCAGGCAAAGTTTTCTCCAAGGTGACGTAAGGTCGATACACTTCATAGTGAAAGAGGGAACCTTTTTCAGTAGAGCAAGATGACAGATGCAAAGAGCTTTAAAGATAGAACACCTGAAAACAGGGAGCCTGTGGATGCAAAGAAGATGAGAGGAGAAGGGCGAGCAAGAATAAGGCCCAGATCTTTGTACTGGGGTGAATGTTCTGCATTCTGTCCATCAACTGTGTTTTTTGCAATTTTCACCCACAGTGGGCTGGGTATGCTCATACGTGAGTCCCAGGCTATCCACATCACTGGAGTCAAGCTATCCAGGCTGAAGAAGGCTGATAGCCAGAAACCGGTCCTTGGATGCTTGATTCCGGTCTAGGAAAGACATGGCTTGGTAGTTCGGGCTGGACTGTTCCCATGAGGTACAGGGTCAAGGCTGATTTGCATATAGCCATTGTCTGACCTAGGGTAGTGTGGAGTGCAAAAAAACGATGGATTTAGGCCCAGATCTTTGTACTGGGGTGAATGTAAGACATTGTTCTGCATTCTGTCCATCAACTGTGTTTTTTGCAATTTTCACCCAGAGTGGGCTGGGTATGCTCATACGTGAGTCCCAGGCTATCCACATCACTGGAGTCAAGCTATCCAGGCTGAAGAAGGCTGATAGCCAGAAACCGGTCCTTGGATGCTTGATTCCTGTCTAGGAAAGACATGGCTTGGTAGTTCGGGCTGGACTGTTCCCATGAGGCACAGGGTCAAGGCTGATTTGCATATAGCCATTGTCTGACCTGGGGTAGTGTGGAGTGCAAAAAAACGATGGATTTAGGCCCAGATCTTTGTACTGGGGTGAATGTAGGACATTGTTCTGCATTCTGTCTATCAATTGTGTTTTTTAGCCATTTTCACCCCGAGTGGGCTGGGTATGCTCAGACGTAAGTCCCAGGCTCTCCACATCACTGGAGTCAAGCTATCCAGGCTGAAGAAGGCTGATAGCCAGAAACCGGTCCTTGGATGCTTGATTCCGGTCTAGGAAAGACATGGCTTGGTAGTTCGGGCTGGACTGTTCCCATGAGGTACAGGGTCAAGGCTGATTTGCATATAGCCATTGTCTGACCTAGGGTGGTGTGGAGTGCAAAAAAACGATGGATTTAGGCCCAGATCTTTGTACTGGGGTGAATGTAAGACATTGTTCTGCATTCTGTCCACCACCTGTGTTTTTTGAAACATAATAATTAGGCATACAGTGAGTGGAGAAAAACTCAGGTGGTTGGACACAGTCAAGTAACCATCTATCCTTGATGATCAAGTGAGAGGGGATTCAAGTAGGTTATTGAAATCTAGGTTAGTTGACTCGTCATTAATGTATTTGTTGAGGAGATGGAGTTTCAGGTCCCTTTTGCAGGAGAAGGAAGGGTTGCATCTGAGGTCTCTAGGGAGTGTGTTCCACAACCTGGGTACACAACCAGAAAAGGATCGGCACGGAGTGGTTTTCTTTTTCAATTTCGGATGGATGGGAAGAAGTGAGTTGGAACTTCTCAGAGTTCTGGATTTTCCTGCTTTTGCCAGTTTGCTGTTAAAGTAGTTAGGGGAAGGCGAGTGAAGGGTTTTGTGTGCGATGCAGGCCAGTTTGTAAATACACCTACCTTCCATGGGAAGCCAGTTGAGGGAGTTGAGGGTTGGTGTGATGTTTTCAATTTTCTTTACACCAGTTATGAGTCGGGCTGCCATGTTAAGGACTGACCTTAGTGGGCTAGGTGAGCTTTTGGTGTCCCTGTTAGGATGGCATTCCCATAGTCCAGGTTAGAGAGGACTAGGGATTGTACTATTGTCTTGAGATAATCTTGGCGAATGAAAGGTTTCATAGTCTTGAGGTGTTTTAGTGAATAAAGCATACCTTTTGCAGAGTTTTTGATGTGGTCCTTCATTGATAAATTTTTGTCCAAGGTATTGCCTAGTGACTTAACCGAGTCGGATAGGATGTGGGAGCAGTTTAGGGCATCAAGATTCTTGAGCCAGTCTTGGATTGGTCGGTGGTTACTTTTCGGAGAGAACAGTATTAATTCCGTTTTGTCCGGGTTCAGCTTTATGTGGTTTGCATTAAACCAAGTTTGGATCTTGGTTAGTGTGACATTGAGGTTTCGGATGTCGCTGGGTGATTTGATTTTGTAGTAGATTTGCATGTCATCTGCATATAGGTGGAAGTTAACTCGTGCTTGTTTCAGAATGATTGTAAGGGGTTCCATGAAGCGATTGAAGAGGGATGGTGAGAGGATCGAGCCTGGCGGGACCCCAAGTGTGACTCGTGTCGGTCCAGAGAGACAGGGATTGATTTTAATGTGTTGCGAACGGTGCTGAAGTTTTAGTACTATGCCATTAATGCCAGTGCGCCTCTTCAAGGTCTCAAGTAAAGCTGGATTATTTATTGTGTCGAATGCCGCTGATAAGTCCCTAAGGATGAGAAGACAAGCTTCACCTGAATCTAAGGCTCTGTGGATATCGTCAGAAATATTGAGCATAGCTGTTTCAGTGCTACAACCTTTCCTGAATCCTGACCGAAGGGTGTCTAGGTGGTAGAAATCATAAATGTGTTTGTTAAGTTGTTGGAGAACGCACTTCTCCAATGTTTTAGCTAGGAACGGAAGGTTGGAGATAGGTCTGAGGTTGTTGAGATCGTTTGGGTCGGCCCCTGGTTTCTCGAGTATGGGTGTGATTTGTACTAGTTGAAGAGAGTCTGGGACACAGCCTGATGTGAGAGAGGAGTTGATGATATTTGTCCAGAAAGGGACAATTATGTGTTTAAGTTTTTGTTTTACTATTGTGGATGGGAGAGGGTCCATAGTGTGGGATGTAGGCTTTAAGCTTGAAATTATATTAAAGACCTGGTTTTCCGACATGAGTTCGAAGTCTGACCAATAAGCACCATTTTTCAGTTGTAAGGGGACCTGGTTGTCCTTGGTATGATTTTGTTCTGTTTGGTCAAGGGTGCTTAAAGGGGCGTCGGTTGAGAGGGAAGGAGGATTTGAGGTTTGGATGAAGGATTGTTCAATTTCTGTGACTTTATCTGTGAAGAAGCAGGCAAATTCTTCGCATCGATCCTTGGTGGCTTTTATTTTGTGTGAGGAAGTAGCTAGGGCCAAGCAGAGAGGCTAGGGCCGAGGGGAGAGGGGAGAGGCAAGGGCCGAGGGGAGTGGCTATGTCCAAGAAAAGAGGCTATGGCTGAGGAAAGAGGCTATGGCTGAGGAAAGAGGCTATGGCTGAGGAAAGAGGCTATGGCTGAGGGAAGAGGGAAGAGGCTATGGCTAAGGGAAGAGGCTATGGCTGAGGGAAGAGGCTAGGGCAGAGGGTAGAAGCTAGGGCTGAGGGAAGGGGCTTGGCAATCCCGTACTTAGAAGGTTAAGCAGGAAATTGAAAAGGGAGTAGACAGCTTGTGTTCTGTTGGAAAGGAAAGAGTTAAACCAAGAGTGGGCAAGATCCGAAAGTCTGGATGACTGAGTCAATTTGAAGTGAATGCGAAACAGTGTTGAAGGCTACACAAACGTCTAGACAAATCAGAGGGGGTTGGACTTTGTATAGGTCACTGCCCATAAGCCCTGCTAACCCCCCTAAATAAACCCAAACTGAGGCTTCAAAGGCTGCCGCTGATGTCTGGGGAGGTATCAAAACCACGATACACATCAGCTGTGCTCAGTCTTCACACAATGCGAGTTGAAAGTGCTCTCCACAGTGGTTTCGAACACACAGCCTGCTGCCATATGATATCGGCTCATCATCGAGTGACCGTGTGAAAGTAGTTGATGCAGAGTGACAAAGTGGCACTGTGTGAGTTGGCAGGTCTGGAAGACACAGAATGGGGTCAGTGGGAGTCACGAGCCCTTAGGTACATGAAAGAGATGGGAAAATGCATTAAGAGCACAAGCAAGCTTCATACATACATGTGAAGAGTAACATACAGTGCCTGGGACTTCCCGGCTCATCCATTTGTGCTCTGGGAGTTGAAGGGTTTATCTTTACTGTGGGGTGCTGGCGCCTCTCGAGTAAGTGTAATCGTAAACCTTGTCTTGTAAGTGCAGTGCAGTCGATGAGGGGAAAACACCCTAAGCCCCCTAGGTGGACACCAAAAGCCCACGCTTTTAATCTATGCACTGGTCTACGCACACGCTATTCATATTTCAATTTACATTTAGTATAAATTTGTTCATTAGTATACACAATAAAAGGACATGATTCAATGAGTTCTTCAAATAATCAAACGTCACTTCTGATGTTCTTGTGTTCTTCTATTCTAACGATTTTGCCCAGCCAACACGTGTTTTGTCATGGGGAATTAACCACTTGACTTCTTCAGGGCTGTCTGCAAAATATAGACTCTTTTGCGTCCTCTCCACCGGTTCTACTTCCGTCCTGGCTGTTACTGCAGTATTATTTTTATGATTCTGATATTTATATCTTCTGTCAGCCGAGAAACCTCAACTGTCTGCTCTTAATCGTGAGGCTGCCCTCTATTCTGGCGTTTCTCCTTTAAATGCTGCAATCTGCCTCCGCACAATTCTGGGTGTAGTTAGTCCCTTAGCACGTACGCTCCCTTCCTTATTCCATCTTCCCGAGCATCTGTATGACCCGGATCATAAAAGGAATAGTGTAGAAACAGCCGGGATGGAAGTAGAACCGGCGGAGAGGACGCAAAAGAGTCTATATTTTGCAGACAGCCTGAAGAAGCCAAGTGGGTAATTCCTCATGACGAAACACGTGTTGGCTGGGCAAAATCGTTAGAATAGAAGAACACAAGAACATCAGAAGTGACGTTTGATTATTTGAAGAGCTCATTGAATCATGTCCTTTTATTGTGTACACTAATGAACAAATGTATACTAAATGCAAATTGAAATATGAATAGTGTGTGCGTAGACCAGTGTATAGAGCTGAAGGGGTTACCCTGCAGCTGCTTCCATACAGCCTTCCTCCAAAGCATGGAGATGGGACAGACCTTTCATGTGCACAGTTGTCGGCATCCTGGAGTGAACAGGGCTCTCGCCGGCACTAACATTAGCAGTAACATGACACTGCATTGTTCCCGCAGTCGGTGGGGCAAACGCTGCCAATCTCAACTGAAGGGTGGGTATTTTTAGGTTTCGCCTATTACCATTCGCTTGCGAATGGAATGGCGAAAATTCATGGGCTCGATCGAATAGTGAAACCACTGCGGTTTCCACTGCGGTTTCTTTACAGTGCATGTGAGGTCACGTGACCACAAAAGCGGGTCACGTGACCACACACGCACGAGCATCTCCCTAATCCGCCTGCCCCCACCAGGCTCTCCCGCCCCCATCCGGCTTCCCTCCGTGCATCTGCCTATCACACTTCTCCTCTCGCACGCATTCCCGCCCCCCCCCACCAGGCTCTCCCGCCCCCATCCGGCCATTTGCTTTTTCGAGCCGAGCATGGCGGAATAGTCTTGCTTTCCCGGTTTTAGCTTCTATTTTTTGATTCCCATCACTTCTCCCCTCGCACGCATTCCCGCCCCCCCACCAGGCTCTCCCGCCCCCATCCGGCCATTTGCTTTTTCGAGCCGAGCATGGCGGAATAGTCTTGCTTTCCCGGTTTTAGCTTCTATTTTTCGATTCCCATCGTTTTCTCGTCATTCTATACCTTCCCGCCCCCCACCAGGCTCTCCCGTCCCCATCCGGATTCCCTCCGCGCAGCCATCTGACTGCCACACTTCTCCCCTATTCCCATCGTTTTCTTGTTTCATGTGCCCCTCTCTCCCAATCTACTTTACATGTTGCTCTGTCGTCAGCGTCCTTCTCCCCCACCCGCTCTACACTGCTCTTTCACCCATTGCTTCTCCTACCTACCCACGCCCTCTGTTGCTTCACCTCACCCGCACCTCACTGCTCGTTTCACTTCCCCCCAGCACTCCATCTACTCTCTATTTGGAACATGACGTTTTCAACTTAAATGCCACATCGCATAATGCATTACTGTTCCCACGTTGTAACTGGCAACATTCATTACAAAAGGAGTTCCATTCCACTGTGTTTTTGCTTGAGTCCTTCTCTCTTCTCTGAGGCGATGGCAATACCTCCTAAAGCGTGCACGCGGCCCATAGACTGATGTAACCCACACACCATGTCTGCCCAGTGCCATGCTGCAGACTCCCAGGTGGCGCGTTGGCTGTCCTGTGGACGAAGAGCTCAAGTTTCTGAGCCTCTGCTCCTACCCCCCTACCATGACTGATGCCCGGCTTCCCCGGCGAATGTTTCTAACCACATTAGCCGGAATCTACCCGAGTGCTTTCAGGTCGCTCTATGTGCATGACCCTGGTGAGTAACTCTGTCTGTTCACTTCTCTTGTATGAAATGAATCGCTTTGCCTGTTTCGCTTGTCTCTACATCGTCGCTACTCCCTTTCTCAATCTCCAATCCCCACCCCACCCCCTTTGTTTGGTTGATCGCCAATTCTGAAGCTTCATGGCGCAACTTTGATTCAGCCTTGGCAGGACGCGGAAGCAGTGGCAATGGTACAAGGGAGCTTTAGACACGGGACCCCAAAATATAAAACGGAGCCGAGGTCACAAAGAAACGCACTGATACCCCTCTGCACTTTTCCAGTTTGACCACATCTGTCCCCATCTGCCCCCGCCGATTCACCTATCCAGTTTTACCACTAACTCCCCCTGCTGCCCCCTCCTTTCTCCCCTCCTCGCTTTGTCTGTCCCCACCCACCTATTCTCAAGAGGAGCCCCCATGCAGGAGGGGGAGGAGGGCTAGGGACACAGGAAGCGAAAAGCAGATGTAAAGTGCTTCCCTGCCCCCTTTTTTTGCAACCCGCCCGGCTGCTTCTTTTGAGGTCAGTGATGAAGTGTGGGGTGGGGTGGGGGAAAATGGCTCTCACGCCCCTGCTAGTCTGCATTGTGTCAGCATTCAAACCTGTGACCTGCTGGTTACCCAAACAAATCTTAGCAGCCGCAGCATCCTTTCAGTGAGCAAAAACGCAAACATTGACACCTGTGATCTGCGGGCCATGCGCCATTCTCGCCTGCTGGTGCATTAGCCACCCGAGCTGGCTCTGGCTCAGTGCCTGTGATTTACAGGTTAAACAGGGACCCTTCCAGTGGACCGAATCCACGGAGCAATGGCCTTCAAAGCATATTGTATCCGGCTGAACATTTATTTTTTCAGGAAACTATACGCCGCGAACAAGGCTTCCGAGTTGGTCAGAGCGCCTCATATTTTATGCATGTTAAAATACAGTATATACAGCATTCAAGGCCAATAAGAAAGTATGGGGACTTTGATCCTGAGCACACTGGGTGCAGCGTCCGTGAGAGTCGAGGAGAGGTCAGATTACTAAAAAAAGGCTACATTGTTGGACTTCCACAGAGAGTAACTGCATATACAATATAATGCAGCTAATCTTTAAAGTGCAGGAGACCCACGTCTTTCCTTTCAGCCTGAGGTAACACAAGGTCACCATTGACTCTGCCGGAACAGTTCTTTTTTGACAAGAAGTATGGGTATTTTTTTCATAACAATAAAAATGACTGGAAACATAGTTCTTCATACATCCCGTTCAGTTCGACTTCTGACTATATATAAGGGGTGCACAAGCAGATAGCACCGCCTGTGAAAGCACAGAATGAGCGAGTGTTGTCGACTTCACCCAACGTGGGAGGTAAATACCAGTCACAGCATACAAATAGTAAAAGCTATATTTTTCTGGAACTAGTGCCTTGGTTTAGATGTATTTGCGTGCATAAGCACCGGTAAATCAATATTACAAATAGTAAATTGCATCGCCCTAAAATATTGTCATGGATTAGGCGTACTTGCTTGCTGAAACAAAGATCAAATCCCGTTCTAATGCTTATGGCATATCAGGTTTCGAGGTATCTGTCTGACAAATTAAACAAGCACTGGCGTTGCCAATAGGTTTCGCATTGGAAAGTTGGAGCTATTGGCTTTGTAAAGGACATTGTATATTTATATATTGTTATTAACAATGCCAATAACGATATATAAATATAAAATGTCATTTACAAAACCAATAACTCCAACTTTCTAAATGCGAAACCTATTGGCAACGCCAGTGCTTGTTTTCACATGGCGTCTTGGGAGTGGCATGGAATGTCTGGGACTGCATGGCTCCTCCCACCCAGGAAGCGAACAGTAGACACTCAATGCCGCCATCACAGCAAGCACTTGTGCACTGACCAATCGACTGACAGGAAGTGAGGCTCTCATCATCACCAGCAACCCAAGTGCTCTATGTAAAGGAGTGTGTCTAGCTCTAGCAGCCCAGTGATGCCTTGAGAGGGAAAGGGGCCAACAAAATTGCAGAGATGGAGTAGTTTTTTGACCCAGTCACCAATGATAAAAATAAACACAAAATGTATAACTGACAAATCAACACCAGTGTGCCACTGTTTATCTGTCTGTATCCTCTTTTTAGGTCTCACCAAGAACAGCGCATGTGCTCGGAGTTGCAAGACATTTTGTTACAGCACAGTGGGCTCCCATGGTTTATCGTTGGTTGGCCTCATTGTCACTTCTTATTTGATGGCTTGTGATGGCTTTACTTCACCATCGTGAATTATTCCCTTCCCTAGAGCATGGATGCATTACCGTGTCCTTACACTGCTTGGTTTATTTGGTACTGCTTTTTTATTTTTAGTTAAGTCCTCACTGCGATTGCAAGTGTTTTACAGCTCTGTCCCTATTGTCCCCTGCCCCATCTCTGTGTTGTGCTGTCCCGCTGTGTGCTGCTGTGCTCCTCTGCCGACTATCCATATACATGCGGGTATCTTGCAATGTGCTTCTTTGTCCCCATCATCCATCTTCATTCTACTGTAGTGACTTCGGCATCTCTCTTTATTGTAATCGCTCATGCTTTGCTTATTAGAAGGTTACCATGGTTGTGATGTAATAGAATGCGGCCTCAGCTTCGAAGATCAGTTGAGACTGGAGGTTGAGCTCAGATGATCCTGCTCTTGGTGGGGCTCAATATCTACTTAACTTCTGTACTATTACTTATACCTGAATGTACCTTGTACCATCATACATCTAATAAATTACTTCTACAAGTAACTACTCGGACCTTGATCATCCTTCTTTCACTACACAATATAGGATGTACGACGGTACAACTCGTGCCATTACAACACGTACCATTTCGACGCAGGTTTTACAACGCAAGTCGTTACAACGACTTGCGTTGGGGGGCGCTGGATAGTGAATAGTTTAATTTACTATTCAAACTCCAGTCCCCGTGGATAGTAGGGAAGGTGTTGGATAGTAAATTAAACTATTACCTATCCTAGAGCGCCCTCCAGCGAAAGTCGGAGTAATGACTTTCGTTGTTAAACGTGCGTCGTAACGGTACTTCGTTGTAAAAGTTCCGTTGTAAAGAACATTCCCCCACAATATATGGTGACGAGGATGGGATGAATTGTGTATTGAATGAAGGATGATCGAGGTCCGAGTAGTTACTTGTAGAAGTAATTTATTAGAAGTATGAGCACCAGCCGCTACTGCCCTCTGGCCAGCTGGCCCATCCCCCCACCTTGGCAGGGGACAGGCCGGTACTGCAAAGGACACCTTCTGCGTGTGAGTGAAGGCCCAATAACGGCACAGGAGCTCGAGAAGTCAAAAGGAAAGCTGGTCCACCTTATATTGATAGCTCCAACCAAATCAGTTGCTTATTCATAATCAATAGAATTCAGCCTGGGGGTCCGAGACTTCAGTCAGCAAGCGGGTCACGAGAGAGCGCTCACCCCACTCCTGGTACCAAATGTAGTCTTGGGGTGTGGCTGAATGACCACCAAGGCAGGAGTCAAGAGTAGAGGAACAGAAGTTGTTTATTAGTTAAATCCAAAAGTAGGGACCTACAGCTGAGTCCAGCTGCTAGGGTGAATGGTCAGCAGTAACTGCCCATTCACTTAGCAACCAGAGAAGGAGTTCTACAAGGAATGCAGAACTCAGTAAAGCATCCTAAAACACAGTTCTAGTAACAGTAACCCAATATAGTAAAGCTATACATTAATACGGTAATAAATGGTGTCAAGACACTACACTCGCTGTGTGCTTCTCTGCCCTTTCAATGAGGTTTCTGCCCCCAGGGTTGCTTCCCCAGCACCCCCCACCCCCCTCTTGGTGTTCTTTCCCGCCTTTTCCAGCCAAACATGAACAGGACCTAAAATCTCCTTGAACTGCCCACTGACTTGCAGTGAAATAATCGAGACTTTTGTAAAGAGTTAGTGGAGACAAAGCTCACCGCGAATCCGAGTATACATGTGAGGGTTGGCACAGAACACCCTGAAAGCAAGTGTTGCCACACACTGAAGCCGCCCTAACCTCTGTACCCCACTTAACTGTGGACCTCACAGTGCTGCAAGGGTTTACGATCCCAAAAAGAAAACCAATCTTTTGCTAGAAGGTGCGCCTAATAGAAAACAGCCCACAAAAGAAAAAAAAAGCAAAGAAAATGAATTCAGGCCAGAAAACCAGAGACAGATGTTTCTCTGCGCTTTCATCTTCTGCCAGTTTTTTTTTCCTTCAAGAAATCCAGGCGCGTGTGTTTTTTCCGTTTTTTGTGTGTTTTTATTACGAGAGCATTTGTACTTGAGCTCTGGCCTTTGCCTCTAGCCTGTCTCCTTAACAACGAATATACTTGGAAAAATCGCCTCAAAGAAAAGTAGGACTAATCTGTCCCAAGGGAGGGCACGCCCTCTTTTTCAACCACATGATGGGCAAACCGGTGGCTTCTTGTTTTTCATACTTTAGTGTCCGGGGTGAATCCGAGGCGCAGTGACTGATAGACTACATGTATATACTGACCACCAGGGCTTTAAGTGAGATGAAAAACTAGGGGTCTCGCAAAGGGGTGTGGCCAATGTAATTAAGGGCGTGGCTTAAACACACATAAGGTAAAAATCTGTGCTTAGCATAGTGTGCCGCCCGACTTGTATTTTGCGGTTTCTGTCATTGCACCCAGATATATGATACAAGTAACATCCTATCTACAACAGGTCAGGACTATTGGCTTTGTCAATGGTTGTTAGTTGCATAAGATAAATAAGCAGCAACTATGGCTTGTATAGAATATTGAAAAAGCTTCAACTTAAAGCCCTGGTGACACCACGAGAATGTTGCTGCTCCTGAGTTTCAAAAAGAGAGAAGGGAAATCCAGAGAGAAAATTACTCTCTTTAAAGGATTTCCCTTCCCCTACAACGCTCATCTGCCATGACGTAACTTCTCCACCAATGAGAAGTGAGTAGAGTGAGCACGCGCACATGGATGTGCCTGTTCACTGCAGTCTGGAAAAAATGGAATGCCTGTGCCAGGGCACATACAGAGCCCGATGAAGACCCGTTTCGAGGCCCCCTTTAAAAAACTGCTGGTGCTCAGCGCCGGCGACACCCGGCCCACTTAAAGCCCTGCCGATCACCAGTAGGAGCGTGTTTCTTGGCACTAGTCGAAATACTGCCAAGCTCTCTATTTTTTCCAGAAGGTCAGCAGATGTGCTGAGAGTTCAAAGATGTCATCTAGTGAATGATGTCACAATAAGTTTCAAAATCCCAGTTGACATCGTCAAACAGATGCATTCTATAACACCTATTGGTGGTGACATCAGAGATCGCGGATTGGACAAATGGAGTCTCTTCTGTACACCGGATGACCCCTTTATAAACAAGGGGGTGCATTCTATAGTGTAGGTACCTGTACAGAGAATGACTGGCCTGGCATGCAGCTAGGATAGATTTAGATATCTGTGGTGCAGCAGCGGCTGCTACCGGACCATGGTGGTGAGGCGGGTGGAGGAGGGAGGGACGACGAAGTCAATAAAATAAGAAAACCACTCACCTCTCCTCAGTCCTCCGTCATCTTCCTTCTCTTCCTGCAATCTCGGCCGGTAGCAGGAAACACCCGGCTCCCAAGCTCCCTGAGGGAATCATAACCCTGCAATGCAGCCTTGTGATTGGTCTGAGCACTGTGTTTCGGCGCTCAGACGGGGAATCGGATGCTTTGCATGTTCCTCCCTAGGCTGTATAATGCAGACTGGTGGGGAAGATGCAAAGGGCGCAGGACTGTTTAGCCGGCCCAAGACGATTGTAACACGCTGGACTGGTGCATACCAGAGAGTAGAATTACACTGAACCAGTGAATGTCAGAGGACAACTAGAGGTCTGGGAGGAGCTCGGCACACTACCGCAGCACGTGACCAAGAGGACATGCAAGGGTCTGAGTGGACTAAGGGACAGTAGAGTTGCACAGTATGACTGCACAGTCGAGGGCCTGGGGAGAAAGAAGGAGCAATGGATTTGCACATATCTGGGTGAATATTAGAGGCATGTGTCAGTAGATGGAACAGTTGGGTGGTGCATTTTTGGGACACTGGAGGCTCTAGGGGTTATGCTGACCTGTGGTTTGCAAGGCAGCTGCAGACATGGTTAAATGATGGTGGCAACTGCTGGCTCATGCCAGAGGCAGCCAGTCTCCTTGGTACAGTCTACGGGTCGCAGGTTGGCATAAAGTGCAGGTACATGTCTGGGATCAGTGCAAAGTGGTAGGGACTTCAATAGTTAAGATGATGCGATGCCATACCGCACCCAGGGCACACAGAGAATCAAAAAGTCATTACTGGCCCGGATCGATCAATTTCACCTCACTTGCTATCACTATGCAGATGACACACAAATACTCCTTCAGCTGGAATATCCCAAAGACCATGGAAACTCACCAATTTTCAGTTGTCTCAGAGCTGTGGATCAAAGGATGATGTGGAGCCATCCCAAATTGAATGATTTCAAAACAGAAATACTCACGTGTGGCGATTGGAAACATTATTACCCGCTCGCCACGTGGCCTGATAAACTGGGATCACCACCTAAAGTATCGAAGGAAGTAAGAAACCTCGGAATGACCATGGACTCCAAGCTGTCGATGAATGCCCAAGTGAACAAACAAGCAAGATCAAGCTTTGTTACTATAAAAACTCTGCGACTGATCTTCCCCATTTGGGATTTCCACACAAGGTCCATGCTACCATCTCCCTTGTTCTGTTCAAACTCGATTAGGACAATAGCCTCTACCACGGACCCCCTTTAACAACCATGAAAAGACTACAACAGATTCACAACTCGGCTGCCAGACTACTCTTACTTATAAAACCGTGATACCACAGCTCCCCTGCCTAGAAAGCCCTGCATTGATTATCGGTTGCCAGAAGATCCACGTTCCAGCGACTTTGTATCATCCTCAAAGCAGTACATTTAATGGGACCACTCTTCATCACAAATAAAATCAACAAATACATTTAGCAAAGGAACCTCCACTCTAGAATGGCACCTCACCTCAAAATCCCAACGTACAAGACAAAAACCAAAAGTGTTCAAGCAGCCACACTATGGAACTCTTTACCTCCCAACATAAGATCCAGGGATAACCACCTTATCATGAGAAAACTTCTAAAAAATTGGCTCTTCCCCACGTAACCACCATACGCAAACAGAAATATACAGCTCGGCATCATACTTGACTCTTCACTCACCATGAATCGCCAGATCAACTCTGTATGCTTCAACACCCTCCGCATACTTCGCAAGATGTTCAAGTGGATCCCCCCAACTCCAGGAAAACGGTCACCCAAGCACTCTTCACAAGCTGACTGGACTACGGCAATGCCCCTACATTGGAATCAACAAAAAACCCCTCCGCAAACTCCAAGCTATCCAGAACACCGCAGCCAGACTTCTCCTCAACATCCCACGACATGACCACATCACCCAACACCTACGCAATCTCCACTGGCTTCCCGTCAAAAGAAGAATAACCTTCAAGCTACTTGCAAACACCTGCAAAGCCCTCCACAACACCGAACACCAATACCTCAAAGACCAAATCTCCTTCCACACCCCCAAGAGAAACCTCCTCTCAGCCGATCTCGCCCTCGCCACCATCCCTCGTTTGTACAGTGCCACAGCAGGTGGAAGATCCTTCTCCTACCTCGCAGCCAAGACCTGGAACAAACTCCCCCTTCACCTCCGACGAAGCCCGACACTGCACCAATTCAGAAAGGACCTCAAGACCTGGCTCTTCGAATGAACCCAACGGAGCTGCTCCACCCCGCCCCCAGCGCCTTGAGATCCTCACGGGTGAGTAGTGCGATCTACAAAACACTGAGTGATTGATTGATCATATCTCTCTGTTTATAAGCATTTATTGCTATGTACCTATCGTTGTGTATTGCTTTATATAAAAGTGTAGAATTATTATGTTTAAAATATATATATATCTATTCAGCTTAACAAATGTACATATTACTGAGATTTACATTATTCTATGTTTATAACATGTATATAAGTAATTGCATAAATAAGTAAATCTTTTATTGTAACTATTTACAATTACTTCACTATGGAATTACTAAACAATAAAAAAATAAAATAATTCAATTTAAAGTACAACAACACTTGAAAGGCAGAGTTTATTTTATGCACCTTTAATCTGCATATACCACATTCCTTTATGCATTTATATACCTTCCATGTACTTATTGATCTATATATTTATTACTTTTCTTCTAATTCAGCATAGCGAATGCACTACCCTATTTCTCACCCTATACCTCTATCAATATATCCATTACATCCACTCTCTCATTCATCCCAAACCCCATACAACTAGTATGATTCCCAAAATAACCCTTTCTGAACTCTTCCCTACTCTACCCCTCCTTGTATTATCTCATACCTCGTTTACTATTCCGATCTCCCAACAAAAGCCTTTCTAAACCCTTCCCTCGGACTCTTCTCCCTCCACCTCATCTGTACTCAACCCAAGCCTCCCCCTGCTGCTGTGAGATCCCAAACTACCCTCCACTATCCTTTTCAATCCGCATAACGGACTAACATGTCCGCCTCTCAATTTATTTTAATATTTCACTATACTGCTTAACCACTAATACTTTATGGGTTCCGGCGTAGCGTGCTACTTGCCAAAAAAGCGCTTCAACACCTCATCAAGGGTAGCAAGCGCTATATGAATGCAAGCCTTTTACCCTCTTCTATCCCTCCACTATCCTTCTCAATCCAAATAACTAACATATCCACCACTCAAATGACTTTTATTTGTAATTGTAAATTGATACTTGTATAGCACACTACTCACCCGCAAGGGTCTCAAGGCGCTTGTACGAATACCGTTGTGGAACCCATCCTGGCTTTCCCTGTGAGGCGTCCACTCCTGGGCACCCCCAAGGTGGGGGCCAGGCATCCTTAGCGTTGTGGGGGCCGTTGTGGAGATTAAGCAAGCTATTGCCCAGAGTTGCAGAGTGGGACTCCATGATTGGAATAGGCACCGAGGCGAGAATTATCAAGTCCGTGGAATTTTGAGCCCAAGACCCGCCGAGGCGGGGAATTGAACCCTGGTCCCGGGCTAGACCTCTGCATCAGGGTCTGCCGCTCTAATCATTGAGCCACACTTCTCCACTATTGAGCCACACTTCTCTCACTATATTAATTCACCACTGATCCTTTATGGGTTCCGGAGTAGCGTGCTACTCGCAGAAAAGGTGCTTCAATACCTCCTCAGGGGTAGTAAGCACTACATAAATGCAATTACAATACAATCTGCAGCGCTGGCAGGGGCAATGGGAGTTACAAGCTGCAGTGACCTTCCGATGAGAGCCCTGGCACTTAGGTTTTTTTTTTACAAATTAGGCACTGACAACAGCAGGCCCTGACCCATAAAGGCTCAATCCACATGGGCAATCGAAGCGTTCATCCTACCCAGACCATGCAGAATAGCCTGGCTCACCCCGATCAGACCACTAGGGAAGCAGCGTCGGGGGTTCATCACACTGTACCCGGGGCAAGTGGTAAAGCCCTCCTTACCCATGTGGAGCCCCTTTAGGCCAGTTGCAGTTGGTTAGAACCAAGCTATACCTGGAATATGCAGCAAAGCCTGGCTGACTCCCCATCCCACTAGGAACGCGACAATGAGGGGGCAGCAGCTGCGCCACGCGTGCCTAATCTAACGTACCCTGCTGCTTAAGCCGCATTATACTCTGGCGATAAGTACCGATTAAGTCTGGAAACAAGGGTTGGCTGTACCCAACGTCATGCCTTCCTGGAACTAGAAAAGTGTTGGACAACAGCCAGGCCCTCATGAAAGGTCACCAGATTCCTTCTCCAGTGCAAGCTTTCCCTCCCTAGTTGTACTTTTAATGAAAGAAAGAGCTGGGATGAACCTCTGGGCACTCTGCTGTGTATTAACAACCCACTCCCCACTTGTGAAGCAGAGCATTCTTAGTGCAGAGACACCTCTACGGAGGTAGCTGTTCACGCTCTACAAATGTCGGTATATATATTGCTCCCCCGTATGTACTCAGGGTGGATCCTATCACACAAAGTGCCCATTTCTCAACCTCTGTGAATCTGAAATTCGTCAAAGAGCAAATACAGGAGTGCGGTATGTTATTGCCATCTGTATAGTATTTGCAACCATTAACCCCTTGGACGCTGATGACGGAACCGCTCCGTCATCAGCTGCGGGTGCGCTGTGCTGTGCTGATGACAGAGCGGTTCCGTCATGGCCCGCGTGGATTCCGCGCCTGCGCTGAACGTTCTATTGAACCGCTCCGTCATGAGCACTGCTCAACCGAGGCTGGTGACGGAGCGGTTCCGTCACCAGCATGCGGCCGCCCCGCCCCTTAGCACTGCAGCGGAATAGCCGCCGCAGTGAAGGGGTTAAAGTTATGTTCAACTAGTACAAGTGCAGACGTTCAGAGTTGAGCCCAAGCTCATCCAAAGCATCAGTGGTTGAAATTGCGCCTGTGCTTGGGGTGAACCACCCAAACAGGAAAGGAAGAGAGAGTGTTGTGTAAGGTTCTAGAACTAATGGTCTCCTTTTTGCCAGTCATCAGCCGCTATGTAGATGCAGACAGGTGCCTGGTCAAGAGTCTTTCAGAGACATAATATTTATCTGAGGTTTCAGAAAAGGCAGCAGCTGCCCCAAGTCAACAGTACTTGTCCCTGCGATCTTCATGGGAAGGACCACCTGATGATGATGATGATGATGAAGGAGATTTATAATGCGCAGAAACAATAACCCGCAGGTATCAAGGCGCCTAACAATATGATCAAAAGTTGAAACAGACGTCCTTACATATAGGCTTGCCGAAAGAGGAGAGTTTTTAGGGCAGTGCGGAAGTTCTGTAAAGACGGAAGGGATCTCAGGTCCAGGGGAAGATCATTCCACCATTTAGGGGCTAGAGTGGAGAAGGCCCTGCCACCCCATCTAGCTCTTCGTACGCGGGGGGCTGTCAGAAGCAATTTCCCGGAGGAACGCAAGTTCCTTCCAGGGATGTAGTGGGAAATGATGGACCCTATTCCAGTGTCGCTATTTTTAGCAATGGATCTGTAGGTCATGCATAAGACTTTGAACCGGATTCGATGTTCTACCGGTAGCCAATGCAGCGTTTTCCTGGCCGCAGTGGCCGAGGAGCGTCTGGGAATATCCAGAACAAATCTGGCTATGGCGTTTTGGACTACCTGTAAGCGCTGCAGGTGGCTCCTGTTTATCCCAGCATACAGTGCATTACAGTAGTCCAAACGAGAACTAATGAGTGCGACGGCTATTTGTTTTCTAGCCTGCAAGGAAAGATATTTCCTAATCCTTCGTAGGGTGTGAATCAAACCCCAGCAGGTGGAAACGGTTCTACTCACCTGGCTGCCCAAGTCAAGGGCAGGGTCTATCATCACCCCGAGATTCTTGGCAGATGTTGTAGGGGAAGGGCATATTCCTAGTGAGTCAGGCCACCAGTTGGCTGACCAGATGTTTTCTTTCCCCCCAAACACCATCACCTCAGTCTTCTCCCCATTCAGTTTAAGAGAGTTCTGAATCATCCAATGACCAACCGCCTCCATACAAGATCTAAACTTGGAGGCGATTAGTACATCTGAATGGGGGAGAGAGACGAGTATTTGGGTGTCATCTGCGTAAGAGACTACCTCCATCCCGAAAGATCTTATTAGTCTGGCTAGTGGGGTCACATAGATGTTGAAAAGGGTCGGGCTAAGTGCCGACCCTTGGGGGTCCCCACACAGCACTGGTCGGGATGGAGATAGGAACTCCCCCAGCTTGACTCTTTGTTCCCTCCCCGTAAGGAAAGAGGTCAAAAGATCCAAGGCTGTGTCCTTCACCCCCACCTCCCTCAGCCGAGATGAAAGTACTGAGGGGGAGAGGGTATCGAAAGCCGCAGTTAGATCTAGCAGGACCAGGAGGGTGGTCTGGCCCCAATCCACTGTCGTGCGGATCTTATCGAGCACGATGGTGAGGGCTGACTCGGTGCTAAATTCCCTCCTAAACCCATGCTGGGAGGAGTCCAGGCATCCCGAGCTTTCCACAAAAACAGCGAGATGCTTGTTAAGATGTGCCTCAAGCATCTTCGCTGGAGCAGGAAGCAGTGAGATAGGCCGGAAGTTTTTTAGGACCTCCGGATCCAGGGAGGCCTTTTTTAACAGGATGGAGCAGGCACATTGAAATCAATGGATGTTACCATAATAAGAGTGCCCACCCTCAATCAAAGAGGCGGGGTTAGAGGCCGTGTCACCCATACCCAAAACACGCAGCTGGGTCTGCCTCGCTTACTTCAACGCCGCCTGCTCGTCCCATCCCATCATCATGAGCAAAAAGGAATACCAGGACTCGGAGTAATGAATATTACCGGGAAGTAATCGGAGCAACTGCACACATCCAATAACACAACTGTGTACACAACATCGCGTTCCAGGGGTGAACGTACCATGAAACTGAGACAAATGCACACTGAATAATGCAGAGACGATAAAGACTACTGGACGTTGCCAGAGACACCCGTGCAGATACACACAAGCACACCGGCTCAGTCACACTGGCCCTTTATACAGCCAGGCCCCTAAATCTAAACACAGCTGCACCCACTCAGCAGGCCTTTCTTCATGTGGTTGCCGGGCCCGCCCTCGCAGCTCGCCAAGAAGAGAGACGTAAACCAACATTAATAGAAACAAGATGGCCGCCATGTGTTATTGTGTTGTAAGGCGCGTGAGTCCTCCTCCGCCTGGGGTTGTTTTGGGAGATGCAAGCTAGGTAGGGCTATCTTCATTGCAGTATGTGTTGCTTCTGTGTACTGCAAGTGTATGTTGCCTGTGTGCCTGTTGCGCGTGTGTTTGCTATTTCTCTCTGTAATCTGAGGGTGTAAAGCCACGGAATATGGCCATGACTGTGCTTCCAAAAAGTTTATCAACATACCACAGAATGCACCTTTCTTTGTGACAAAGGTGCTCTCTGTATTTTTGTGCAGCAGGGAGGGTAATCCCTGGCGCCTTAAAATTAGGGCTCCGTTTTTATGGTATTTATGTTTTTTTACCTTTCAGTCTGTATTTATCCATATTTGTTTTTTGCCCATTTTATTGTTATTTGTACATATTTAATTTATGTTTTGAGAATAAATGGAGTCATAAAAGCGTATGTTT
This sequence comes from Lissotriton vulgaris, assembly GCF_964263255.1. NCBI lineage: Eukaryota > Metazoa > Chordata > Amphibia > Caudata > Salamandridae > Lissotriton > Lissotriton vulgaris. The sequence goes on from NC_141699.1 coordinate 85,116,088, forward strand.
CCAAATGTATTTAATTGCTACACATGCACTCATACATTGATGCCTTTCGTGTTTTAACAAATAAAGCAGCCAAATATAACAAAACACTACACAGACAGGTAAATATTAGCATTATATACAAATATATGTTATCATATGCCTGTATTTAAGGGAATATCATCCTGTTTTTAAATCCCGATGGTGTCTATCTGCTAAGCAGTTGATCTGGAATTCATGAAGGAAAACAAAGAAAGTCACTCTTAAAGAAGTACAATTTTCTGTATTTTTTTGCTTTTAACCCCTTGCATGCTGGTGACGGCTCCCGTCCGTCATGCGACACAGTGCTCGTGTGCTGATGACGGCGGGGAGCCGTCACGACCACACCCGCGATCGGAATGTGCCGCACAGGAGCGGAATTTTGGCCGCGGGCAAGGGGTTAAAAATAAATATAAACCGGAAATATTTTGTTTTCTGTCTGTGTTTATCTGTTAAAATGGAAAACTGGAAGCCTTACTTATAATCTGGATACCCAAGACCACATGCACCTAGGAAGAAGCCTAGCTGTGGTCAACTTTGGATATAAGAGTACGCAAAAACAAGTTCAGCTGTGGAGGTAAGTAAATTCACCTGTGCCGCAGAATAAGCACCAATGGGAAGGAGTCTCACTGTAGTAGGGAATAGGAACAGATGTGCCACAAAAATATCTCAAATTTGCCAGAAAATATGGCCAGCTAGGTCAGTAAATAAGCCCAAACGTGCCAGACAATACACCCCCCAGTGCTGGAGATTAAAGTCGTCCGTACCAGGAAATTGGTGGAACTGTAGGGTCAAGTTAATCTCGGACAGAGGAAAAAGGGCCTGCCCAGATACTGTCCTTGGTCATTTCTTAGCTTCCATGCAGGTCTGTCTTGGAAGGGTACAAAACTCATGACCACTATGATAACTTTCGTGAAGGAAAAACCTGTCCAATGACAAATGGAGGAAAATAAACTAGTTGGCTCTACCATGCGCCCATCGGGCAACGCGCCAGTCGACTCTTGGATGGCCCGCTGGCTTGACTTGAATCAGTGGTGTCAAAGTCATACCTCATTAATTTGCAGTGGATTATTTAACCCACTCACCATCCGAAAAAGACATACGCTTCTACCTAGAAATATCATAAAATTATTACTCATCTCAGCAGGTTCTGTAGACTCTGATCACCAGTATAGACGGGAGCTAACCTGAGAGGGCTTTGCCAATGACCAGAGCCGGGACCGCGGATGCAGGACCACGGGAGGATGGACGGAAGCTGGTACAGGCCATGGAGCACCTGTAGGCCACGAAGACCTTCACGGCAGACAGACCAAGATCCGAATTCCCAACACCTCAAGTCTCGCTCATCAGATATGGGCCTCAACTTTGGAACAACCTCTCGCCTTGGCCTGTCACCGAGCTGGAGACATGGGAATCGTCATTTGAGCCACATTCCAGCAAGACATTTTGGTCTAAAACCTCAATCTTCACTCTATTGGTTCTAACAAGATCTGAATATTTAAGCGGCTACTGAACACTACTTGAGAGACGTCTGCAATAACTTACCACGCTTTTCCGTGCAAGGCTGAGGGGTGATGTGGCACTTCAGCTGCATTCGGTCTCCCAGCACTTATTTTATTTTATTTATTTAATTTATATAGCGCATTATAACCCAGGGGTCTCTAAGTGCTTTGTCAGGATCGAAACATCAAGTACCGTGGAGGACAACTATTCATAAGATTACAAGCCACCCCATGCTTGCTGGAAAAGCACTGTTTTTAGTTTCTTTCGGAAGGACAACAAATTGGTCTCCTTCCGCAGTTCCATTGGCAGCTTATTCCAAGCTGCTGGGAGTAAATAGGAGAAGGCACGACCACCCACTGTGGCCAATCTACAGCGTGGTTGAGTAAGGAGGGTGGCGTCAGCAGATCGAAGCACCCTAGCTGGACTATAGGGGATTAGGCGAGATTTCATGTAGATTGGCGCCTTACCGTAAAGGGCTTTGTGAACAATGCACAGCCCTTTGAACATCACCCTTTGCTTAACTGGCAACCAGTGCAGTTCTCGCATAAGGGGGGATGCATGGGTATTCCTTGGCGTTTTGAAAATAAGCCTAGCAGCGTCATTCATGACAACCTGCATCTTATTCAGGAGTTTTTGCGCACTCAGTCTCATCAAGCAAGGGTCACGTCATAGGCCGAAATATACTCTATATTCCCCTGACCACCTGCTAGCCCCTTGTATTGTTATTTCATTGCACCACAACAAAGGTTTGGCAAAGGACCTGGAGTCACAAGAACCATCTGAGCCATATCGTGGGGTATTTTGGGACACGTCGTTTTTCTGAACCTTCACCTTGTTCTAGGTCAGGGGCGTAACTTGGTCAGTAAGGGTGGGGGTGTTAAGGGGTGAGCCTCAGATTTCCCGACAATCATTCTGGGACATCCTGATAAAACACATTATATGAGAAGCAGGACAAGAGGGGAGCCTTAGGGGGCAGTGGAAAGAGAGGAGGGTGCATGGTTTGGGATGCTTAAAACACAATATTTTTTAAAGTAATGAACATTTCTAGGACCTTCAAAACAGAGACAAGAGTGTGTTTGTAAGTTTTTGCCAGAGTGGGCATTTAAAAATCCCAGTTTCAAATCCGACAGACACCCGACTGAAAGCACTCGCACCCAACTATTTACTAGAATACATTCTTTTTCCCCCCTTTTTTTTTCTTTTTCAGAAATCAAAAATATTTAGTAGAAACCCAGATTGTACAAATAGATTCAAAGAGCACAAAGACTTACAAACACCCCTGTACTAGGCTTGGCTTAGTAAACTAAAGATCAGATATTGACACAACCTCAATATATTTACGAATCTCGTGTATTTGATCTTCCTCGTTGGAATTAATTATAAAAATATATATTTTATTCGGAGGTGCACGTCAGGAAATTGGGAAGCCCTGTGAATGGAAGCAATTACAGGTAGGAATAATGAATACCATCCAACGTCAAGGAAAATCCCCTCCCTCCTGGAATGCTAATCTGGAAGCAATTTAGGGATTTATTGCATAGGAAAACCTCAGCTTTATAAGTCTCTCAGTTCCGGATAACACGGGTTTTTAAAGGCTCTATGGGTTACAGAGAGTCCCCCCACCCACCCCCTTCTCAAGGGCGTGGCAAACAAGAGCACATCCTTGCTCAAATGGTGTTCAAATAGTGCAAACTGGGCCTTCCTTGTTCAAATGGTGCGAACTTGCACATCCTTGTTCAAATAGTACAAACAAGGGCACATCCTTGTTCAAATGGGGCAAACTGGAACATCCGTGTTCAAATAGTACAAACAAGGGCACATCCTTGTTCAAATGGGGCAAACTGGAACATCCGTGTTCAAATGGTGCACACTGGAACATCCTTGTTCAAATGGTGCACACTGGAACATCCTTGTTCAAATAGTGCAAACAAGGGGACATTTTTGTTCAAATTGTGCAAAGTGGCACATCCTTGGTCAACGAGTCCGAGCTGGACCATCTGACAGAGCTAAGCGCAAAAAGCACCAGGACTGTGCCGCACAGCAGGGTTTAATATCCCACCCAATATGGAGGAGAGGGTCAAAAACTTGGCCGAAGCTCGCTTGGGAGTCAAGCAGTGGTTTTTGTAAACCGCAAACCTACCTCGCTAGTAACGGAGAGCTGTACGGGGACAACCCCAGATTCCGTTTTTTGCTCAGGTCACCCCAGATTCCGTTTTTCGCTCGGGTCACCCCAGATTTCCTTTTTCGCTCAGGTCACCCCAGATTCCGTTTTTCACTCAGGTCACCACAGATTCAGTTTTTCACTCAGGTCACCACAGATTCAGTTTTTCACTCAGGTCACCACAGATTCCATTCCGTTTTGCACTCAGGTCACCACAGATTCAGTTTTTCACTCAGGTCACCCCAGATCCCGTTTTTCACTCAGGTCACCCCAGATTCCGTTTTCACTCAGGTCACCCCAGATCCCGTTTTTCACTCAGGTCACCGCAGATTCAGTTTTTCGCTCCTTTCATCCCCAGATTCGCTCAACTTCACATCTTAATAAATACGGTCTAAGGCCTTCAGAAAGCTCAACAAATGTACAGCGCCATGAAGCCCCACACAATGCAGCCTTCCACTGCAGAGATACCCAGTGACGAGAACATGAGGGCTGGTGTAATCCGAGGTGCTTACGGCCTTGTCTGGTGTGTTGTACAGGTAGGGTTACACCTGGTCGGATTTTTACCAGCCTAGTCTGTACTTTTTAAGTCCAGGCCAGTTAAATATTTGGAAAAGCAGTAAAAGCCGGTATTTGTTCACTTCTGAAACATAAACCTAGAACAACAATCACACTCAGAAATCAGGTAAAAGGATTTGCGAGCTGCCCCAATCGTTTCAGAACAATTATTAGAGCAAACAGAGGGACAATAGCCATGGTACAAAAGCATCCAGACATTTTGACAAGAATGCTTTTTCACCTACCAGTCGCTGATTGGTCCAGAACAGCAAAACGTAAACGAATGGCTGGTATTTTGCTTTTCTAAGAAAGGTTGCAACCCTATCCAACTAACCCCGGTGACTCAGGGGTTTGGCCTTAAACCGTGGGTGTGCACGGATTTCACTGTCCAATGTTTGCAAATGTGAAAAACTTGGCAACTGCAAAAAAGTTGATTTCATTTCCCAGCCAAACACGTTTTTTCTTACCAGCTATTTTTAAACTTTCACCAACTGTATGTTGTTGATGTTTAAGAAAACGCCAGAGAACTTCGATGTCTCCCAGCCGTGCAGCTGGCTGCTCCGGAGAGGAGGCCACTGCAGGGATAAATAGCGCTTCCCACGCAAAGCAATAACAAGCACTTGATCCGAAGGATGGGCCTCCCTTGCCTTTGAAGAGGAGCAGTCCACATTCTAACCCCAATTAGCTGGTGGCTCGGAGTGTAAACTTAGACAGCAAAAAAGTGATGGATGGAAAGGCGTTGGCCTAAGAGACTGAACCGCTGGGAATTCCGCTGGGTGGCATTCCATTCCATCTTATTTTTAGCTCGTCTATGCTTCAACGAAGGTTGGTTAGCCACATGAAAATAAGTTGCGATAGTAGCATTTGAGGAGTAGGGCAGACCCAACTGGAAGGCTACCTCATAATCTTCATCATCATCATGGCAACGCAGGCCTATTATTGACCAATGGCAGGGCACAAATAAACCCAGATCAGTTGACTTGAGGCGAGTGCTTGCATTGTTCAACAATCCGTCCATCATCCCCTTTGGTTTTGCTTTGTTCGCCCTACGTTGACAGGGTATGCCCAGACGTGGGTCCCTTGCTCATTTTGCCACTGGATTCAAGCTAGCCTGGCTGATGACGGCTGATTAGCCAGAAACCAGTCCTTGGATGCTTGTTTCCAGTCCAGGGAAGACCTGGCTTGGCATTTCGGGCTGGACTGTTCCCATGAGGCACAGGGTCAGACTGATTTGCATATGGCCATGTCTAAACTGGGGTGGTTGAGTGAGCTAAAGAATGATGATGGATTAAACCCAGATCAGTTGACTGGGGGTGAGTGCTTGCATTGTTCAACACTCCGTCCATCATCCCCTTTAGTTTTGTAGGGCACAATTACTGTCATCTGTTAATTACACCTCCCTCTCTCTCTCCTGCACCTCCACCTGCACCTCCCACCCTTCACCCCAAACCCCACGCAGCACCCCCCATTCTCACAATTTGATACAGGTGGGTAGAGGGTGGCAGCATGGGCTATGCCTTTCTGCCACTTTGGTACCCCTGGCATTGCCCTTTCTGCCCCTGGTCCCCGGTGTCATGACTCATGAAGGCAGGAATTAAAAGAACATAAAGTTGCGACAGGCATGCACACTGTCTGCATTTTGCACACCTTGCACATCTCCCAGCGCCACTTCAAAAGCAGACGAGGGGCTCATGGCGGGACAAGAAGCCTCTCTCGAAAGTTAAAGAGTGTGATGTCACTTTGACGCTCTCTAGAATTTTAGTGAACTGCTACCCGTGGCCTTTTAAGAGGCTCACCCTATACTTTGGCGAGGGAGGAGCTAAAAACTGAGGTAACGAAATGAGTGTCTACAAATAATGCAAAAAACAGGGTCCTCTATGCAACATGTGCTTAAAAAAAACTATGACACAAATACTGCATTGTCAGGTGGGGGACAAGACACAGGCATTCGGTAGAACGTGGTCCACTAAGACATGGCAGACATATCCAGGAGGCATGGAATGTTTCCATATTTCGATTTAGCACCGCCACGTGCTCAGCCCATTCCAAAATGGCTGTTCAGGGTGGCACCACTCTCCACCACGCCCACTGCACTCCGAAATTCAAGATCTCGTCACACAGAAGCATTATTGCACTGGGCAAGTCTGCAAGCATACAATTAAATTAAAAACAAATGGAACTCATTCTGACCCCTCTCTGGGGCACCAATGAAACTATTTTCTCCAGTGCGGTCTCATTCACCCTCATCCCATCACCCAAACCAGCCCCTATCCAGGACTGCGTGGAACAGTTTCGCATAGCAACTATCAACGGTGGAAACTCCAGTTGACCTGTTATAATAGTTTCTACTTTACTGAGCTATAGTACATGAAATGTTTGACACAGAGTTGTGTATTTGAAGAGTGGAAAAACAAGGGAAAGTACCACTGGTTAATTAAAAACAACAATAAAAACTGACAGACACCCATAAACCTCACTAGCCGTTCCAAGCTGCAACTCGAAGCAACATGAGTTTTGTTAAGAGAGCTGCAAAAGATCTAGAAAAAAAAAAACATGCCAGCGACGTAAAAATTACATGAAACTGGCCAACATAATTCCCACAGATAATCAATGAAGTACCTAAGTACAAGGAATTCTACTTTACTACCTTGGTTTGTTTAGGTGTTCCTCTAAACTGTCACCAAAGGCCACACCTTGATGCAGTAATCCTGCACATGCCTGTAGCTGCTAGAATGCACCTGTCTAAAGATGTAACTGTCGATCACTCTTTGCTACTGTAAGCTGTTTTGTTCCCCCTCCCACTTTGCTGACTAAGTGATCTCCATCTGCCCAGGTTTGTCGGTAGTTATTCCTGTGTATGCCTGTACCTTCTATTTGTAACTACATGCCTACAGTGCAGAAAAAGTTGTATAAAATGGCTGTGTTGAAATGAAATGAAATGAAAATAAATTTATTGAGCGCGATTGCTGCCCGGGGGCGTCCAAGCGCTGAGTTGTGCTGAGGCGGAGTGACCAAGAACGGAAGAATTAAGACACGAAGGATTTAGCAAACAGTAGTGTCTTCAAGTTTTTCCGGAATGAAAGCAGATTTGGATTAGATCGGAGTGAGAGGGGAAGGGCATTCCAGAGTTTGGCAGTGTTGAGAGAGAACAGCCTGCCACCCGACCTGGCTCTCTTCACTCTGGGAACAACAGCAAGGAAGGCTTCCATCGACCTAAGATTCCTGTTTGGGTGATAGGGGATGACAAGGTCGTTGTTAATAGGTGGGCCTGTTTTCCAAAAGGCGTGATGTGCCATGCATAACGCCTTGAATGCTACTCTCTGCCTCACTGGCAGCCAGTGGAGACTCTTCAGAGCAGGTCTGCCTGACTGGGATCGTGGAATCTGTAGCAGGGTGCGTGCTGCACAGTTTTGCACGATCTGTAATTTCCGGAGGGTCATTTCGGGAGCCCCAACATACAGGGCATTGTTCAAATCCAAACGGGACTGAATGAGGCCTTGTACCGCCACCTTTCTAGCTTCTAAAGGTAGAAGCGGAAGGATCTTTCTAAGAATTCTTAGTAGGCCAAAGCATGTGGCGGACAACTTAGTGGCCTGGGTGGAGAACGAGAGTTTGTTATCCAGCCACACTCCCAGGCTCTTAACACTTTCCTTGGGGGTGGGAGAGGGGCCCAATGTACAGGGCCATAAGGAGGTGAAAGGCACTGGAGAGGTTGGGCCTAGGAGCATTAGCTCCGTCTTGTCCCCGTTCAGTTTTAGGGAGGAGGTGGTCATCCATCCCTTGACATCCTCTAAGCATTTTAGCAGATCTACCGGGCGTTGCCTGTTATTACCAGCGGCCAATGAGACCACTAGTTGAGTGTCGTCGGCGTATGACACAATTTTGATGTCATACGGTTCGACGACACCCGCCAGCGGCCTCATGTATACGTTGAACAGCACAGGGCTCAGGGAAGAGCCCTGTGGTACTCCGCAGCTGAGGGTTTTCCTAGAGGACATTGTCTCGCCGTCAAAGATCCGAAAGGATCTCTCAGACAGGAAAGACTCAAACCACCTTAGTGCGTCACCAGATACTCCGATGTCATGGAGACGGTTCAGCAAGGTGGTATGGCTGACCGTATCGAATGCGGCACTTAGATCAAGGAGGATCACTGCCACTGATCCCCCCTGATCCAGTACCCTTCGAGATTCTTCGGTGACTGCTAGCAAGGCGGTTTCAGTACCGTGCTTCGGTCTGAAGCCTGTCTGGGATGTGTGTAGCAGAGAGTGGTTCTCTAGGAACTGAACGAGTTGGGCGTTTATAAACTTCTCCAGAACCTTGCTGACCCAAGGGAGAAGTGAGATGGGGCGGTAGCTGGCATGATCATCGGGGTCTAAGCTAGTTTTTTTTAGCAGCGCCCGCACCATGGCTTGCTTCCATGCCGTGGGGACTACGCACGCAGAGATGGACGAATTGAGAAGTTCCAGCATTATTGGCAGGGTGGTTTTAGATGCCTGCAACAGGACATCTGGGGGGGCAGGGTCACATGGGGAGCCTGATTTAACTTGGCGTGCCACCTTGTCTAAGGTGTCGAGATCCAAAGGAAGGAAGTGCTCAAGGGAGGGCTGCTCGGGATGAAGGTGCGATCTAGGGAGGGGTGAGGCAGTCGCGTCCCGATTTGTGGCTACTGTTGGGAATGTAGAGTAGATTTTTATGACTTTATCATGGAAAAAGTTCGCAAGCTCGTTACATTGGTCCTGGGTTTTATTAGGCGGGGTTGCAGTATTGGGGCTGGTGCATAGCTTTATTATACTAAAGATTTCCTTCGGCTTAGATTTAGCTTCAAGAATTTTATCTGAGTAATAGGTTGCCTGGGCGAGCCTAATTCCTTTTTTGTAAGCTTTAATCGCCTCTTTGTAGGCGGCCTTTTTGTCCGAGAGGAAATCTAGTCGCCAGGCTCTCTCTCGTTGCCTGCAAAGGCGTTTTAGTTCCCTTAGAGAGTCGGAGAACCAGGGGGCAGATTTGTGTATTTTCTTTGAGGAAGATCTGCGAAGAGGGAGGATCGGATCCAATGAATTTGTAATCCAGCCTACAAAGTTTCTATTTGCCACATTAGGGTCTGGGCAGGGTAGTGGACGGGTAGCGTCCAGGTTGTGTAACCAGGCATCCAAGGGGAGCTTTGTCCAATTTCTTCAAGTAGTGGCTTGGGGTGGTAACTGGGGGACTTTTAGTGTGGTCCAGGTAAACGGGACCAGAAAGTGGTCCGACCATGGGATGGGAATAGGTAGGTCGGCCGTCAGACCCGGGCAGTTGCTGAATATGGGGTCCAGTAAATTGCCCTTTTCGTGAGTTGGAGCTAACACCAGCTGGGACATTTGAAGAGCTCCGAGGTCCTCTATTAGTTCTTTAGCGAATTGGTCTGAGGGGGAGTTAAAGTGGAAATTAAGGTCCCCTAGGACCGTGTGGTTGGCCGAAGCCATAATTCTTTCTGCTATAATCTCTGGAAGAGACCTGTGGAACATTTTTGGTTGTTCTGGGGGGCGATAAATCAAGGTGCAGGAAAAAGAGCTATTAGCATTCATCTCAATGCAGAATGCTATGCTCTCACACTCAGGAATGGTTTCTGTTGAGGTGCGGCATTGGTACTGGGTCTTCAATATGATCGCCAGACCTCCCCCTCTCCCTTCCGATCTGTCTAACCGGACAATATGATACCCTGTAGGTAAAGCTGATACTACGTCTGGCTCAGAATGCGCAGTGAGCCACGTCTCCGTCAGGAAAAGTGCGTCTGGTTTTTGTTCCTCTAGCAGCATAGCAATCTGCGTGCTGTGTTTGGGTAGGGAGCGGCAATTTAGCGCAAACATGCGGTATGTTTGTGCTGAGATAGACGTAGAGAGGTGGCGGAAAGAATATTTACAGAACAGGCATTGAGTGGGAAGCTCTGTAGGGGCGTGGATATGGGTACAGTGAGCACCAGCTCCACTACCTATGCTACGAAGGGCCGCCGAGGAATAAGTCCTGACCAGAAGAGTGTGGGGACCAGGGTTTATAGCCCCTGGCCCTGTCTGGTCGCGGACGGGCGCAGACGGGCTTGCCTTAGGCGCGCCTTCGGCGCGCAATCGTCGCGCCCGCTGCGCTCGTCCGCTGCGCTTCCTACCGAGACACAAGATATATAGTGGATGGTCAGGGCGTTGGAGGGGGCGTGGCCAGCAGAGGGGGCGTGTCTCGTGACGCGCCTCGCCCTCGTGAGTTGGCGAGCAAAATCAAGGGTGTCGTTGCAGCGTGAGTCCGCTGTTTAGGAGGCCAAAAGTGCAAGTAAGTAGGTAATTTTAAAAATCACAGTATCACACAAATTTTAAAATAATATCCTAGCGCTCCCGGCTTCCGCTCAGGAGTCCGATGTTAAATGCGACGCCAGGGCACTTGGCGCGCTATTTATACAGCTTGGTGAGGGGGCGTGGCCAGCAGAGGGGGCGTGTCTCGTGACGCGCCTCGCCCTCGTGAGTTGGCGAGCAAAATCAAGGGTGTCGTTGCAGCGTGAGTCCGCTGTTTAGGAGGACAAAAGTGCAAGTAAGTAGGTAATTTTAAAAATCACAGTATCACACAAGTTTTAAAATAATATCCTAGCGCTCCCGGCTTCCGCCTCAGGAGTCCGATGTTGAATGCGACGCCAGGACACTTGGCGCGCTATTTATACAGCTTGGTGAGGGGGCGTGGCCAGCAGAGGGGGCGTGTCTCGTGACGCGCCTCGCCCTCGTGAGTTGGCGAGCAAAATCAAGGGTGTCGTTGCAGCGTGAGTCCGCTGTTTAGGAGGCCAAAAGTGCAAGTAAGTAGGTAATTTTAAAAATCACAGTATCACACAAGTTTTAAAATAATATCCTAGCGCTCCCGGCTTCCGCTCAGGAGTCCGATGTTAAATGCGACGCCAGGGCACTTGGCGCGCTATTTATACAGCTTGGTGAGGGGGCGTGGCCAGCAGAGGGGGCGTGTCTCGTGACGCGCCTCGCCCTCGTGAGTTGGCGAGCAAAATCAAGGGTGTCGTTGCAGCATGAGTCCGCTGTTTAGGAGGCCAAAAGTGCAAGTAAGTAGGTAATTTTAAAAATCACAGTATCACACAAGTTTTAAAATAATATCCTAGCGCTCCCGGCTTCCGCCTCAGGAGTCCGATGTTAAATGCGACGCCAGGGCACTTGGCGCGCTATTTATACAGCTTGGTGAGGGGGCGTGGCCAGCAGAGGGGGCGTGTCTCGTGACGCGCCTCGCCCTCGTGAGTTGGCGAGCAAAATCAAGGGTGTCGTTGCAGCGTGAGTCCGCTGTTTAGGAGGCCAAAAGTGCAAGTAAGTAGGTAATTTTAAAAATCACAGTATCACACAAGTTTTAAAATAATATCCTAGCGCTCCCGGCTTCCGCCTCAGGAGTCCGATGTTAAATGCGACGCCAGGGCACTTGGCGCGCTATTTATACAGCTTGGTGAGGGGGCGTGGCCAGCAGAGGGGGCGTGTCTCGTGACGCGCCTCGCCCTCGTGAGTTGGGGAGCAAAATCAAGGGTGTCGTTGCAGCGTGAGTCCGCTGTTTAGGAGGCCAAAAGTGCAAGTAAGTAGGTAATTTTAAAAATCACAGTATCACACAAGTTTTAAAATAATATCCTAGCGCTCCCGGCTTCCGCCTCAGGAGTCCGAAGTGTTCTGTGACTTAAGTGTACTACCTCAGGCAGCATCCGAGGGTGCTGTGTGGATGTAGTCCCACTCATGAGTGATTAATAAACTTGTTCTTTGAATTCCAGCTTCAGTGCCTATCTCTATTTTGTTGGTCTATGGACCCGTGGACAAGGTAAGGGTGAATCGTGCACCGGTGTGCCCCTTAAAAAGGTACATTTCCACACAGTCCTAGAATAAAATTACAGAAGATCGTACAGGTGGATTGTCTTAACATTGTTATCACTCAACCTCCAACAAACCAGCTACTGTTCCAACACATCAGGAGCTGATTACGAGATAAGGCGTTATTTATCGTCACGGATGAATGCCGAAATTTCACAAATGTTGAGTTCATTAACGCATCCGACAATTACTGGGTGCTTTAAATACCTTCAAACTCGTAATTCTGACCCATGCATAAACAGGGTCAGAATATTATAAGGAGCTCGTAATCAGGCCCATAGTTGGCTGGTTGAATGTTGTAACTTAAGTCCTCTCTCCATTCCATCATTGAAAAAAGGTGCCAGCATTCAAAAAGAGTTGCTGAGACATGCAATCCTTGTTCACACATATATATACATTGTTAACTATGTACATTAATGCATAATATATATATATAGATATATATAGTTTAAAAACTATTTTTGCACTTATTATGTATTTTGCACATATCGTCAGCACAAAGCACTTTTGTAATTTGTTAAAGGAATCGTTGGCATGAACATTGGAAAATTTTGAGTATCTGAGACCAGGAACAGACAAGAATTATATTTTATCTGGACCACTTAAATTATTTAAGAAGTTTATTTGGGGATAATTCGTGGCAGCTATTTTTACACAGGCTTATTTTTGCATAGATGAGACTGCATTAAGGCAGGTGATTTGCACAATGCTTAATAAGTATATCAGCATTTTTTTGCATAGCTTGCACAGAGGAGGGGACTTATTATGAACAGAGATAGGCCCTTTATAGAAAAGTGTGGACAAATGGCGCAACGCGTCAGCATTTAGGTTGTGATTTGCACGTGCATTCATTACAATGAATGACAGAAATGCACAAATCATGATAATGTTTTATGATTTTGTTTAAAAATAATAAGCTTGTGGTGCAACAATATTTTGTACATATTTATAGATTTTATATTAACTATTGTATAATAATATTTATTGCGAAGTTTGCACGGATTATAAAGCATTTATGCTGCCATTGTGAAAATATTATCCAACTTCCCAAAGTTGTATGTTGTCCAGAATTGTAATCATGCTAAGAATGAGCAAAATAATGGGGACTCTAAAAAAAATCAGACGATTTCGTTAAAGCACTTATGTCACTGTGAAGTATGTTTTCACTGTTCATGGTCTCGTGGTTTTGAGAAGTGAAAGAAAAAAATATGTATATATAAAGCTACCAGTACTGCTTGCCCGTTATGTGAACAAGTGTATTCGTTACCCGAAACGTGTCATGCCGAGTGAGAGGAGGGATAATAAACCTACCTAAGAAGCTCTGTGTTGCCGTCCTGGAGAAACAGAAAGTGTATTATATATATATATATATATATATATATATATTCAAAAACTCTGCTTATATCTCTAAACAAAGTAGAAGCACTCCGTGGAGGGTGGTCAGACGTTTTTAAACCGGCAACAATAACAGACGCGTTTCGGACGACTAATCCTTCGTCAGAGTTTTGCACATAGCGAGTGTTTCATGGCTGTATGTAAACACGCCATTGCAGTCTATACATGGAAAGCGATGACGGCTCAAAAATCCATTCCATTTTACATGTAAATAGCGCGGCCATTTTAAGGTTGTGTATATACATATTTGCACCTTAATAGCGCTCGAAATCTACGGCGCCAGATATAAAAACTCTCAGTATAAAGCTGTGTATCGGCAAATTAGCCGCTATGGGCCGGTGTTAAAATGCAACAATAGAGCCGTGTATCGGCATCACACCAGCCATCATTTTACATGTTATACCGAACATAGACCAATTTGACATTGTAATTAATTAATTCTGATTCATAAACGGGTTGTCAACATTCCTACTTTCTTTCATCATAGACAACAACCCAAAAATCCAAAAGAGGTACGAGGTTAAATAAATAAATAAGCAAAGATTTCATATTCATAACAGTTGATCATACAATCCACAAAGATCAATACATTTCTCTATCATCCCATCCACTGTATGTTATTTTCCCAAATGTGCTGTTAGTTCTTCTCCACTATTCATACCTTGGGGGGTCTTGGTGTCTAGATCTATAATGTAGCGTGACTCTAGTCTTCTCAACTTGAGAAGTCTATCACCTCCTCTCGGTTGTAGAGGTACATGGTCTAAACCCCAATACTGCAATAGGTCCCTATTGCTGTCGTGTGTTTTGACAAAGTGCCGGGCAACCGGATACGTTACATCCTTATTTGTTATTGCCCGTTGATGTTCTAAAATTCGCAATTTTACACTATTGATTGTGCTGCCAATATATTTAAGGCCACATGGGCATGATAGGCAATATACTACAAAGGAGGTTGAGCATGTGATGAACTTATTAATCTCTCTACTTCTAGATTGACCCGGTACTTTATAGGTGAGTACTCTTCTGCTATTTTCACACGCTTTGCATTTCCCGCAAGGGAAGAAACCCCTCATTTCTTTCAGGGTTCCACTGCTTTTGGGTTTCAGTGGCATGAGCTGGCTTTGGACTACTTTGTCTTTGATGGATTTCAATTTACGAAACGTGATCAATGGACGGTCTGGGACGTCCCTACCTATTACAGGGTCTGTTTGCAGTATATGCCAATTTTTAGTTAGTGTTTTCCTTAAATAATTGGCATCGTCAGAAAAGGTTGTATTCATACGGAATTTGTTGGTGACGGAAGTAGGTTCACTTATGTTCTCCTTGGGCAATAATAGCATGTTTCTAGGGATTTTTGCTACCTTGCTATAGGTTTTCTCTAGAAGGGTGCTGTCATAACCTCTAGTTTTGAACCTCTTAATAGATTCTTTTGCTTCCTTGGAGAAATCACAGTCTGGTGAACAGTTACGTCGAATCCTTAACAATTCTCCGTATGGTATACTGCGAACTAAGCTAGGGGGATGACTACTTCTAGCGTGTAATACGCTGTTCCCAGCGGTGGGTTTTCTATATAAAGCTGTGTCCAACTTTTTACCACCATTGTTAAAGACCCTGAGATCTAGGTAATGGACCTCCCTGCTGCTGATTTCACTGGTAAATTTCAAATCCAGATTGTTTCTATTCAAGGCGCTGATGAAGTCCTCTGCCTCGCTGGAGGAGCCCCTCCACACGATAAAGAGGTCATCAATATAGCGTCTCCATACCACGACCTGAGTCGCCCATATTGCCGCGCTATTTACATGTAAAATGGAATGGTTTTTTGAGCCGTCATCGCTTTCCATGTATAGACTGCAATGACGTGTTCATATACAGCCATGAAACTGACGAAGGACTAGACGTCCAAAACGCGTCTGTTATTGTTGCCAGATTAAAAACGTCTGACCACCCACCACGGAGTGCTTGTACTTTGTTTGGAGATATAAGCAGAGTTTTTGAGCCTTGATTTTGACACGCGGTACCGGCTGTATGTGAGTCTCTTGTTTAATAAACCCAAACTATCGTATTGAGCGAGTGCAGAAAATAATTTCTTTTGGTGGTCAATATATATATATATTTATATATATATATATTTATATATATATATATAAATACTACTATTATAAAGGAAGAACTTTGAGGCTTTGAGATACATCGTTGTAATTTTCAGGGTGTGCAGATGGACATAGGCTATATAAAGTTAAAAAAGCTGTTATATTTAAAAAATTTACATTATATAAAAAGTAGTCCCCTCGAAATAGCGCCGGCCGCGACCTGCGTGCTGACGTCAGGAGCGCGGGGAGGTGCGGCGTCCAGGAGCGCGAGGAGGAGCGGCGGACATGGCGCGGGGGAGGAGCGGTGACGAGCGGCGGACATGGCGCGGGCGAGGAGGTGAGGAGCAGCGGACCGGCGGGAGGAGCGGTGACCAGCGGCGAGGAGCGGTGAACTGAGAAGCGGCAGCTGAGGTAATGCTCCGGGGGACAATGTCGGGCAGGCGGGGGACGGGAAGTTACAACAAAACAGAAGGGTACAATTTACATCGGCTGAGGAAAGGCTCCGGGGGACAATGTCGGGGCAGGTGGGCGTCGTGGCAGGCGGGGGACGGGGACTTACAGCATCTGCCATGGAGATTTATGCAGAGCGCCTCAACACTGGGCCTTTGTGACATCCGGGGGACAATGTCGGGGCAGGCGGGGGACGGAGCGGCCGGGGGCCCGGGCTGCTGGGTAATGTTGGGGCAGGCGGGGGTCAGGGAAGCCTGATTGCTCCCGGACAAGACGGGACGGGCTGCTAGTATATATATATATATAATAAAGAGAAAGCCCAAACCTTTGAGGCGGGTAATCTCAGGAACCACAGCACCAATCACAACACCCAATACAGCGTTGGAAAGGGCAGTTGCAGCAGAAGGACATAGGCTATGCAGACGCCCACCATATACATTTAAAAGGTTAAAGAACCGTGCCAGCAAATTAGTCCCTTCTGGGCGTGTCTGCGTTGTGCTGTGGGCGTTTGCTGGGGCGTGACAAACACTGGGGGCGTGTGGTAAGTTCCGCCCTTCATGCCATGTCTCATATTGTGTGCTGCTAATCCCACCCTGCTCCCTTTAAATACCCCTGCACCCCATAATCATAACCCACCCTTACTCCTTAAAATACCCCAACACCCTTAAACACTAACCCATCTTAACCCTATAAATATACCCTGTACCCCAAAACCCAAACCTTTCCCTAAACCCTATAATTACCCCTGTACCTCAAAACCCAAACCTACCCCTGAACCATAAAAATACCCATATACCCCCAAACCAAGCCCTGAACCCTAAAAATACCACTGTACCCCAAAACCCAAACCAAGCCCTGAACCCTAAAAATACCACTGTACCCCAAAACCGGCCTACCCCTTCAACCCTAAAATACCCCTGTACCCCAAAACCCAAACCTAGCCCTGAACACTTAAAATACCCCGTACCCCAAAACCCAAACCTAGCCCTGAACACTTAAAATACCCCGTACCCCAAAACCCAAACCTAACCCTAAAATACCCCTGTACCCCAAAACCCAAACCTAGCCCTGAACCCTAAACATAACCCTGTACCCCAAACCTAGCCCTGAACCCTAAACATAACCCTGTACCCCCAAACCTAGCCCTGAACCCTAAACATAACCCTGTACCCCAAAACCCAAACCTACCGCGGAACCCTAAAATACCCTTGTACCCCAAAACCCAAACCTAGCGCTGAACCCTAAAAATACCCCTGTACCCCAAAACCCAAACCTAGCCCTGAACCCTTAAAATACCCCTGTACCCCAAAACCCAAACCTACCCCTGAATCCAAATACCCCTATACCCCAAAACCAAAACCTAGCCCTGAACCCTAAAAATATCCCTGTGCCCCAAAAATCCATACCTATCCCTAAACCCTAAAACTACCCCTGTACCCCATAACCCAAAACTATATCTGAACCCTTAAAATACCCAAACACCCCAAAACATATACCTCAGTACCCCAAAACATATACCCATACTTACCTTATCCAAACATTAGAAAAAAACATGCTTTTACCATTCATGCATTTACAACGAATTTCGTTGTAAATGTATGCGTGGTAAAAGCATATAAAATGTAATGCCATGCGTTAAAATGGCATTGCGGAGTCATGGTACTTTTGTAATGAAAGTATGCGGAGTGATGGTATGCGGAAAGAAAGTTGCGGAATAATGGGTGTTCACCCTCCCCCGGTAAGTACATTGGTGGCACGGCGGCCCACATCTCCAGCAATATACTCATATTTTTTCACCACCCATTTGAAAAATGCACAGGTCTGTCTCAGTGATGACCAGCACCGACATACACTTTTAGACACACCTCCCGCCACAAGTTCTAGAATTGCGAACTTTAGAGCTGGGGAGCTACGTTCGAATCTCGGCATCAGCTCAACGTCCTGTGATTCCAGGCAAATCGCTTTGTCTCCCCGTGCCTACCACAAATGAATGTGTTCTTCTGTAATGTAAATTGTGCTCATGCCATGTTGTCGAGTTCGCGCTTTAGAATATTGCAAGGAAAAATAAAGTAGGGAAACTCGAGTTCACACACTACTGAATGCGCACTCTTAAGTGCATCAGCAGTGCACTGTGAATCGGAGCGTTTCACAGGCCTGTCACAGATAAGAAACACTATCAAAACGAAATCCTACAAAACAATATACTACTGGCCGGCAGCAATTCATACCCGGACAACGTCGGGACGGGCTGCTAGTATATATATATATAATATATATATACCAAAAAAAACAAAAGGTTTCACTTGTACAAAACCAGAGCAGCTCAGCAGTTATAGTAAGCTGAGCTAAGTGTATAACTCACATCCCAGCAATGCACTGCTTATGAACTCACATATTACATCACTCATGACATTGTCACTGATGACATCTCAAATGACATAACTGATGATATCATCCAGGGACTGTGTGTTAAAAAAGTTTATAATTCTTAAATATATATCTACCAAGGTGTATTGGTGAATAAGCGCCTTTATGGATGATTCAGTGTGTGTGTGACTGACTGAATAAGTGAGTGATTAGGTGTCTCAGTGAGTGACTAGGTTGTGTGGTTGTGTGTATCAGTCTGTCAGTTGGTGTCTAAGTGGCTGTATGGGTTGGCGAGTGGGTACGCGAGTGGCTGTATGGGTGTATGAGTGTCCTCCCTTTCGTGGCCAAAGTCACAGAGAAAACCATCAATGCACAACTAACAAAAATTCATCAAAGAGAACTCCATCCTCGACCCCTCCCAATCAAGATTCCGCAGCAGCCACAGCACCAAGACCACTCTATTCGTCGCCAGTGACGACATCTGCACTCTCCGCGACCAAGGACACACCGCAGCCTTGATCCTACTCGACCTCTCAGCAGCATTCAACACGGTCTCCTACCGCACACTCACCGCCAGACTCCATGACGCCGGAATTCAGGCAACCGCCCTCGACTGGATCCACTCGTTCCTCACTGGCAGAACCCAAAGAATCAGACTACCACCCTTACTCTCCAAACCACAGAAATCAACTACAGAGTACCCCAAGGATAATTGCTTAGCCCCACACTCTTCAAAATCTACATGGCCCCCCTCGCCGCCATCGTCAGACAGCATGGACTCAGCATAGTATTATACGCCGATGACACCCAGCTCATCCACTCCCTCACCAAGGACCCCATCACCATCAGACTCAACTTCAAAGAAGGGATGAAGAACGTTGCATCCTGGATAAGCAGCAGCTGCCTGAAGCTCAACTCGGAGAAGACAGAGGTTCTCGTCCTCAGACACCCCCCTCTTCATTGGACAACACCTGGTGGCTAAGCATGAGCGAATTTTGCGGATCTCGCGTTCGCGAATTTTGCGGATTTGCGGATTCGCAATCCGCAAAATCCGCGAATTCCCGCGAATTTGCGGATTTTTTTTTTTTTGTGTTCGCCCGTGTTTCTGCCAGTTCGCGAGGGTTTTTACAATGTCGCAATTTGCGAACTTACCTGTCGGGTCGCAAGTTTTGCGAACTTGTTGTTTCTACGTGTCCAACCTGTTTGGGACACTCTTCTTCATCACTGCCACTCTCTGTCACCACTGCCACTCTCTGACTACTCATGCCACCCTCTGGCCCACCCATGCCACCCTCTGTTTCATCACCACACCCTCTGGTTGTCCAGTGTACATTATTTTCGGCAAAGCAAAGCACACCTTCCCTGCCTCAAGTGACCTGAATTAATTTGGGGCTGATTAATGTGTCACAGAATATTTTTTTAGCTGGCACCTGCTTCCTTAGTGCGCCCTGATTAGTGATCTTTTGCACTTGCTAAGTGCTTTCATTGTTGCAAAATTAGTTACAACACCTGCCCTGCCCCAACTGACAATAATGAATTAGGGGCTGATTAATGGATTTTAACTTCCAGCCTGGCTCCTGCTTGTCTCCCTTAGCTGTAATTCATGACCTTTGTGGCATATGTGTAACTATTCTGAGGTTCAGAGCAGGGTCACATAATAGTTTCAACTGGCAACTGAACTCTGGAGGGGCCCCTCAGGAAGCACTACAGGAAATGGCTACTAATGATGTGCCTGAACTTTTGAACCTGGTAAGTAGTTACTTTCAGTTTTGCTTAGATCGTATTTCTGCAATTTCGCACTTATTCGCGGGGCGCGAACTCACGCGAACAGTGCGAGCAGTGTGAGCAAAATCCGCTGCTCGCGGATTTGCGGATTTTGCAGGAAATTCGCAAATCTCGCGGATTGCGGATTTCCCGAAAATCCGCAAAATCCGCGAGCGGAACGGATTTTCCGCCCATGCCTACTGGTGGCCCACCGCCCTCTGCAGCCCTTCCACCCCTATTGACCGCGCCTGGAACCTCAGCATCGTACTCGACTCCTCCCTCTCCATGACCCGACAAGTCAACGCCATCACCTCTAGCTGCTTCAAAACCCTCCACATCCTCTGAAAGACCTTCAAATGGATCCCCTCCCCGGAATCGAGAAAGACCGTCACCCACGCACTCATAACCAGCAGGCTCGACTACAAAAATGCCCTCTACGCCGGGATCAACAAGTCTCTGCTCCACAAGCTCCAGACCATACAGAACACCGCAGCCAGACTCGTACTCAGCAACCCTAGACGCAAACACATCACCTAACACCTCCAGAAACTCCACTGGCTCCCCATTCAGAAGAGAGTCACTTTCCAAGATACTCACCCACGCCTACAAATGCCTACACAACACCGGTCCGTAATACCTCAATGAAAGAATCTCCTTCCACCTGCCCAAGAGAAACCTCCGATCCAGCGACCTCACCATCGTCAAAATCCCACACATCTGCAGAGCCAGAACAGGTGGAAGAGCTTTCTCCTACATTGCCACCAAGGCCTGGAACAGGCTCCTGATCGACATAAGACGTACCCCCTCCCTGACCATCTTCAGTAAGACACTCAAGATCTGGCCTTTTGACTGACCGGAGTTGCTTAACCCCTCCCACCTCCCACCCTCACCCCAGCACCTTGAGACCCTCACGGGTGAGTAGTGCGCTTACAATTCCCTTGATTGATTGATTGATTGTGTGGGTGGGTGACAGGGTGTTTGTCTGTTTGCATGGATAAGTGAGTGGGTAATTCAGTGGCTGTATGGGTTAGTGAGTGTGTCTGTGAGGGGCTGTATGGGTGACAGTGTGTGTATGGCTGTGTCGGTGAGTGAAATGATGTGTCAGTGGTATACGGGTGAGTAACTGCATATGTGAAAGGCAGTATAGGTGAGTCTTGGAGTATATGAGTGGCTGTATGGGTGAGTGTTTGCTTGGGTCAGTGACTGTATAGATGAGTGAGTAGGTGTTAGTTCCTGAATGAATAAGTGAGTGGGTGTGTGTATAACTGTATAGGTGAATAAGTAGCTGTGGGAGTGACTGTGGGTGAGTGGGTAGGTGCCTGGGTAGCTCCTTGGGTGACTGACTGTGTGAGTGGCTGTATGGGTGGATATATCAGTGGCTGTATTAGTGAGTGAGTTGGCGTAGGAGTAGCTGCATGGGTGACTGAGTGGATGTGTGTGTAGACCTATGAATCAGTGAGCGAGTGTTCAAGTACTGGCATGGGGCCATCAATGGTTTTTAGAATGGTAGTGTGGAAGATGGAGTGGGTGTATGTGAATGTGTGCATCAGACATTCTGTGGAATGTGTCATCAATATTATCATTAGGTCACTGACCACGTCATGAGTGATGAAATACGTGAGGTCATAAGCAGTGCGTCGCGGGCGCGCGAGTTATAGTTAGCTCAGCTAACTATAACTGCTGAATTTCTCTGGTTTTGTATGAATGAAACCCGAGCCTAACTATAGTTGTATGTAACCCTCTGTTTTTTCAGTGAATTTCCAAGCTTGCTTTTATTCCACTTCCTAACTATAACGTCGCTGTATCCTTTGATTTTTTTCAGTGAATTTCTATCACTTTTTTAACTGGTAGTCGCGTTTGCCGAGTGGTGGAGAAAGGTGGCTGGGCCTTTGACCAGCTATCAGGAATCTGACTGTGTAGGATTTATAGGAGATACCAGGAGGGCTTTTTGGCCCCCAAGGTCCCTCAAGAGTAAAGTGGACTTCATCCCCCAAACAGAAGTGCACCATGAGCCGCATTTGCAGAGTGGTGGAGAAAGGGGGTGGTGCCTCCGGCAAGTTGCAGCTTTTTTTATATTTGTATTTTTCCCTTTCGGGTCCCGGGGACCCTATCCCCCATGGCCTGCCACTTTTTTTTTTTAAACAAAGGGAAGGGGCCGCGCAGCCCTCCTCTCGGGCCCCTGTCCCCCGGGGCCAGAACTTTTATTTTTTTATATGACTGAAAAGGAGGGGGGTCACTTTTGCCCCCAGGGACCCCCCCCCCCCAGGCATTCCCCTTTTTAAAAAAAGGAAGGGGTTCATGTGGCCCCCCTCCCAGGCTAGGCTGATTTCGGCCCTGGGGACCCCAACCCCGGGGCCCCACCTGTAGTGTGTGTGCACTGGTCCCACCCAGGGCACCCACATTTTCAACCATGGGCACAGTGAGGGAGAGCCTGAAGGCCCCTGTGGTCCCTGCTGACTCCCCACCTCCTGCTGGAGCCGGGATTGCTTTGAGACCCAGGGAACTGCTAACATGCAGGTCCCTGGATTTCAAAGCAATTTGTATGGTTTTCTGCTTGCTTGACAGCGGGAAGGGAAACAGCCATGCTTTACTTTCAGCAAGCAAGAGCATTTTCTGCTCTCACTTGCTGAAAGAGGAGCAGGTTTGCTATGGCTTGGCGGGAGTGGTACTGCAATGTTCCAGGGGTGGGCACCCCGGGACATTGCTGGACCCGGCCCTTGGGGGTGGTAGTACCCAGGGCCATGTAGGGCTCCATGAGGGGGGCTCCATGGCCCCCCTCCTAGGGTTAATTAAGCCCCAGGGTGGTTCCTGGGGCTGCGGGGGCCGTGCAGCACTATATTTAATTTAAAAGACTTTCTCTGGGGAGGTGTTGATCCCAGGGGCTGCATGGGGGTACCAGAATTCCCCCACAATTTTAGCTTTAGATTGGTGGTGTCCCTGGGTTGCGTGCCCCCCGCATTGGTCTCATTTAGCCCCAGGGAAGTGGCAGTCCCCGGGGCTCCATGCATTATTTAATTTAGCAACGGGGAGGTGGCAATCCCTGGGGCTGCTGGAGACCCCGATGCTCCCCTGCATTTGTCTCAATTAGCCCTGAGGAGTTGGCAGTCTCCGGGGCTGTGGGAGAAGCCATAGGGTATCCCCTGCACTTAATAATTTGCCCCGGGGTGGTGGTGGTCCCCGGCGATGCAGCATGAGCACCTACTGCATTACTATATAAACTTGCCCCTGGGACCTGGCCCACCTGAGGATCTATATTTAATGAAGCGCAGGAGACCGCGATTCATTTTTGAAAAAAATGTGCCGCGAGATGCAAATTCAGTGCGACTCCTGCCGAAAATGTCAAAAAAAGTTCTTATTTTTCGGCCAGGGGTGGGGGAGGTTCAGGGTTTTTCTACCCTTCCCCCTTTTTTCAATGTTTTTTCTTGTGATTCTGTTCAACTGAGTCACAGGATAGTTGCCAACACTTCAAACAGTTCCGGGTTTGAAGTGTTGGTAGCCAATCAAATATATACAACTGGGAATTTCTTTACATTTCTCAGCAACTACTAAACGGATTTACACCAAATCACAAAAAGGCACTTCCTTGAACCAATATCGACCTTCCTGCCACATTTGGTGTAATTCCCTTCAACAGTTCGGGCTGTAGCCGTGTCTAAAGGTCCTATGGGAATTAACATGGAGAAACTGGCTTTGAAGCACTCCCTGGTTCATGGCCCCGCTTAATTGATCACCCTTGATCACCCTGAAACTTTCAAAGAGAACAGCTGAAGTGAACATTGTATTAGTTTTGAAAAGTTCATGAAGATTAGTCAAATGGCACCAATGTTATTGGTAAAACAAATACACTTTTACTATGCTATGGAAACTAGTATATATATATATATATATATATATATATATATATATATATATATATATATATATATATATATATATATATATATATATATATATATATATATATATTAGAACCTGCTTCCCATCCACCTTCGATAGTTGGACACAGAAAACGGCACACCAGGAAAATCCAGCACAAATCCTTTATTGTGCACTTATAGAACAAGGACTATATATACACATATCAAACACGATGCAGGAACCCTTTTGGAAAAGGCCACAAGAAAGCTGATAGGAGCACACTTTTATTGGCAGCATGCTGACAGTAGGCACAACAGTAGTCCTGTTCTACAAATTTGATCACACCAAACGCGTTTCGGGAATCACCTTATCCCTTTGTCAGTGGCGTGCAGGCAAAACGAAGTGTCAGTGCCTTTCAATTTAAATGCTTCAACCCCGCCCCATCAGGCGCGACAGTAAACACGGCACTCTGGGTATTGTAGTGTCGATGTATAAATCCCAAGTGGGTGCGCTGTTCACTGCCATGATTAAAAGTTTTACATCCCAAGTGGGTAGATACAGGAATCCGTGGTCAACTGTCCTGCTTTCCTGATGCCAATGTGTTGTAGTGGGTACATCGACACTACAATACCCAGAGTGCATGTGTGTGTGTGTGTATATATATATATATATATATATATATATATATATATATATATATACACATATATATACACACACACACACACACACACACACACACACACACACACTCACACACACACACTCACACACACACATACCTATACCCTACTGATGGTTGCCAGTAGGTAGTTATAGTTAGGAGTAGCCTGGGCAGATAACTACGCTAGCGTAGTTTGCGAAGTTTGCGCTACTTCGCACTACGCGAATTACACATAGTACAGTACGAACACGTGTAGCGGTAATTTTTTGCTCGCTCGCGGTCCTCAACGCCAAGTTGGCGATCGCGAGCGAGCAAACTGACACCCCGGCAAGACTTTTTCCTTGTTCGCGATCAGCAACATCAAGCGAGCGTGGAAAATAAACCTCCCGGCGAGATTCTCAAAGAGGGGAGGTTGAGTGGTCGCGTATGCTCGCGACCGCTCGCAAACTACCAATCCGCGTAGAGAAAGCTGCCACTCGAGTAAAAATCTACTCGAGCGGAAGAAAACAACAGCTCGCACTGTGCAAGATGCCGTTTTCAATGATTGCACAGTGCGCACAAGCATCCGGCACTGTGCAATCATCGTGAACAGCGCACTACGCAGTTCACATAGTGCTACGCATAGCGCGAAGTGCACTTAGCGTAGCTTCGCGTAGCGCTACTTCGCGAACTATGCCCAGGGTTAGTTAGGACCTAGTTTCCATAGGTAGAGCATTTTTGTTTTGCCAATACCTTTGGCATGCTAGACAAATCTTCATAAAATTGCCTTAACTTTAGTTGGTTAAGCTGCTGTGTTGAAAGTTTCTGAGAGATTTGTCAAGCAGAGGCCGAGAAAAAAGGATTTCCCGAAACGAGTTTTACCTATGCATTTTCCCATCGGGATTTTGAATACAACTACAGCTCAAACCGCTGAACAGAATTACACCAACCATGGCGGAAAGCTAGATGTTGGTCCAGAAAGCGTACTATTTGTGATCTGGTGTAAATCTGTTCAGTAGTTTAAGAGATAGTTAACGTTAAAAATATAGATATCTGGGAACACAGATCCTTGAAGTGGACTCGCGGATCCACAGTCCCTGTGCTAAAATTTGATTGGCTGCCAACACTTCATCCAGGAAGTATTGGCAGCCATCTTGGGACACTGCTTGAAGCAGAGTCCCACAAAAATTTAAGAAAAAAAAAAGAAAAAGAGGCAGGGTAGGAATACCCTGACCCCTCAGATATGGTGGGGGGGATCCCATTGGGACCCCCGCCTGAAGTTAAAAACATTTTTTACATTTAATTTTGCTACAAATTTGCGGGTGGATCAGCTGCCAAATTGAAAAAAAAATGAAGCACATGCTCCCGAACTTCGTTGCCAATCGGCCCCTGGGTGGGCCAGATCCAGGGGAATTTTAAATGAGGGGGGTGCACGTATGCCCTCTTACTGGGGCTGATTGATGCCCCGGGGACCACCACCTCCGTGGGACTGGTTTAATAAAAAAATGCAGGATGCCCCGGGGACCACCATCTACCCCGGGATTAATTATTTATCAATGGGGGGCCTCTTGGATCCCCCCCCCCCCAAGGGACCACCACCTCCCTGGGGATTTATGTTTAAAGAATGTTGAGAGCCATGCGGAGCCACCCACCCCACAGTCCCTGGGTCCTCCACCTTCCCAGGCCTTTAATTCTAATTTATGCGAGCAGGCCACCCGGATCACCTCACAGCCCCTGGGACTGACACCTCCCCGGGGTTTTTGTCAAATTTAATGTGGAGGCCGTGCCCACCCCCAATAGCTACATCCCGGGGCAAATTCTAAGAAAAGAGCCATAGATGGCCCTGGTGACCGCCACCCCTCAAGGTCGGCTCCTGCTCTGTCCAGAGAACCCCACCCCTGGGACATTGCTGTTTGCTATGGCGTGGCAAGAGCTTTACCTCTCCTGCCAAACCATAGCAAATTCTGCTTTGCTTCTAGCAAGCGAGAGCATAACAAATGTTCTTGCTTGCTAGAAGCGGAGCAAAACTGCTTTTACAGAGAGGGAGCTGCATGTTTGCAGCTCCCTCTCTGTAAAAGCAATGCCGGGTCCTGCAAAAATCAGGAAGCCGGCAGGGACTGCGTGGGCCTTCAGGCTCCCAACGCAGTCCCAATTAATAGTGAGTGGGTACCCCAAGTGGGACCAGGGCACCTGCAGCCCCCCTCCCCATTCAAGAAAGGCCTGGCCCCGGGGAATGGGGTTCCCCGGGGCCAAAATTGGCCCAGGGAAGGGGGGGCCACAGGGCCCCTCTTCCTGAATATATATTTTTTTTATTCAAAAGAGGCTTGCAAGCAAGTCACCGGAGGCCCTGCCCCCTTTCTCAACCACTCTGCAAACTGGTCTCCTGGTTAGGGGAAGAAGTTCTCTTGGATGCTAAGGGTTCTTCAGGCCCAGAAGCCCTCCTGTTACCTCCAGTAAGTCCAACAAAGCAGGATTCCTGAGAGCTGGTCGGAGTCCCGCCCCTTTTCTCCATCTCTCTGCAAACGAGACTTCTAGTTAAAAAACCTTAGCAATTCACTTAAAAAAGCAAATGTTACAGGTTGAGTTATAGTTCGGAAATAGAATTTTAAAACATGTTAGAACTTAACTGAGAAAAGCCAAAGGTTACAGGAACGTTATAGTTAGGCAAAAGCAGTGAAATTCAGCAGTTAGTTACCTGAGCTAACTTTAACTTACGCCCCGCAGTGCACTGCTTATGACCTCACATATTAAATCACTGATGACATGGTCAGTGACATCGCTGATGACATCGTTGATGATATCTAACATGACATCACTGATGACGACATCCCCAGAAACTCACACACCCACTTACACCCCATACAACCTCTCGTATACCCACTCACACACCCACACAACCACCAGCATACCCATTCACAGAACCATACTAGGCCCACACACCCACTCACTCAAAGCCACTCACATAACCATTCAATCTCCCATACAGCTACTCATACAACCTGTCCCTCACACCACTCACTCACCCATACAGCCTCTGAACACAGCCATTAACTCACCCATACAAGCACTCACACACTCACTTGCAAATCCATTCACACTTCCTTACAAGCACTCACATCTGCTCACTCATTCATACAGAACAGGGGACCCTAGTAATTGAGGATCACATAAATAATAGACATATACTTAATAGTATATATGACCTCTGCCCAGCCGGACAGGTTTTTTAATTATGCAATTTTTTAGTGTTATTCCATATAAATGACAATTATACAAAAGTGGGCACAGCCTGTGACCCACAAGGGACAAGGACAAAACAAGTGACACAAACAATTATGTAGAAACGCTCAAAAGCGGTCTGTACTCATTCCTTGGTAATACAGACTAGTTTACAATCATAGCAACCCATTGTTGTTCAGAAATTATGAGGTCAAATCAACATATGGTGCATTTAGGTCGACGACGTTTCGATGCAATTACACAATACTTGCATCATCATCAGGACAGGAAATAATATGTCATGTTTGTCTGGAGATTAGATTACAACCACAGAGCCTCTGTTGCGAGTTACATAATACATAAGGAAAAGAATAAAGGGAGGAAACAAAATCAAGAGAGAGTCATTAGAAGCGACTAGGCATGAATCCAATTCATCTTATAGTTAAAATCACTAACCAGCAATTTACATGGTGCTGTGTGAAGGAACTGAATACAAATAGTGCATTGGGGCACATGCTCGTGATCTAAAAAACCATGCACAGGTGTTGGTTTCTGGTGTATTTAAAAGTCGACGCAGTGAAGAGAACTGGATAAAAAACTGTGAATAGAATCACAGGCTTGTGTTCAACCAGCGTGAGAAGACCGGGAGAAGATATAGATTTCTAGTGTGATAAAAAACGGCGCAGTGATAAATGTATGTTTCTTAATGTAACGTATTTACATGCTCGTGGCCGCGGACGCCGGAGAGACTGGTGAATTACATTGGGCTGTAGATATGGTGAAAAATCGGCGCAGTGAAAGAAGAAAAACAGTGCTGAAAATTAACGGCGCAGTGTTGATAGCGAGTAACAGTCAATGTGACTACATTTGCGTGAAACTGTGAATTCTAGGATCTAAAAGGCACTTTGTTGAAGCGGTTACCTCGTAAATACTCAGATTGGGTCCATAGTAAGAATTCCGCACAGCGATAACCACTAATTAAACCAAAAGGCAAACCAAGATGGGCTGTTAGATCAATTACAGTGTTTTTAAATCGTGCAAGTGGTGCAATTCTGGGCGGGAATAAATACTCACAATGATTACGCTTTCCGCGGGGACTAAAGGGAAAGCTGAAAAAAGGGGGGTAATTAATTTAGTCTAACGAAGGTATACATAAGGATAGGGAATAGCCGTGTGACGTTTAGGAACTTACTTAATTTGGCAGTTCCATGCGTATGGTCCTGGTGGTTATAGCTTCATATGAGGGATCTGACGGAAAATAGGACTACCATTAGTTTACTAACCATAGGATAATGTTGAATAAAGGAAAGTCAAAAGCGGTACTTACAAATTGCTACAGCATGATGGCTGGACGAGGGGGTTCTGGCGGTGATCGCTATTCAGCATGCACGAGAACCTCATAGTTATAGTAGAGGAAGGACTATGTGCCAGAGTCAGTGACTGCGGCAGCCATCTTGTAGTGGGGTTTAGTCAATATAGCAGTACCTCTTGCTAGGTTCAGCTGGGGGAACTACAGATAACTGGTAATTACAGTGGCTTAGTAAACGAAATCTAGAATAAGGGATAAGCAGTTATTGTTACAGCATAATGGCTGGACGGGAGTGTAGTGGCTTGGCTAGGCAAGGGAGTCAATGGAGGACTACACGCAAGAATATCTAACAAGGCGGCCATCTAATGGTAGTGATTGTGGTGCGGCGCAAGTGGGGTGAAGGTGCTCAGTGAACATATAGTGACAATTGGTGCTGAACATTTCAGTTGCAAACGTATTTACAATTTATATGATTATGTAACAGTTCATAACAAGGAGGTCCAATCCTCAACTCTGTTTAATCCTTTTCGTATGCTGTCAGTTCTCAGGATCCAATGGAGTTCCATTTTATTCAGCAGTTGCGAAATATCCGCTCCTCTTGGGGGGGGTTTCACCTGTGTGATCACCGTCCATGAAAAGTCATTCTCTGTGTGCCCTTTTTCCATGAAATGTTCCACTAAGGGTGCATTGGCAGTTTGACACCTAATCCGGCTTCTATGTTGTCCCATCCGGAGCTTGATCTTCTGGCTGGTCTGTCCTATGTATATCAACATGCATGGGCAAAAAATTGCGTACACCACATTTTGTGAATTACAATTCGTAAAGTAGTGCCTTTCATATCTGATTGTACCAAAGTTGAATGTTTTGCCTTCTATAGTTGACTCACATGAGACACATTGGCCACACTTTGCGTGACCTTTGAGAGTTGGTAAATTCCATAACTCATTTAGAGTATTCCTTGAGTCAGATTGTGGAAGTGAGGCACAGACCAAATGATCTTTTATGTTCTTCGCTCTTTTAAAGGCAAACATTGGTCGTTCTAGGTTAAGAATACCGGCATTTAGAACTGGCCAATGTTTTAAGACACTTTTCTTGATGGCATTTGATGCTGGGGAAAATGTGGTCACACATGTGATTCTTTCCTGGTTACATTTGGTGCGGGGTTCTAACAGTGTCTCCCTAGGACAGTACCATGCTCTTTTCATTAAGCGCCTCACTAGTTTGCGTGGATATCCTCGATTTCTTAGTTTATGGCTCAGTGTTTTAGCTTCTGTGAAATAATCCTGTTTGTAGTAGCAGTTCCTACGAATGCGTAGGAATTGCGAGTAAGGTAATGAATCTTTTAGGGCACGGGGATGATGACTTGTGTAATTTAGTAGGGTGTTCCTTTCTGTCAGTTTACGGTGGAGACTAGTTATTAGTCGTCCTTCCGAGTGTTTTATTTCAAGGTCTAGAAAAGGCAGAGATTCTTTACTGGTAGTCATTGTGAATTTTAACCCTCCACTATTGTTACAAAGCCAGTGTGTGAGTTGGTCTGGGGAAGTGTCTGAGTCTTTCCAGATCATGAAGATATCATCAATATACCTCTTCCACAGGGCAATGCCACTGTGGAAGGGGTTTGATGTATCCAAGATGGTATGATTCTCAATATGGTCCATATACAAAATTGCTAAGTTGGGGGCAAAAACCGCCCCCATGGAAGTTCCACGGACTTGCCCATAAAATTGTCCTTCGAAGAGAAAAAAGTTTTTTGTTAGACATATCTCTAGAAGCTGGAGAATGAATTTAGATGGTACATTGTGCGGTCTTGGGCGTGTGTCTAGAATGGATTCGATGACACGGAGGGACTCAAATTGGGGGATGTTTGTATAAAGTGATTCCACATCCAGCGTACACATGGTGCTGGATGTGGGATCAAATGGGTACTCCTCAATAAAATTGATCATGGACATAGTGTCTCTAATATAGCATGTAGTTGCGGGCACAAAGGGTTTAATAAAATGATCAATATATTGTCCTAAAGGTGGTGGTCCACCAGGCAGGCCGATAGTTTCCGGATGCGGTTCAATTCTAGAACCTTTCGGACAATATATTGATCATTTTATTAAACCCTTTGTGCCCGCAACTACATGCTATATTAGAGACACTATGTCCATGATCAATTTTATTGAGGAGTACCCATTTGATCCCACATCCAGCACCATGTGTACGCTGGATGTGGAATCACTTTATACAAACATCCCCCAATTTGAGTCCCTCCGTGTCATCGAATCCATTCTAGACACACGCCCAAGACCGCACAATGTACCATCTAAATTCATTCTCCAGCTTCTAGAGATCTGTCTAACAAAAAACTTTTTTCTCTTCGAAGGACAATTTTATGGGCAAGTCCGTGGAACTTCCATGGGGGCGGTTTTTGCCCCCAACTTAGCAATTTTGTATATGGACCATATTGAGAATCATACCATCTTGGATACATCAAACCCCTTCCACAGTGGCATTGCCCTGTGGAAGAGGTATATTGATGATATCTTCATGATCTGGAAAGACTCAGACACTTCCCCAGACCAACTCACACACTGGCTTTGTAACAATAGTGGAGGGTTAAAATTCACAATGACTACCAGTAAAGAATCTCTGCCTTTTCTAGACCTTGAAATAAAACACTCGGAAGGACGACTAATAACTAGTCTCCACCGTAAACCGACAGAAAGGAACACCTTATAAATTACACAAGTCATCATCCCCGTGCCCTAAAAGATTCATTACCTTACTCGCAATTCCTACGCATTCGTAGGAACTGCTACTGCAAACAGGATTATTTCACAGAAGCTAAAACACTGAGCCATAAACTAAGAAATCGAGGATATCCACGCAAACTAGTGAGGCGCTCAATGAAAAGAGCATGGTACTGTCCTAGGGAGACACTGTTAGAACCCCGCACCAAATGTAACCAGGAAAGAATCACATGTGTGACCACATTTTCCCCAGCATCAAATGCCATGAAGAAAAGTGTCTTAAAACATTGGCCAGTTCTAAATGCCGGTATTCTTAACCTAGAACGACCAATGTTTGCCTTTAAAAGAGCGAAGAACATAAAAGATCATTTGGTCTGTGCCTCACTTCCACAATCTGACTCAAGGAATACTCTAAATGAGTTATGGAATTTACCAACTCTCAAAGGTCACGCAAAGTGTGGCCAATGTGTCTCATGTGAGTCAACTATAGAAGGCAAAACATTCAACTTTGGTACAATCAGATATGAAAGGCACTACTTTACGAATTGTAATTCACAAAATGTGGTGTACGCAATTTTTTGCCCATGCATGTTGATATACATAGGACAGACCAGCCAGAAGATCAAGCTCCGGATGGGACAACATAGAAGCCGGATTAGGTGTCAAACTGCCAATGCACCCTTAGTGGAACATTTCATGGAAAAAGGGCACACAGAGAATGACTTTTCATGGACGGTGATCACACAGGTGAAACCCCCCCCCAAGAGGAGTGGATATTTCGCAACTGCTGAATAAAATGGAACTCCATTGGATCCTGAGAACTGACAGCATACGAAAAGGATTAAACAGAGTTGAGGATTGGACCTCCTTGTTATGAACTGTTACATAATCATATAAATTGTAAATACGTTTGCAACTGAAATGTTCAGCACCAATTGTCACTATATGTTCACTGAGCACCTTCACCCCACTTGCGCCGCACCACAATCACTACCATTAGATGGCCGCCTTGTTAGATATTCTTGCGTGTAGTCCTCCATTGACTCCCTTGCCTAGCCAAGCCACTACACTCCCGTCCAGCCATTATGCTGTAACAATAACTGCTTATCCCTTATTCTAGATTTAGTTTACTAAGCCACTGTAATTACCAGTTATCTGTAGTTCCCCCAGCTGAACCTAGCAATAGGTACTGCTATATTGACTAAACCCCACTACAAGATGGCTGCCGCAGTCACTGACTCTGGCACATAGTCCTTCCTCTACTATAACTATGAGGTTCTCGTGCATGCTGAATAGCGATCACCGCCAGAACCGCCTCGTCCAGCCATCATGCTGTAGCAATTTGTAAGTACCGCTTTTGACTTTCCTTTATTCAACATTATCCTATGGTTAGTAAACTAATGGTAGTCCTATTTTCCGTCAGATCCCTCATATGAAGCTATAACCACCAGGACCATACGCATGGAACTGCCGAATTAAGTAAGTTCCTAAACGTCACACGGCTATTCCCTATCCTTATGTATACCTTCGTTAGACTAAATTAATTATCCCCCTTGTTTCAGCTTTCCCTTTAGTCCCCGCGGAAAGCGTAATCATTGTGAGTATTTATTCCCGCCCAGAATTGCACCACTTGCACGATTTAAAAACACTGTAATTGATCTAACAGCCCATCTTGGTTTGCCTTTTGGTTTAATTAGTGGTTATCGCTGTGCGGAATTCTTACTATGGACCCAATCTGAGTATTTACGAGGTAACCGCTTCAACAAAGTGCCTTTTAGATCCTAGAATTCACAGTTTCACGCAAATGTAGTCACATTGACTGTTACTCGCTATCAACACTGCGCCGTTAATTTTCAGCACTGTTTTTCTTCTTTCACTGCGCCGATTTTTCACCATATCTACAGCCCAATGTAATTCACCAGTCTCTCCGGCGTCCGCGGCCACGAGCATGTAAATACGTTACATTAAGAAACATACATTTATCACTGCGCCGTTTTTTATCACACTAGAAATCTATATCTTCTCCCGGTCTTCTCACGCTGGTTGAACACAAGCCTGTGATTCTATTCACAGTTTTTTATCCAGTTCTCTTCACTGCGTCGACTTTTAAATACACCAGAAACCAACACCTGTGCATGGTTTTTTAGATCACGAGCATGTGCCCCAATGCACTATTTGTATTCAGTTCCTTCACACAGCACCATGTAAATTGCTGGTTAGTGATTTTAACTATAAGATGAATTGGATTCATGCCTAGTCGCTTCTAATGACTCTCTCTTGATTTTGTTTCCTCCCTTTATTCTTTTCCTTATGTATTATGTAACTCGCAACAGAGGCTCTGTGGTTGTAATCTAATCTCCAGACAAACATGACATATTATTTCCTGTCCTGATGATGATACAAGTATTGTGTAATTGCATCGAAACGTCGTCGACCTAAATGCACCATATGTTGATTTGACCTCATAATTTCTGAACAACAATGGGTTGCTATGATTGTAAACTAGTCTGTATTACCAAGGAATGAGTACAGACCGCTTTTGAGTGTTTCTACATAATTGTTTGTGTCACTTGTTTTGTCCTTGTCCCTTGTGGGTCACAGGCTGTGCCCACTTTTGTATAATTGTCATTTATATGGAATAACACTAAAAAATTGCATAATTAAAAAACCTGTCCGGCTGGGCAGAGGTCATATATACTATTAAGTATATGTCTATTATTTATGTGATCCTCAATTACTAGGGTCCCCTGTTCTGTACAATAGTCTACTGCCCAAGGACCCTAGTGCGATTCCTTTTGGGTTTCCCTTGTCGTGTCAAAACACACTCATTCATACAGCCATTCATACAGCCATTCACACAGCCACTCACTCACCCATATAGCCACTTACACACCCAGCCACTCACTCATACAGACACCCACTCTGCCACCCATACAGTCACTACCCACATCGCTGCTTGACAAATCCCTCTGCTGTGCTGGACAGCAATGAAAACGGGTGTGGTCATGACGAGCTCAGCTCGTCATGAGCACAGGAGCACTGTACTGCATGACGAGCTGAGCTAGTCATGAGCATGGAAGGGGCTACACACCCAGTTACCTACCCATCGATCAACTCACACCGCCACTTACTCACCAATACTGCCACTCACACAGCATCTCACTCACCCACACAGCTACTCACACCCACCTAAACACCCATACTGCCATTCTCACACCCAAACAAACAAGGATACATACAGTCACACAGCCATTCACTTAATAAAGATTAGAAGTAGTGTGACTTAATAGTAGTACACCTAGTATACTCATTTAACTTTTGTAGTAGGTTAGTATATATGTTTAACACCCATAAACTCAAAAATGCTTACACTCACTGGTTGATGTAATCAGTGATGTAATTTGAGATGTCATCAGTGATGTCACTGACCATGTCATGAGTGATGTAATATGCGAAGTCATAAGCAATGCATTGCGTGGGCAAAAGTTATAGTTAGCTCGGTTAACTATAAGGGCTGGTTTTGTACGAGTGAAATGTCAGCCTACTTAGAACGTCCCTGTAACCTTTGGTTTGTTCAGTATATAATTATGCCCTCCCTTGCCTGGCCCATTATCGGCCCTGGGGTCCCCATCCCCTGGTGCCTGTCCCTTTAAAAAAAAATTCTACTTCAAAATAAAACAAGGGAGGGTGGCCATGTGGCCCCCTTCCTGGGTTGATTGTGTCCACGGGGACCCCATCCCCCCAGGACATGGCCTTTCTTTTTTTTTTTTATAATACAAAGGGAGGGGGCTGTGCGACCCCTCCAGAGGCCAATCATATTTTTTTAATAGGAGGGGGGACCATGTGGCCCCCCTCCCTGGGCCAACTTTGGCCCCGGGACCACATCCCCAGGGTTTGGCCACTTCTTTTGGGACCGTGGTGGAGCCTCAGTGCCCCTGTGGTCCATGCAGGCTCTCAGCCTCCTGCAGGAGCTGGCTTTGCTTTGAGATCTAGAGAGCTGCTAACATGCTGCTACCTCCCTGGATCCCAAAGCAAAGTGTCCGTTTCCCTGCTTGCTTCACAGCGAGCAGGGAAACCGACGCTGCTCTGCTTTCAGCAAGCGAGAACATTTTGTGCTCTCGATTGCTGAAAGCAGAGCCGAGTTTGGTATACCATGGCAGGAGCGGTGCGGGGAGTTGGTGGTCGGTCCCTGGCACTGCGTGGGTGGGTGGGCGAGTCGGAGCTCCCCATGCTTTATTTCTTTAGCCCCGGGGAGGCGGCGGTCCCTGGGGCTGTGGAGTGCTGCATACCCCCACCCCTGTATTTGAGTGAATTAGCCCCAGGGAGGTAATGGTCCCCTGGGCTGCAGGGGGCCCAATCGGATCTCCCATCATTATTTTAATAAAGCCCCCGGGACCTGACCAACCACGGGCCTAATTAAATGAAGTGCAAGAGCCTGCACTTCTTTTTTTTTTGTTTTTTAGGGTGCCAGATTCGCTGAACCACTGCGACCCCTGCCAAACCTTTTTTTTTTTAATGTTTTCTCCTGGAACAGGCCTAGGGGGGTCAGGGTGTTTCAACACTGCCCCCTTTTCTTTTTTTTTTACATTGTGTTTACTGACTCAGGTCAACGGAGTCACAAGATGGCTGCCAATGCTGGTTTAAAGTGCTGACAGCCAATCAGTTCTCAGGCACGAAATAGAAATAGGTCCCGGATCCACCACGGCCACAGTTGTGTATCTGAGAAATCTTTAAATTTCTCAGCAACTACTGAACAGATTTACACCATTTAACAAGAAGAATGCTTTATGGACCAAAAGCTATCTTTTGCCAAGTTTGGTGTAATTCCGTCCAGCAGTTTGGGCTATAGACGTGCCTAAAGTTTGCTATGGAAATTAACATGGAGAAAAAGCATACTGGGACCCCCCTTGACGGATCACCCTGAAATTTTCAAGACAGCAACTGAAGTGCCTGCCCTGATAGGCTGGGAAATTTCACAAACATGCGTAAAACAACATCAAAGTTATTGGCAATTCAAATATTTTGTGTTTTACTCAGATAGGTATGGTAGTTAGATCTTTACTTAAAAACTTGCACCCCTTCTTTAAATGCTTATAGCCTCATATATTACATCATTCATGACATCTTATTTGACATTATTGATTACATCACTAATGACATCTCAAATGACATCATTGATGACATCAGTGAATAAATCATTCATCACATCAACTATGATACTGCTCTTCACATTACTCCATAAACCCTTACATCATTTTAAAATGTTGCAATTGTTAGTAAATGGTAAACAGTAGT
Source organism: Lissotriton vulgaris (assembly GCF_964263255.1). Taxonomy (NCBI): domain Eukaryota; kingdom Metazoa; phylum Chordata; class Amphibia; order Caudata; family Salamandridae; genus Lissotriton; species Lissotriton vulgaris. The sequence continues at coordinate 85,153,309 of NC_141699.1, forward strand.
ATACAGCAGGCCAGGCCCTGCATCCAACCCCACGCCGCGCACAGGGGGGTGGGTGCCTGTGGGGGTTTTGTCACCGTCCAGATCCTGCATCCAACCCCCGTGGGCAGCCAACTCCTCCGCCACGCATAGACTTAATCAGTGCATGGCGGGGGTTCGCCTAAGGGTCAAACCCCCCCGAGGGCATCCAACTCCCCGCAGCGCATGATCTTTGGCCATGTGCAGGGGGTTTTGGCTACAGGGCAGGGCGTGGCCTGCGGCCTTCTCCCCCCTTTCAAGCAGCCAACTCCCTGTGCACGACGTGGGCTTGGCCGTAGCGACTGGCCTGGGCAGCCAACCCAACATCACGCATGGCCTTCTGCAGCACTAAAATATATGATTCAGAAAAGGGGGTGGTGATGAACAGAGTGTCTGAATTAAGCAGACCACTCTTACCCAGTCCAAAGATCAGGGCTTGATCCATCACCGTTTTTTAGCTCACTGCACCATCCCAGCTCAGAACTTGGCTATATGCAAATTAGTCTGACCCTGGCCCAGTGCATCATGGGAACAGGGCAGACCAAACTACCAAGCCAATTCTTATACTGGGAAGGAAACAAGCTACCGGGGACCGGTTTCTGGCATTTCAGCCTTCTTCGGCCCGGCTTGCTTGAATCCTGATGGTGCAGTGAGAAAGGGACTCATGTCTGAGTATACCCTGCCACACCTATAGTGGCCAAAAACGATTCAGAAAAGGGGGTGGTGATGAACAGAGTGTCTGAATTAAGCAGACCACTCTTACCCAGTCCAAAGATCAGGGCTTGATCCATCACCGTTATTTATCTCACTGCACCATCCCAGCTCAGAACCTGGCTATATGCAAATCAGTCTGTCCCTGGCCCAGTGCATCATGGGAACAGGGCAGACCAAACTACCAAGCTATATGCAAATTAGTCAAAATCACTATTTTGGCAGCATTATACATCACAAGTTGGCGTGATTCATTGGAGCGGTATTGAACTCTGCATTGATGGGCAAAAAGTGTTAAAACCTCCCTCCAGCTCTGACGGACAGTGATCACGGAGCTCATCAAGATGGCGGATGCCAGTGTACTTTGCAACTGTGGGACACGGTGAGAGGTACAGTTGTACGGGTGCTGCTATGCGCCGATTCGGGACACTGCGCTTGGTCATAAGGCGCGTTGCTATTTGGTGTGCCGCAGCTGGGTAGCTGTCAGCGGCAACGCGGATCGAGACGACGGAGCACGGGGCCGCGATGTCATGGCGGCGCCCTGACCGATAACATGCACTGGCCTCTACACAGTATGGTGAGCGAAAACCTGCAAAGTTGGCGCCCCGGGCGTTTCGGACTGCAAGCGGAGACCGCTGCTGGGTGTGATAAGCCCCTAACTCTCCCAGAATTTCGTGTGCATCTGGGCGGAGAAGGAATAACGGCTGTGGTTCCCCGAGAAGGAGCGCGAAAAGCCCAGCACAAAATGACAGCGCCGGAAAACTTGAAACTCTGATTAAGTGACTTCAACGACCAACCTGTTGTTGGCCATGCTGCACTACGGCGGGACCACAGGCCTTTGCTTTGTTTAAAAACTTGGCTTGTATGTTTCTTGCCACAACACGGGAGCTCTGTCAATGGTGCAGCGCTGTGGTGCTACTGTGCGTTTTTACTGCCAGAAACAGGCAGGACCGAAATGGAGGCCAAACAGGCAGCGTGATGAGGAGGGGGGACTACAGAGCTCAGATGTGCCTGGTCTGTGTGTAGAGGTACTTCGCCCATAAATAATTCGTATTGCACCACGGAGATGGGGAGGTTGATCTGCTTGGCTGGAATGGGCCTGTCTCGTGAGTACTGGTGTAAACGTCAGTTAGGCGCTACTTACAGGCCCCGGTCCCGGTGCTGAATCTGGTAGAGCGCTGAACTGCTACTGCCCCAGAATATATCGTTTAGTGCATGTCCCTACTGCAGATGCAGCGCTCAGAGAGGACCTCTCTTATGACAGGCGCCATTATCAAGCCAAACTTCACTGCAGCTGACACCAAGTTTCCCTGGCGTGTTGCCACGTAGTGGCGCTGGTGTGTGGAGGCCTGTGCCGCAGTACCACTTCCGGACATTTCAATACAAACGGCCCTGCTTATTCCCTGCGCGTGAGTGTATGCGCTCCTCCCTGGATGGCAATTGTGCTAGAAGGTAGCAATACTCCGAAGTGGCATAGATTATAAAGATGTGCAGCCCACTTTGTCGTGGTCGGGTGGTGTGCAGGATCCCTTCTGGATCAGATTGGGTTGTGACTCTTAGTATAATTCATTGGGGGTGCTCCCACTCCTCATCATGGGCAAACCAGACAAGCAGCAGCCGAAGCTCACATTCGAATCACGGCGGCAGATAAAGGGTGCAACTGCGCATTCAGACAGTGAAGTGGAGACGGAGGCTACAACAAGCTGCACCATGGAGGCTCATGTAAATTCCATTCTGTCTGATCATCTTTCCCGTAACCATATACTGGACCCGAGTCAGAATGGCTTCCGGGCGGGACACAGCACCGAGACCGCTTTGCTCTATATGATCGAACACCTGCGTTTGGTGCTCGACTCCGGGCGGACGGCGGCGCTCCTTTTACTAGATCTGAGCGCCGCATTCGATACTGTGTCCCACCGTGTCTTAATTCAGCGCCTAGAGGAAGCTGGAGTAGCGGGGACTGCTCTTCAGTGGTTCCGCTCTTTCCTCTCTGATCAGTCCTTTAAGGTGGCTATACCACCCTGCCAGTCCACCTTCCATCCTTTGGATCTGGGGGTTCCACAGGGCTCCTCGTTGAGCCCGACCCTGTTTAACCTCTACGTGAAACCGCTAGCTGCGATCGTCAAACAGTGGGGTTTGACGATGACCTCATATGCAGATGATACGCAGCTGGTGGTGACACTGAGTGGAGACCCTGAAATGGATGCCCCCAGATTCCGAGCTGGACTTGTGGCAGTAGCAAATTGGTTAAGAATCAATTGCTTACAACTGAACGCCAAAAAGACCGAAGTCATGGTTTTGGGGAAACATGCGGAGCTTTGGGGAGATCAGTGGTGGCCTCCAGAATTGGGCGTCACTCCCGTTCCAGCTTCCGAAGTAAAGAACCTAGGGGTATGGCTGGATCCGGTGCTTACCTTCATGGGCCATAGGAAGAAGGTTGCAGCCACCTGCTACGGCATCTTGCGAGGCTTAAGACCGATCCTTAAGTTTTTTGATCCCTCCACCCGGCAGCTCGTGGTCCAGGCCTCGGTTCTATCTCGGCTGGACTACGGCAGCGCGCTGCTGCTGGGGATAAACCAGGCTGAGGCATCTAGGCTACAAAGGGTGCAGAATGCTGCGGCGCGGGCCATTGTTGGCCTTCCCAGGCATTGTTCTGTTTCCAGCACTATTTCCGCCCTTCACTGGCTGCCGGTCAGACAAAGAATTAAGTTTAAGTCGCTTTGTCTGGCCTTTAAAATCATGAAGCTCTCTTCGCCGCCTGCACTCGCTAACTTGCTTATCCCCTATGTCCCTTCGAGGTCCCTGAGATCGGAGGCTCTTCATCTCGCGGCCTGCCCCCGTTTTAAACTCAGCAGGATGGGTGGCCGCACCTACCGAGTGCTTGCCGCTGGTTTGTGGAACTCACTCCCGGTGCACATTCGAGCTCTGGATAATCTGACCGCTTTTAGGCGTGCTATCAAAACCTTCCTGTTCTCTGTACCTGGTTAGCCGTCTTTTTCCTCTTCCTGCGTGTTATGTTTTAGTACCTGTTCAAGCGCCAGGACGCCCCTTTGCTGGGGCAGCTGTGCGCTGTATAAATATTATTAACATAACATAACATGGAGTCCATTCTTAAAGCAATTCAATCCAACGTACAAGATATTAATGGGAAACTGGACCACCTCACTCAGCGAGTAGACAGCATGGAGGAGAATCTAGACAAACAGGGGGAGCACCTGGATGATGCCGAAACCTGAATTGCAGCAGTGGAGGACGAAGCACATGCCACAATAAGTAAATGTGCAGGGATGGAAAAGATACTTGAAGTGATAAAAAACAAAGCCGAAGACTTAGAAGCGAGATCCCGCCGGAACAATGTTCGGATTGCAGGTGTACCAGAATCGACCAACACGGGCCGAATGGAACCATATGTGGAGGAGATGTTTCGAGCGGTCTTTGGGGCTGAAAACTTTTCTTCGGTCTTCATAGTAGAGCGTGCACATAGGTCGCTGGTGCCACGTCCCCCACCAGGCGCTTCTCCTAGGCCCATAGTGGCTCGTATCCTGAATTACAGAGATAGAGACACTGCCTTGAGGATGGCGCGCGAAAAGCAACAGGTGACATATCAGCGTTCTTGAAAGTGGCATGGGACGGTCGGTCAACGATCCTCCAGACACCGAAAGCTGCTCAGGATTTCATCAAGAAAATTGTCACCAAACGCAAGGAGCGGAAACGCAAAAACCCACATCAGGATTTGGACTAAGTTATCATCATAACGAAATGTCTCACGGGTCAGTGCTGGCAGCATAGAGGTAATTTCCAGTATGCCCTAATACCACTAGTCCTGGATGGTCCGTACAATACAGACCTCCTATAGACTGGTACGCTCCCGTGCAGTAAGTACAATATAGGAATGATGGGTGCGTCGTAATTCATGCTGCATGGTTGCGTGCTGCATTTGAAGGATGAGGTCGCATGGTGGGGTCTAGTTTATGTGAAGGAGGAAGCACTATACTTGGCTACTGTGAACAATATAAAGTACCACGACTGACCTGAACACTCCCTGGGAACTTTCATCATGGTTGCCACATGCGGGAAGGAGGTGCCCGCTACTCGGTCCCTGTATAGACTTTGATGGGGTGGTAACTACTGAGTTATTTACAAAATTTTACGTTCTATTAGTTGTTCTGCTAACCCCCCCAAAGTAGTAAGAGAGCACTATATGACACTTACTGACGAGACTACATCTCTGGTACATACCTTGCATTATGCTATCGGAGCACACTGGGTGGAGGCACATTGGGTTGTGATGAATAAACAATGCTTGACTACGCACATTTCAAACTACTAGCACAATCTGTTCCTGGTATGTGCCAAGGCGGCAGAGGGACCTTTCTTTGATTTCAGGAGGCAAGCCCATTACGCTTAATAATAACAGATCGGGGCGGGTGGAGAGTTTCCTTGGATTGCCATATATCAAATGACAAGCTGCTCACTGTGTTGCGAATTACGCTTGTATTGAATATTTTACATATATGTTAGTTATGTGCCTATACAACACTACCACGTCCCCTCTTTGGGAGCGGGGGATGTACCCCTAATGTTAGTTGGCTGCGTTGTCATGATGGAAGTAGAAAAACGAATATTAGAAGGAATATTGCGTGAAGCCTCATGTAGGGTTTAAGTTGCTGTCAATTGTATGACATTATGTTTGCTTAAGATTAGTCTGCACTCACGGTAGAGTCCTGACCACATCCATTAACTTGGATGGTGATGTGTGCCCATGGAGGACCCTCACGCAGGAGTTCCCCATGGAGTTTTTGTTTGGGTGGGTGCACTATTCTAGGGTTTGTCTTTGGCATGTTTGGGATGCTAGATTGGGTGGTGGGGGGTGGGGTAGGGGTTGGGAATCGTTTTGCGGACCAGAGCACTTGAGATGCATTGCTGAGATCCAAACTGACTATGTTTTTCACACCATGATTCATTTTCTTCCACACAACAGATACCACACCGAGATGGTACACTTTATGAAAGTCATGATCTGCTGGTATCTAATTGCCTGTAACTGTAATGGCTGCCGCTGAGCAGAGGCCTGCACATTTAAACTTGCTCACATGGAATATCAGAGGGCTTAACAACCCCCAAAAAAATCAGACAAAATTTTAGCATATTTTGATAGATTACATATTGACATTGCCCTATTATACACATATCGCCCCACACACAATTAACTGCTTTGGTCGTAAATGGGCCGAATTGATTCACAACTCTACATATTCCTCGTATTCTAGAGGGGTCACAGTCTTGGTAAAAAAAGGAACGAAGTTTGAAATTCAGCATACAGTAGCTGATACTCAAGGGCGTTATATCATTATCACAGGCAAACTTCGAGGACAACAGATCACAATTATCAATACATATGGCCCAAATACGGATGAGCCTGATTTTTATCATGAGATCTGGCAGAAGCTGCATGGGGAGTTGGGTAAAACCTTACTGTGGGGAGGGGATTTTAATCTTGTATTTAATGAGCACCTTGACAGATCAGACATCACTACAGAACCACACAGGAGGGCGATGGCTAAGGTAATAGACATCATGTCAGAAATGCAGTTACATGATATGTGGAGAACTCAGAACCCGGGCGTATGGAAGCGGCACACACTTCTGCAGCGCACAACAGTTGGTCGCGTATAGATTACTGGATTGGGTCGAAGGATGTCCTGCTTTGGACCAGGGATATAACGCACCTACCCAGGACATTATCCAATCATAATCGCATATTAATGTCCATTAATGTACCATTTTACGTGCCACCCCCCTATAGCTGGCGATTCAATACGAAAGCACTGTCGGATTCAGTATACAGAGACACTATAACCACAGCTGTCACAGACTACTTTCTGTTAAATGCGCCATCTACTGATGACCCTAGCTCATTGTGGGAGGCTTTCAAAGCCACATTGAGAGGTGTGTGCATCAGCACAAATGCAGGGATCCTGAAAGACATACGTGGACAGCTTTCCAAGTGCAAAATCCAGATGAAATCGCTTGAGAACGAATATGAGATTACATAATGTCCTCAGTTATTAGGGAAAATTAGAACGGTAATGACAGAGAATTAGACATATGCAGAGGACAAACTTAAATACATAGCGAAGCGTCCTACTGCTAGGGCTTTTGGTGAAGGGGGACGACCAGGTAGAGTGTTAGCATCGAAAATTTGTGACGGCCGTAGTCCCAAGACTGTACTACAAATTAGGGAAGAGGACGGCTGTGTGAGAACGGATGCGAGAGGTATATTGCAGGGATTTGTAATAACATACGGCGCGCTGCATGAGTCACAGCCCGCGGCTTCGTCAGCAGAGGTTATGGAATATCTAGCAGAAGTGGCCATAGCATGGCTATCGGACACACAACGTGAATATCTGTCATTGCCAATTATTGTAGAAGATGTCACAGAAATTATCAAGTCGTTACCGAACAATAAGGCCCCAGGCCCAGACGGGTTCACATGCGAATTTTATAAGACTTTTGTGGACCGGATATCCCCACACCTAGTCGCTATGTATGGTGATGAGTATGATAAGACGGTACGTCCTCCCTCCTTAAAAGAAGCTGTACTAATTGCCCTTCTTAAGCCCGCTAAGGACCCCGAATGCTGCGATTCCTACAGGCCACTCTCACTCCTTAACGTTGACTCTAAAATATTGGCTAAACTACTGGCTACGAGATTGCAACCCCTCATGACCAACTTGGTCCTCCCGGATCAGTCCGGTTTCATACCAACGAGGGCAACTACGCACAACACTAGCACGCTGTTCGCACTCTCCCACTACTTGATTCCTAGCATGAAGGCAGCTGCAATTAGGCTAGATACTGCCAAAGCATTTGATTCTATAGAATGCTCATATCTACTGGCGGTGTTACGGAGGATGGGCTTCCCCCCTATATTTATTCAATGGGTCCAATTATTGTACACAAAACCAATAGCTCGTATTCGAGTCAATGGTTATATCTCTAATACAATACACATAGCGCGGGGGACGAGACAGGGGTGCCCTCTGTCCCCGTTACTATTTGCACTACCACTTGAACCCCTGGCATGTAAAATTAGACAGGGGCACCACTACTCGGCTCAACAGTTTCCGCAGCGACCCCTACATATCTCCTTATATGCGGATGATATGATGCTTTATGTACGTGACCCGGAACACCACTTGGCTCCCCTGTTACGTGAATACATTACATTCGGGAGGCAGTCAGGTCTCCAAATTAATTGGGCAAAATCTTTAATTATCCCGTTCACGGATACCACACACCAGCACCCCACAGAATTCCCTTTGGAATGGCAAACAGACCCGGTAAAATATCTAGGGGTTTGGTACCATCGTGATCCGGAAATCGTGATTAGGACTAACTTTGGTAGAGCGATAACCTCACTAGAAGAAAAAATTGGCCGCTGGATCCAACTGCCTTTATCTTTGGTGTATAGACTGGCCATAGTAAAAATGGTAATACTACCAAAGTTCCTCTACCTTTTTAATAATATTCCAATCCCTCCCCCATCAGAAGTTTTTTGTCGGTTGTCATCATTAGTCATTAAATTGACCTGGGCGGGTAAGCAAGCCTGCATAGAATTGCAAGCTTTAACACTGCCATATTCCAGAGGAGGCTTCAAGGTGCCCGATTTTTTGCTGTATTACCTGTGTGCACAAGCGCAATAGGCTACCTACTGGTACCATCAGATCCCATATTTAACACATACCGCTAGAGAAGAAGGGGACACAATACCACTGACAGCAATCATCACTCACCGAAGGCAGCCATTACACTCCAAAGACATTAACACTATAGACGCTACAAATGCGGCCTGGAACAAGTTGGGTAGTTTGGCGCCTATACTGCCTTCATATGCCCCTGCATTGCCACCGCATCACCACCCTGCTCTCTCTGTCACTGGTGAAGAGGTAGGCATGGGACAGTTAAAGCAAGTGGTATTAAGACTATGGGAATCTTTACCAAAATGGGATATTTAAAACACCACAGGACCTGGCATAGGTTAGCAACCAAACACTACTGTTTCGCTTCACAGATCACAGACTTCAAGGGGCGATCAAGAAATTATATCCCACTTATCCGGCGGAGCCCCCGCAATTAAACATGCTACAACTGATAATATCTTCCCCTAATGATAAACACTTAATATCGCGGTTGTACAATGCAGCGCAAGAGGAAATTGCCAGCACTACATGTAGAGTGCTTGAGAGATGGAACAAAGTGTTGGATGTTTCGCTCACGGATGAAGAATGGCAGGTAGCTTGTTCCCTTACCGTAATGTTGACGCCCAACGGCAATTTGAGGATTCTGCATTTCAAATACCTACATCAAACTTATTATACCCCGGTTATGCTTTATAAATATGGCTTACGTCCAAATGCTGGTTGTAAACGTTGTGGAATTGTCACGGCTGACTTTATACATCTTGCATGGCACTGTCCATATGTTCGGAAATATTGGGAAACGGTTACTAAACTATTGGTTGAGATGGTGGGTATTGAAATCGCTGGTATGTTCGCACCTGCTTACTGGGACTTCTGAGAACTGTACGTGCAACTAAGTGAAAGTTTTGTGTGGTTGCTTTGCTCCTTGCCAAGCGCAGGGGTTCGCTGTGTTGGGACAGTAAAGATACATCTGAAATTAAACAATGGCTCCATGACATGGTATACTGTCAGGACACATTAAAAACGTATGAAGAACTCCCCGCCGGCTCACGACCAAGAGACTACTGGAAATATTTGATTGCATATTTACTTACAAATCCGATTACTTAAAAAAAAAAAGAGTTCACCAACTGGGTCCATCCATTTTTCTGTAATGTGTGGTGATCCAGATGCTTTCTGTTCTTGTATACTTCTTGTACCTGGATGACGGATGCTGTAGTGCAATGGTCCGTAATTTTGATTACTGTTGACATGTTAGGTCTTTAAAAATGACAATAAAAAGAACTTTAAAAAATATATATTTTTTTCTAGTAACTGTTTTTTAATAGGGTCCTACGGGAAGAGCCTCTGGGTACCTGCAGCCCTGCCATCTCCCTCCATGTGGCCTCATTTAAAAGGGCAGGGTAAGAGCCAACAATTTTTATATGTTATATACATATATACATGTATATATGTGTGTATATATATACATATATATTCTGCATTTCTTTCATCCAACAGGACAAAACACGGAGCACTCACTGGATGAAATTTTAGGGTTTTATTGCCAGTAAACACATTTCTGCTTTCGCCTTTGTCAACATCAGCAAAAACGCCATGAACATCTCAGCAATGCTTTTAAATTCAACAAATGCACTCCCATTGGTTGCTTGAAAGTCATACGAGAAAAGGGACTGCTGCCGTCCTTTTTGATAACAAATGACCATGGCAGCCATCTCTGTGTGTTTCACTTTTTATTATACCCAACGGCAACACGAGCGCCGGACAATTGATTTCCCGTGCTACGGCAAATAGCACAAATACAACATCATGCCTTGTATATGCACCCAATATACGTCAAAAACAATACCCTTTCTGGCATCGAGTGACGCATTAATGATGCAAAAAAAAAAGCAGAGAACTCTGGGTAGTTCCCGAGTTAAGGTGGAGAGCAGCTCCGGTATAGACCACCCTCAACAACAGCGACACAAATGTTCTCACCTCAAATATCTGCTTTTCTATCAAAATCTTTAACTCTTTCGATGCTGATGACGGAACCACTCCGTCATCAGCTGCAGTGGCGCTGTGCTGATGACGGAGCGGTTCCTTCATGGCCCGCTCGCCGCGCCTGCGCGGCGCGGATTCCGCGCCTGCGCTGGGCGTTCCATTGAGCGGGCGGGGCCATGACGGAACCGCTCCGTCATGAGCACAGCCCAACCGCGGCTGGTGACGGAGCGGTTCCGTCACCAGCATGCGCCCACCGCACGGCAGCCCTGCCCACCTAGCGCTGCGGCGGAATAGCCTCCGCAGCGATGTGGTTAAGCATAGGATAAGGGCAGTGCCAACCACCCAAGATAGAAAGGGACAAAGTCTTTTGACATTCTTACAGAGTTCTCTACTTCTTTCTTTGCCTGAAAAGGTATTGTTTTCAGATTTAATATATATATATATATATATATTTTTTTTTTTATTCCAGATGCCCCAGAGCTCAGAGACGCCACTCCGCAGAAGAACAGGAAACATCCTTTTTATTCTGTTAAAACCAGCTCACTTTCCCAAATGATTCTGTCCCTGACGCGTTTCGATGCACCTGCATCTTATTCAATAGGGAAGGGGAAAGTTCAAAAACACGGAGCAGACTGCAATTGCTTTTCACCCTTTGTGATGTAACCACCCTTCAATATGTGGCATGCTGGGTATTGCAGTCCGAATTACACCCTCTGGTGGGGTCTGTGTAGTTGCTGTCATTTTTGCACCCCAAATGTTATTGTTCAATGTTTGTAGCCCTCCAGTGGGCTTCTGGAAAGTGCTCCGGTTTTCAATGACAGAGTTCCTCCGTGCTGAAGACTGGCTGCCGTTTTTCAAACAGCCAGACAGACCTCTTCTTCGATCCATGAGGCGGTGCAATCTCCCACGGCCGAGGCCGCCGTGTCAAAATTATTCCAGATGCCCCAGAGCTCAGAGACGCCACTCCGCAGAAGAACAGGAAACATCCTTTTTATTCTGTTAAAACCAGCTCACTTTCCCAAATGATTCTGTCCCTGACGCGTTTCGATGCACCTGCATCTTATTCAATAGGGAAGGGGAAAGTTCAAAAACACGGAGCAGACTGCAATTGCTTTTCACCCTTTGTGATGTAACCACCCTTCAATATGTGGCATGCTGGGTATTGCAGTCCGAATTACACCCTCTGGTGGGGTCCGTGTAGTTGCTGTCATTTTTGCACCCCAAATGTTATTGTTCAATGTTTGTAGCCCTCCAGTGGGCTTCTGGAAAGTGCTCCGGTTTTCAATGACAGAGTTCCTCCGTGCTGAAGACTGGCTGCCGTTTTTCAAACAGCCAGACAGACCTCTTCTTCGATCCATGAGGCGGTGCAATCTCCCACGGCCGAGGCCGCCGTGTCAAAATTATTCCAGATGCCCCAGAGCTCAGAGACGCCACTCCGCAGAAGAACAGGAAACATCCTTTTTATTCTGTTAAAACCAGCTCACTTTCCCAAATGATTCTGTCCCTGACGCGTTTCGATGCACCTGCATCTTATTCAATAGGGAAGGGGAAAGTTCAAAAACACGGAGCAGACTGCAATTGCTTTTCACCCTTTGTGATGTAACCACCCTTCAATATGTGGCATGCTGGGTATTGCAGTCCGAATTACACCCTCTGGTGGGGTCCGTGTAGTTGCTGTCATTTTTGCACCCCCAAATGTTATTGTTCAATGTTTGTAGCCCTCCAGTGGGCTTCTGGAAAGTGCTCCGGTTTTCAATGACAGAGTTCCTCCGTGCTGAAGACTGGCTGCCGTTTTTCAAACAGCCAGACAGACCTCTTCTTCGATCCATGAGGCGGTGCAATCTCCCACGGCCGAGGCCGCCGTGTCAAAATTATTCCAGATGCCCCAGAGCTCAGAGACGCCACTCCGCAGAAGAACAGGAAACATCCTTTTTATTCTGTTAAAACCTACAAACATTGAACAATAACATTTGGGGTGCAAAAATGACAGCAACTACACGGACCCCACCAGAGGGTGTAATTCGGACTGCAATACAAACAATACAATCTTGATATCGAGTTATCCCCTTATATTGAGCGATTTACTCAGGCTAATGCTATAAACCAGCTCAGAAGTGTAGCACGACGCATGTTATTTACAGCGGTCGTCCAGTCGCATAAAAGTGTCCACTGATTGACGGACTTGAACCAATTCCTTAATCTTCTACTGGATAGGAATTGTATTAGTAACCTGCAGATGGTACAAACTTGACAACCTGACAACCACAGCCACTACAATTTATAGGAAGTTTCACGTACAGGAAACCTACAGGAGATCAATGAGGATCCAACTGTATGACAGACAACGAAAATAACAGTCTTGACAAAGGTGGCACCCAATTACACGTACAACCACCGAAACGCGTTGACGCAAGTTCATGTACAATTCATGCTTTTCCTCCCCGATGTATATAAGATTGTGAGGTTATAACACCAGGGCTGTTTGAAACTTTTACTGTGAATGTACGCCTTGTAATTTTCAAGTCCCATGTTTTACAATTTAGTTTTGTCTGTCTCATACTTTTGTGCAGGTCACAAAATTATAAATTTGTTTTTAATTGTTCTTTAACATCATTTTGAAATGTACTGTATGCTATTTTAATGTTTCAATAAACTGTTATGTACTCTTAATTTTGCTTATATTTTTAACTTGTGTGATATAAATTTTACTGTGTCATAGCTAATTCTCAGCTTTTCCTGTACACAACCCAAGGGAATCTATTTGTTTTGACTAATGTTCTTTTAAAGACAGCGTGTTCCATGCTATTTATATTTCCTCAGAACCTGCCCCAGGCTCACTGAAGTGTTATTTTGTTTCAGGCACTACAAGAACCATAAGGCTTAGACACTGGCAACGCCCACTGGGGCAGGTTCTGAGGAAATATAAAGAGCATGGAACACGCTGTCTTTAAAAGAACATTTGCACGCCACTGTTGAAAGGAATCAACTTCCTGAAACGCGTCTGGCCATGCTGCAATACGGATGTTCGGCTAACGCTTGTGCCTGAGTGTGAGCTTTCAACAATAAAATTGGAATATTTCCTGCTGGAGGCCTTTTTCCTTTGGGGCTACCTTTCTGATTTAAGCTCGCTTCTCTGCGCCCTGTGATAATTAGACAAAGCCGACGCGTTTCGAGGCATTGCGCCTCTTCTTCTTGGGCAGACTGAACAAACACTGTAATGCTCACCATTTTTCCTTTATTTCGTATCGTCACACTTAGTAGTGGGCGTGGCAACAACGACCCGCCGGTATTCTGGGACTTGTAGTTACAATGGTGAGTGTACATTCACATCCTTTAGTGGGTACAGTGCTTTAAAGTCAATTAAGTCCGTGTATTTTCCTTGGTGGGATGGGTTTCAGAGAAACAGGCTTCCATTTGTGCAAAAGAGCGCTGTGCCTCGTGGTTTGGAAGGGTTCCACTCCACAGCTTTTTCCTTCATTGTCAGAAAACGGTGCTCATCCCCACGGCAGGGGCCGCCGTGAAATTGATTGAAGTACAAATTGCCCTTGAGCAGCGGGAGGGCACTCGACAGCGTTCTCCTCATTGTAAGCCTCGCTGCAGCTCGCTTCTCTGCGCCCTGTGATAAATCAAGGGCAATTTGTACTTCAATATATATATATATATATATATATATATATATATATATATATATATATATATAGAGAGAGAGAGAGAGAGAGAGAGAGAGAGAGAGAGAGAGCGAGAGAGAGATAGACATATAGAGGTATATATATATATATATATATATATATACACACATTTATACACATACACACACACGCATATATATACACATGCACACACAGACGTGTACATATACATTTCTTTTTTTGCGACATTTAAAACCATTTAAACATTTGCTTTGCTCAAACAGAATACTCTAGCCAGACCACTGAAACCTTCATGTGCACAAAACTGCATCACAGCTTTTTAGGTGATAAACTCTTACCACTCCAAAGCCTTCCCCACATCACACAAACATACAACCATTCAGGGCGAATTTGGCTGAAAGATACCACACCCTCAAATGCAAAACAGCACATCTTAGATATTTACCTGGGTAGGAATGCTATCTATAAGAAATACCACACATACCGGTAACCGACTAGAATAAGAACTCTGACACATACTGGTAACCCACTGGAATAAGAACTACCCCGACTAGGATAAGAAGTACCACACATACTGATAACCGACTAGAAGAACTACCACACATACTAGTAACCGAATAGAATAAGAACTTCCACACATACAGTAACCGACTAGAATAAGAACTACCACACATACTGGTAACTGACTAGAATAAGAACTACCACACATTCCGGTAATTGACTAGGATAAGAACTACCACACATACCAGTAACCGACTAGAATAGGAACTACCACAGATACTGGTAACCGACTAGAATAAGAACTACCACACATACCGGTAACCGACTAGAATAAGGACTACCACACATACCGGTAACTGACTGGAATAAGAAATACCACACATACCAGTAACGGACTAGAAGAACGACCACACATACTGGTATCCGTATAGAATAAGAACTACCACACATACCAGTAACCGACTAGAATAAGAACTACCACCACACATACCAGTAACAGACTAGAATAAGAACTACCACACATACTGGTAACTGACTAGAATAAGAACTACCACACATTCCGGTAATTGACAAGGATAAGAACTACCACACATACCGGTAACCAACTAGAATAAGAACTACCACACATTCCGGTAATTGTTTAGGATAAGAACTACCACACATTCTGGTAACCGACTAGAACTACCACACATACTAGTAACCGTATAGAATAATAACTACTACACATACCAGTAACAGACTAGAATAAGGACTACCACACATACTGGTAACCAACTAGAATAAGAACTACCACACATATCAGTAATGGACTAGAAGAGCCACCACACATACTAGTAACCGTATAGAATAAGAACTAACACACATACCGGTAACCGACACTAGAATAAGAACTACCACACATACCAGTAACCGACTAGAATAAGAACTACCACACATACTGGTAACTGACTAGAATAGGAACTACCACACATTCCGGTAATTGACAAGAATAAGAACTACCACGCATACTGGTACCCGACTAGAATAAGAACTATCACACATACCGGTAACCGACTAGAATAAGAACTACCACGCATACCGATAACCGACTAGAATAAGAACTACCACACAAACTGGCAACCAACTAGAATAAGAACTACCGCACATACCGGTAACCGACTAGAATAAGGACTACCACACATACCGGTAACCGACTAGAATAAGAACTACCACACATACCAGTAACGACTAGAAGAACTACCACACATACTAGTAACCGTATAGAATAAGAACTACTACACATACCAGTAACCGACTAGATTAAGAACTACCACACATACTGGTAACTGACTAGAATAAGAACTACCACACATTCCAGTAATTGGCTAAAATAAGAACTACCACACATACTGGTAACCGACTAGAATAAGAACTACCACACATACTGGTAACCGACTAGAATAAGCACTACCACACATACCGGTAACCGACTAGAATAAGGACTTCCACACATACCGGTAACCGACTAGAAGAACTACCGCACATACCGGTAACCGACTAGAATAAGGACTACCACACATACCGGTAACCGACTAGAATAAGAACTACCACACATACCAGTAACGACTAGAAGAACTACCACACATACTAGTAACCGTATAGAAGAAGAACTACTACACATACCAGTAACCGACTAGATTAAGAACTACCACACATACTGGTAACTGACTAGAATAAGAACTACCACACATTCCAGTAATTGGCTAAAATAAGAACTACCACACATACTGGTAACCGACTAGAATAAGAACTACCACACATACTGGTAACCGACTAGAATAAGCACTACCACACATACCGGTAACCGACTAGAATAAGGACTTCCAAACATACCAGTAACCGACTAGAAGAACTACCACACATTCTGGTAACTGACTAGAATAAGAACTACCACACATACTGGTAACCGACTAGAAGAACTACCATACATACTAGTAACCGTATAGAAAAAGAACTACCACACATACCAGTAACCGACTAGAAAAAGAACTACCACACATACTGGTAACCGACTAGAATAAGAACTATCACACATACTGGTAACCGACTAGAATAAACACTACCACACATACCGGTAACCAACTAGAATAAGGACTACCACACATACTGGTAACCGACTAGAATAAGAACTACCACACATACCAGTAACCGACTAGAAGAACTACCACACATTCTTGTAACTGACTAGAATAAGAACTACCATACATACTGGTAACCGAGTAGAAGAACTACCATACATACTAGTAAACGTATAGAAAAAGAACTACCACACATACCAATAACCGACTAGAAAAAGAACTACCACACATACTGGTAACGGACTAGAATAAGAACTACCACACATTCCTGTAATTGACTAGGATAAGAACTACCACACACACTGGTAACTGACTAGAATAAGAACTACCACACATACTGGTAACCGACTAGAATAAGAACTACCACACATACTGGTAACCGACTAGAATAAGAACTACCAGACATACTGGTAACCGACTAGAATAGGAACTACCACACATACTGGTAACCGACTACAAGAACTACCACACATACTAGTAACTGTATAGAATAAGAACTACCACACATACCAGTAACCAACTAGAAAAACAACTACCACACATACTGGTAACTGACTAGAATAAGAACTACCACACATTCCGGTAATTGACTAGGATAAGAACTACCACACATACTGGTAACCGACTAGAATAAGAACTACCACACATACATGTAACGGACTAGAATAAGGACTACCACACATACAGGTAACCGACTAGAATAAGAACTACCACACATACCATTAACCGTCTAGAATAAGAACTACCACACATACCGGTAACCGATTAGAATAAGAACTATCACACCTTCCGGTAATTGACTAGGATAAGAACTACCACACATACTGGTAACCGACTAGAAGAACTACCACACATACTAGTAACCGTATAGAATAAGAACTACCACACACACCAGTAACCGACTAGAATAAGAACTACCACACATACTGGTAACTGACTAGAATAAGAACTACCACACATTCCGGTAATTGAGTAGGATAAGAACTACCACACATACTGGTAACCGACTAGAATAAGAACTACCACACATACTGGTAATCGACTAGAATAAGAACTACCACACATACCGGTAACCGACTAGAAAAGGAACTACCAAACATACTGGTAACCGACTAGAAGAACTACCACACATACTAGTAACTGTATAGAATAAGAACTACCACACGTACCAGTAACCGACTAGAATAAGAACTGCCAGACATACTGGTAACCGACTAGAATAGGAACTACCTCACATACTGGTAACCGACTAGAAGAACTACCACACATACTAGTAACTGTATAGAATAAGAACTACCACACATACCAGTAACCAACTACAATAACAACTACCACACATACTGGTAACCGACTAGAATAAGCACTACCACACATACCGGTAACCGACTAGAATAAGGACTACCACACATACTGGTAACCGACTAGAATAAGAACTACCACACATATCAGTAACCGACTAGAAGAACTACCACACATAACAGTAACAGTATAGAATAAGAACTACCACACATACCAGTAACCGACTAGAATAAGAACTATCACACATACTGGTAGATGACTATAATAAGAACTACTACACATTCCGGTAATTGACTAGGATAAAAACTACCACACACACTGGTAACCGTCTGAAAGAACTACCACACATACTAGTAACCATAAAGAATAAGAACTACCACACATACCAGTAACCGACTAGAATAAGAACTACCACACATACCGGTAACCGATTAGAATAAGAACCACCACACATTCCGGTAATTGACTAGGATAAGAACTACCACACATACTGGTAACCGAATAGAATAAGAACTACCACACATACTGGTAACCGACTAGAATAAGAACTACCACACATACTGGTAACCGACTGGAATAAGAACTACCACACATACCGGTAACTGACTAGAATAAGAACCACCACACATTCCGGTAATTGACTAGGATAAGAACTACCACACATACTGGTAACCGTATAGAATAAGAACTACCACACATACCAGTAACCGACTAGAATAAGAACTACCACACATACTGGTGACTGACTAGAATAAGAACTATCACACATTCCATAATTGACTAAAATAAGAACTACCACACATACTGGTAACAAACTAGAATAAGGACTACCACACATACTGGTAACCGACTAGAATAAGAACTACCACACATACTGGTAACCGACTAGAATAAGCACTACCACACATACCGGTAACGGACTAGAATAAGGACTACCACACATACTGGTAACCGACTAGAATAAGAACTACCACACATACTAGTAACTGTATAGAATAAGAACTACCACACATACCAGTAACCGACTAGAATAAGAACTACCACACATACTGGTAACTGACTAGAATAAGAACTACCACACATTCCGGTAATTGACTAGGATAAGAACTACCACACACACTGGTAACCGTCTAGAAGAACTACCACACATACTAGTAACCGTAAAGAATAAGAACTACCACACATACCAGTAACCGACTAGAATAAGAACTACCACACATACCGGTAACCGACTAGAATAAGAACTACCACACATTCCGGTAATTGACTAGGATAAGAACTACCACACATACTGGTAACCGACTAGAAGAACTACCACACATACTAGTAACTGTATAGAATAAGAACTACCACACATACCAGTAACCGACTAGAATAAGAACTACCACACATACTGGTAACTGACTAGAATAAGAACTACCACACATTCCAGTAATTGACTAAGATAAGAACTACCACACATACTGGTAACCGACTAGAATAAGAACTACCACACATACTGGTAACCGACTAGAGTAAGAACTACCACACATACCGGTAACCGACTAGAATAAGAACTACCACACATTCCGGTAATTGACTAGGATAAGAACTACCACACATACTAGTAACCGACTAGAACTATCACACATACTAGTAACCGACTAGAACTACCACACATACCAGTAACCGACTAGAATAAGAACTACCACACATTCCAGTAATTGACTAAAATAAGAACTACCACACATACTGGTAACCGACTAGAATAAGGACTACCACACATACCGGTAACCGACTAGAATAAGAACTACCACACATACTGGTAACCGACTAGAATAAGAACTACCACACATACTGGTAACCGACTAGAATAAGCACTACCACACATACCGGTAACGGACTAGAATAAGGACTACCACACATACAGGTAACCGACTAGAATAAGAACTACCACACATGCTGGTAACCGACTAGAATAACTACCACACATACTAGTAACCGTATAGAATAAGAACTACCACACATACCAGTAACCGACTAGAATAAGAACTACCACACATACTGGTAACTGACTAGAATAAGAACTATCACACATTCCAGTAATTGACTAAAATAAGAACTACCACACATACTGGTAACCGACTAGAATAAGAACTACCACACATACCGGTAACCGACTAGAATAAGAACTACCACACATACTGGTAACCGACTAGAATAAGAACTACCACACATACTGGTAACCGACTAGAATAAGCACTACCACACATACCGGTAACGGACTAGAATAAGGACTACCACACATACTGGTAACTGACTAGAATAAGGACTACCACACATACTGGTAACCGACTAGAATAAGAACTACCACACATACTGGTAACCGACTAGAATAAGCACTACCACGCATACCGGTAACGGACTAGAATAAGGACTACCACACATACCGGTAACCAACTAGAATAAGGACTACCACACATACTGGTAACCGACTAGAATAAGAACTACCACACATACTGGTAACCGACTAGAATAAGCACTACCACACATACCGGTAACGGACTAGAATAAGGACTACCACACATACTGGTAACCGACTAGAATAAGAACTACCACACATGCTGGTAACAGACTGAAATAAGTCCTTTAGCAGCAGAAAATTCATGTTCCATTCAGAATAATGAATATAAACCATTACAAACACAGACGCTAAATAACTGTGAACTAGTTCAATGCCTCATCAGGGTAAGTAAGTGCTATATGAATATAATTTAAATGCAAAATGCAAATGCAAAATGCAAATGCAAACTGACACAACCATCCTTACACAATGATGGATGAGAGTCCCTGAACCATATGGTAATGGCGTGCAGGATAAGAACGTGCTTTGATGCAAAAATAATGGTAGAAGGTGCTATAGAAATGAGGATAACTTAAAATAACCTAACTAAAGCACTTTGAATGGTCAGGTACTCAGTACCTTCAGTTCTTTACTTTGGAAGGGGTAGTATCGGCACTTATCAGGACTGCTCCAATGCTTTAAATGGGCGAGTACTGATACCAATCACACTGGGACAAGGAGTACCTGCACTTCTGTATTTCCATTTCAATCACTGACAAACATCGACCCATGTACTATCATCTCTTCCGGTGTATACTTATTAACACCATAGGTCGCTCCGACGGCCATGCTATGAAATGCAGGTTTCTGATTGGCCCAGAGACCCATCCATCCCGAGGGCAGATGCCATGCGTTCAACCCACCTCGGCCATTTTGATCCCCACAGAGGGACCCTCACGTGCCAACCTCCATCCGGCCAAATATGCCGCGCACATGCGGAACAAAGGGGCATTTTGTGGGTCTCCTCAGGCAAGTAATTGTCGGTGCGATGAACCCATTAGCAGCCGAAGCCAAGCCGCACAAAAGGAAGTTCGAGATGCCATGGACATTTCCCGCGCGCCATGGGGCGGTCGGGAGGAAGAGGGTCAGGGGTCAGGTTAGGCTCTCCAGACTGGAACAATGCTCCGATTAATAAACATACACAATACCGCATAGAGAACGGATGCAGTGCATGATAAGGGGGCTGGGGGTACCATAAGGGAGGGGGTACAAGTCTCAGAGGAAGGGGAGGGTAAATGCGCTTCGAAATATCGTGGAGCAAGATAGGGAGGGGGGGGGCACCCAGGGCGAGGGTCTCTGAAACAGGAGTACTGATGCACTGCACGGGAAAAGAGCAAGTCCTAAGGGGAGAATATGCTGTAAGCAGGGCAGGACTTGGGCATGGACGAGCAGGGCCTTGGCCCAGGGCGCCAACACTCCGAGGGGCGCATCCGGAAGCTGCCGGACTTCATGTCATGCAAACAGCAGCTCGTGCATCCCGCTTGGTCTCAATCTGGTCCGTTAAAGACTTTGTAATCGGCCCTTAATGCACCTCAGTGTAATTGTTAACACCCCATCGCCCCCTACCCTCTTCCCATCATCCTCACACCAGCTCCAGTCACACCAGTGGCGATCCTCAGCTTTCCGAAGAAGTGTCACCCAGGGCCGGACTGGCCGTTGCGGGCACCAGGCAATCCCCCGGTGCGCCGCACTGGTGGAGGCCGGTTTTGGGCCCCTGGGGGCCGTTTTTGTTACAGGGCCGTTTTTGCAGCATAGCTGCAAAATAGGCATTGAAACAAAATCGGCCGAAAACCGGCTCCGGCAAAGAGCTCGGTGGCACACCAACCTCCTGGGGGGGCGGCCGAGCACTTTGCCAGGAAACGGTTTTGGTTCCCAGTCCGGCCCTGGTATCACCCCACTACTCAAGAGGCAGTGTAAACAAAAAATAAAATGATAACTTCGGGTTTTATCATTTTATTTTTCGTATCTTCAGGATAGGGTGGGCAGGGCGTGGCTCCCCTGACCTCGGGAAAGAGGGGTTGTCCTCTCTGTAAAGAGAGCATGAAATGTCTGGCAGGCCGTCTTGGGCCAAAGAGTAATGCACACTTTGCATGTTCACCACGCAGGCTGCATTACAGTGACTGGCTCAGGGGGCCTGGGTGCTTACCAATCACAACTCTGCATCATTGATTGGCTGTTGGGAGCCTGGGTGCTTCCCGGAACAGACTCGCTTGACGTGGCAGGGACGATTGAAAGATGTGGCGAGATCAGGGAAGGGATTTTTAAAAATTATTCTAACCCCCCTCCCTGCCCTGCCTCTCCACCCTTATACCTTACCAACCGCCACTGCATCACACCGCAATGACCCCCACCCCAATATTAAACATCACATTTTATTTCCGCCCAGTGCACTGTCCTGGTCAATCCGATTTAGGGCCCACCTTGCCTGTAAGCATGGGGAGGCAGAATACCCTCATACAAGAGGCATGCTCAGCACAGGAAGAGGGTGAGTCATCAGGGAGGGAACATGTAAGCATGGTAAACATGTAGAGGCAGCATACCCTCATACAAAAGGCATGCTCAGCACAGGAAGAGGGTGAGTCATCCGGGAGAGAACATGTAAGCATGGTAAGCATGCAGAGGCAGCATACCCTCATACAAGAGGCATGCTCAGCACAGGAAGAGAGCGAGGCCTCAGGGAGAGAGCGTGTTAACAGGGAGAGGCAGTATACAGCATACAAGAGGCATGCTCTACAAAAGAAGAGAGAGTGCTACAAGAGTGCATGCTGCGAGCTTTGAGAGACAGCACACTCTTGCATACGAGAGGCTGCTCTGCTAGAGAACAGAACGTGTTCCAGGAGCGAGTATGATGTGATGCTGTGAGCACGAAGGAGAGCATCCCCCTCAGAATCATGGGACCAAATGTAGCATGCAAGGGAACGCACCATACCACACACCGAACAAGGGCAGGACATGGATTAAGAAGGCATGAGCTGCACTAGCTTGGGCACCAGTCACTCCTGGCCAAGACAGTGAGAAGACTGCACCAGCTGAGCCTGCAAGTCATATGTGGAGGTCCCCTTCCACAGCGCCTTGAAACCAGCAGACCTAGGTGCTACTTGAGCCAACATCTGCCTGCTCAATGCCATGTCCAGTGGTTGACTTCTTGGCAGCTGCCAGCACACCAGTGTGATACCCTGGCATTGAGATCCCCCAGATGGAGAGGCACCAGCCTTGTTCTGGATCTTGCATCAGGCGCAGCACACAAGGCTCAAATCTGAAACATTCAGTCCATCTTCCCAAAAATGAGATATACAAATGAGGAACAGTCCAGAGGGAAACATCACTGCCCGCAATCTTCACAAAAAAATAAAAATAAAAAAAAAGAGTAGACTCAGGCACAATAAAAATTCATTCCTGAGTACAAGTCTTAACCTGGGGCACTCCGTGGAACCAAGCTAAGCCACAGCATGCCGCATCTCTGCAAAGCTTGAGCAAAGATGGGGTGAGCATGCTGCTTCACTGCAAAACCTGAGCATAGAATGACTCAGGATGTTGCATCGCTGCAAAGCAGGACCAGAGAATGATTGATAAGGCTGCATCATTGCACAGCCCGCGCATTAATGGATTTAGCATGTTGCATCACTGCAAAGCTGGAGCAATGATTGACTGAGCATCTTGCCTCACTGCAAAACCTGAGCAGCAAGTAATTGGGCATGTTGCATCGCTGCACAGCCCGAGCAGTGATGAACTGAGAGCGGAGACATTGTTTAGTTCGCATGCGATATATAGCATGCCATTAGAACGCAGACGTTACAACAACCGCGTTGTTACATCACAAGTCGTTACAACGACTTGCTGTAGGGGGCAGGTGTTGGATTTAGCGTACAGCATCGCTGCAAAGCACGAGCAATGATTGACTGAGCATGGTGCATCGCTGCAAAGTTTGAGTACCCATTGACTGAGCATCTTGTCTCACTGCAAAACCTGAGCAGCAAGTTATTGGGCATGTTGCATCGTGCACAGCCCGAGCAGTGATGAACTGAGAGCGGAGACATGGTTTAGTTCGCATGCGATACATAGCATGCAATTACAACGTGGACGTTACAACAACTGCGTTGTTACATCGCATATGATTACATCACAAGTCGTTACAACGACTTGCTGTAGGGGGCAGAAGGTGTTGGATTTACAATCCAACACCTTCCCTACTGCTGCACAGACTGGAGTTGGAATAGTAAATTATACTATTCCTAAGTCCAGCGAGCCCCCTACAGCAAGTCGCTGTAATGACTTGCGATGTAATCGTATGCGATGTAACAACGCGTCCTTGTAACTACCGCGTTGTAATGGCAAGCGATGTATCGCATGCGAACAAACGTCTTTTATATTCACTGAGGGACTTTCATCACGGCAAAGCCTGAGCATTGTTGAAATCAATCTATCAATCAACCATTTGTAGAGCACGCACAGTACCCGTGAGGGTCTCAAGGCGCTGGGGAGGGGAGGGAGGCCTCTACTGATCAAACAGCCAGGTCTTGAGAAGTCTGCTGATGGTCAGCAGGTCTTGGGTCTGTCGTAGGCTCAGTGGGAGGGTATTCCAAGTCTTGGCGGTGAGGTGGGAGAAGGATCTCCCACCAGTGGTTCTTCTTCGGATGCGCGAGATGGTGGCAAGTGAGAGGTCGGCGGAGCGGAGCTGGCGGTTAGGGATGTAGAAGTAGAGCCGTCTGTTTAGGTAGGCTGGGCCCGTCTCGTGGAGTGCCTTGTGTGCATGGATGAGGAGCTTGAAGGATATCCGCTTGTTGAGGGGCAGCCAGTGCAGGTTTCTCAGGTGGGGGGGTGATGTGGCCGTGGCATGGGACATCGAGGATCAGTCGTGCCGAGGCGTTTTAGATGCGTTGCAGTCGTTTGATGGGCTTGGTCGAGGCTCCTGCATAGAGGGCGTTTCCGTAGTCGAGTCTTCTGCTGACGAGGGCCTGGGTGACTGTTCTTCTTGTATCTATCGAGATCCACCTGTAGATCTGGCGTAACATGTGGAGGGTGTTGAAGCAGGAGGAGGAAACGGCGTTGATTTGCTTGGTCATGGAGAGCGTTGAGTCGAGGATGATTCCCAGGTTGCGTGCGTGGTCGGTGGGTGTCGGGCCTGCCCCCAGTGCCGTCGGCCACCAGGAGTCGTCCCAGGTTGATGGGTTGGAGCCGAGGATGAGGACCTCCGTTTTGTCCAAGGTCAGCTTCAGTCGGCTGATCTTCATCCAGTCGGCGACGGCCTTCATTCCTTCGTGAAGGTTGGCTTTGGCGGTAATGGGGTCCTTGGTGAGGGAGAGGATCAGTTGAGTGTCGTCAGCGTAGGAGATTATGTGGAGGTCGTGCTGTCGGGCGATGTGTGCGAGCGGGGCCATGTAAATGTTGAACAGTGTCGGGCTGAGGGAGGATCCCTGGGGTACGCCGCAGATGATCTCGGAGGCTTTGGATCGGAAAGGGGGGAGGCGGACGGTCTGGGTTCTGCCTGAGAGTAAGGAGGTGGTCCATTCCAGGGCTTTGTCTTGGATCCCTACGACGTGGAGGCATGCGCGTAATGTGCGGTGGCAGACGGTGTCAAAGGCATCGGAGAGGTCCAGGAGGAGGAGGGCTGCGGTCTCACCATTGTCCAGCATGGTCCTGATGTTGTCAGTGGCGGCGATGAGGGCGGTTTTGGTGCTGGGTTCCTGCGGAACCGTGACTGGGAAGGGCCCAAGATTCTGTTTTCTTCGAGGTATCGGGTTAGCTGTCTGTTGACGATCTTCTCGATGGCCTTGGCCAGGAACGGGAGCAGAGAGATGGGCCGGAAGTTCTTGAGGTCTCTAGTGTCAGCCTTGTTTTTTTTTTAGTGGGGCGTTGATCTCGCAGTGTTTCCAGCTCTCTGGGAAGGTCGCTGTCTTGAGGGAGAGATTGATGACGTTGCGCAGGTGGGTAGCGATGGAGCTGCTAGCTTTGTTGAAGATGTGATGGGGGAGTGGGTCTGACCGGGAGCCGGAGTGGACAGTGCTTGTGGTATTGACGGTGTCATCGATGCTCACGCTGGCCCAGGCTAGCAGGGGGTCATGGTCGATGGTGTGCGGAGAGTCTGTTGTGTTGCTGTCTGTTGGGGCTGTCTGGGTGATGAAGCACGCTGTGGATGTCTGCTATTTTGCAGTGGAAAAAAGTGGCGAGAGAGTCGCACAGGGCTTGCGACGGCGGGATGTCATTGGTGTTGGAGCTGGGGTTGAAGAGTTATTTCACAATGTTGATGAGCTCCTTGCTGTTGTGTGCGTTGATGTCGAGGCGGTCTTCGAAGGAGGTCCTCTTGGCAGTCCTAATGAGGTGATGGTGGTTGCGGATGGTGTCCTTGTGGGCTGCATGGCTGTCCGGAGTTTGTTCACTGTGCCATTTCTTCTCTAGTTTCCAGCAGTCTTGCTTGAAGGCTAGGAGTTCTCGGGTGAACCAGCTGGCCCTCTTGCTGGTGTCTCTGCAGGGGGGGTTGTTCTTCAGCGGGGCGAGGGTGTTGGCGCAGTCGTTGATCCAGCGTGTCAGGCTGTGGGCAGCATTGTCGGTGTTGGAGGGTTCGGTGGGTGGGCTGAGAGCGAGGTTTGCGTGTAGTTGGTCTTCAGTGATTTTTTTCCAGTAGCGGCGAGGGATCTGTTGGGTGCGGTGGTGTGTGGTGCGTTTCTGGAAGGAGAAGTGGATACAGTGGTGGTCGGTCCAGAGGAGTTCGGTGGTGTGGCTGAAGGAGACGTGGGGGCTAGCAGAGAAGATAGGGTCAAGCGTGTGGCAAGCATAGTGGGTAGGTGTTGTGACGAGTTGCCTCAGTCTGAGGTTGGCGAGGTTATCAATCAGGGTGGTCTAGTTGCTGTCATTGTTGTTCTCAAGGTGAAAGTTCAGGTCTCCGAGGAGAATGTAGTCGGTGGAGGTCAGGGCGTGCGTGCTGACGAAGTTGGCGATGGAGTTGCTGAACTGGGGTCGGGGTCCGGGAGGTCTTAGACGAGGGGGCCTCTGAGGGTGGGAGGGGTCGGTGTGGATCTGGAAATGCATGTGTTCGGTGGTGCTGAGAGTGTCCTCAGTGCTGGTCGAGACTCTGGTGCTGTTCTTGTGGACGATAGCGATTCCTCCTCCGACTCCGTTGGTGCGGTCTCTGCGGGTGACCTTGTAGCCATCTGGGAGAGCTATGGCAATGTCGGGTGCAGAGGAGTCATTCATCCACGTTTCTGTCAGGAAGGCGATGTCCAGGGATGATGTGTCGAGCAGGTCCCAGAGCTCGACAGCGTGTTTGCGTGCGGAGCAGGTGTTCAGTAGGATGCATCGGAGGTGGTTGAGGTCTTTCTTGGCGGGTTGTTTAGCTGCTCTGAGGCTGGTGTAGCTGCAGTTCCAGCAGGTGAAGGGGCCGTGCGTGCGTTTCGGGGCGGCCTTGAAGCAGGTGTGGGTCCGTCCAGAGTTGAGAGCATGGAGTGTGCTGGAATCGTAGTGGTGGTGTTCATCGTGGCGGGTGCGGGGCCCAGGGGTTTTTGCTCTGAGCGCGGTCAGGCGTGGATGTGCGCTGACAGGCTTGCCTTAGGCCGTGCAGCGGCCGCCATATATGGGGATGTGGGAGGGAGAGGCAGCTGGGAGGCAGGAGGCATTGGCAGCGAATGGTCAGTGAGTGGGGCGGGGACGCAGGGGACACAGAGGCTGGAATGGGAGCGGCGAGGGCACCAAGGCAGCCGGGTACAATCAGGGGCAGTGAGGTGGAACGGAAGGCAAGAAAACCAGCACAATTAGGGGAGCAGAAGGCAAGAAAATTAGCACAAACAGGGGAGCAGAAGGCAAGAAAACAGGCACCATCAGGGAACAGGAGGCAAGAAAACGGGCACAAATCAGGGGCAGCGACGGGGAGCAGAAGGCACGAAAAACAAGTACAAATCAGGGAAGCAGAAGGCAAGAAAATGAGCACAATCGGGGAACAGAAGGCAAGAGAACGGGCACAGATAAGAATGCAGGCACAGGGGGTAGACAGGCAACAGCGGTCACAGACACCAGAAGACAGTGTGGGCAGTACAGGGAAGACAGACAGACAGCGACAGTGATACAAACCTAAGGCCTACCACTGGCCACCAGGGATGAGGCGCCGGTGGTAGCCTCCGGGTGGAGGAGGGCCTCAACTTCTACAGCAGCGGCAGCTGGGGCAGGGTCAGGACACACAGGCGGAGCTGTGTGGTGGGGGAGCGACCTACCAGCAAGGTCAAGGGTCGCTCTCCTCACCGCGCAGCGGCCGGCCTATATGGGGAGGTGGGAGGGAGGAGCAGCGAATGGGCAGTAAGGGGGCGGGGCCGCAGGGGTCGCAGCGGGGGGAACGGGAGCCGCGAGGATGAGCATGGTGCATCACTGCACTGCATTCATTTAGCATCTTGTATCACAGCAAAGCCTGAGCAGCACGTTATTGAGCTTGGTACATCACTGAAAAGCGAGATCACTGAGTTTT
Source organism: Lissotriton vulgaris (assembly GCF_964263255.1). Lineage (NCBI taxonomy): Eukaryota > Metazoa > Chordata > Amphibia > Caudata > Salamandridae > Lissotriton > Lissotriton vulgaris. The sequence goes on from NC_141699.1 coordinate 85,182,123, forward strand.
TGAATTTGTTGCATCACTGCAAAACCCAAGTAGCCATCGATTGACTGAGCGTGGCGCATGAAAGCAAAGCTTGAGCAACCATTGATGCAGCATGTAGCATCCCTGAAAACCCCGAGCAGTGATGGACTGAGTGTTCCCTTACTGCGAAGCCCGAGCATTGATTAACCAAGCATGCTGCATCGTAACCACTGAGGAAGCATCTTGCATCATTGTAAAACCGGAGCATTGATTGACTGAGGATGGTGCATCACTCTAAAGCCTGAGTAACAATTGATTGGCCATCTTGCATCACTGTAAAACCTGACCAGCGAGTCAGCGAGCATGTTACATCACTGCAAAGCCCAAGCAGTGATGAATTGAGTGTGTTGCATCACTGCAAAGCTCAAGTACCCATTGACTGAAGGAGCATGGAGCATCTAAACAAAGTAGGAGTAACCATTGATTGAGCATGTTACATCCCTGCAAACCCCGAGCATTGATTAACCAAGTATGTTGCATCGTTGCAAAGCCGGAGCAACCACTGATTAAGCATCATTGCAACCCTTATACTGAGCATGTTGCATCACTGTAAAACATGATCAGTGAAAGAGCATTGGTTGATAGCGCATGGTGTGTCACTGCAAAGCTTGAATAACCCTAGATTGAGCATCTTGCATCACTGCAAAACCTGGACCAGCAAGCCTCTGAGCCTGTTGCATCACTGAGTAACCATTGATTGAGCAACTTGTATCAATGCAGATCCTAAGCAGCAAGTCACTGAGCTAGTTGCGTCACTGCAAAGCCCAAGCAGTGATGTATGGAGCATGTTGCATTGCTGCAAAACCTCAGCAGTGCTGGACTAAGCATGTTGCATTACTGCAAAGGCTCAGAAGCTAGTCATTAAGCATGTTGCATTACTACAAAGCCCACGCAGTTATGTATTGAGCATGTTGCATCACTTCAAAGCCCAAGCAGTGTTCGACTAAGCATGTTGCATCGCTGCAAAGTATGATTTACGATTTATTGAGCAAGTTGTTTCACTGCAAAATCTGAGCAGGGAGTCATTGAGCTCATTGCAAAGCCCAAGCAGTGATTAATTGAGCATGTTGAATGGCTGTGAAACAAAAGCAGTGATGTATTGAGCTTGTTGCAAGAGTTACGATTTATTGAGCATGTTAAATCACTGCAAAATCTGAGCAGCAAGTCATTGAGCTCACTGCAAAGACCAAGCAGTGATGAATCGAGCATGTTGCATCACTGCAAAATCCGAGTTACGATTTATTGAGCAAGTTGCTTCACTGCAAAATCTGAGCAGTGATGAATTGAGCGTGTTGCATCACTGCAAAGCCTGAGCAGGGATGTATTGAGCTCGTTGCATTACTGCAAAGCCTAAACAGGGATGGATTGAGCTTGTTGCATCATTGCAAAGCCTGAGCAGGGATGTATTGAGCTCGTTGCATCACTGCAAAGCCTAAACAGGGATATATTGAGCTTGTTGCATCCCTGCAAAGCCTAAGCAGGGATGTATTGAGCTCGTTGCATCACTGCAAAGCCTGGGCAGGGATGTATTGAGCTCGTTGCATCACTGCAAAGCCTGAGCAGGGATGTATTGAGCTTGTTGCATCACTGCAAAGCCTGAGCTGGGATGTATTGAGCTTGTTGAATCAATGCAAAGCCTAAACAGGGATATATTGAGCTTGTTGCATCCCTGCAAAGCCTAAACAGGGATGTATTGAGCTTGTTGCATCACTGCAAAGCCCAAACAGGGATGTATTGAGCTTGTTGCATCACTGCAAAGCCAAAACAGGAATGTATTGAGCGCGTTGCATCACTGCAAAGCCTAAGCGGGGATGTATTGAGCTTGTTGCATCATTGCAAAGCCTAATCAGGGATGTATTGAGCTCATTGCATCACTGCAAAGCCTAAGCAGGGATGTATTGAGATTGTTGCATCACTGCAAAGCCTAAGCAGGGATGTATTGAGCTCGTTGCATCACTGCAAAGCCTAGCAGGGATGTATTGAGCTTGTTGCATCATTGCAAAGCCTAGCAGGGATGTATTGAGCTTGTTGCATCATTGCAAAGCCTAAACAGGGATGTATTGAGCTTGTTGAATCACTGCAAAGTCTAAGCAGGGATGTATTGAGCTTGTTGCATCCCTGCAAAGCCTAAGCAGGGATGCATTGAGCTTGTTGCATCATTGCAAAGCCTAGCAGGGATGTATTGAGCTTGTTGCATCACTGCAAAGCCCAAGCTGGGATGTATTGAGCTTGTTGCATCATTGCAAAGCCTAAACAGGGATGTATTGAGCTTGTTGCATCCCTGCAAAGCCTAAGCAGGGATGTATTGAGATCGTTGCATCACTGCAAAGCCTAAGCAGGGATGTATTGAGCTCGTTGCATCCCTGCAAAGCCCAAGCTGGGATGTATTGAGCTTGTTGCATCATTGCAAAGCCTAAGCAGGGATGTATTGAGCTCATTGCATCCCTGCAAAGCCCAAGCTGGGATGTATTGAGCTTGTTGCATCATTGCAAAGCCTAAGCAGGGATGTATTGAGCTCTTTGCATTACTGCAAAGCCCAAACAGGGATGTATTGAGCTCGTTGTATCCCTGCAAAGCCTGAGCAGGGATGTATTGAGCTTGGTGATTCATTGCAAAGCCTAAACAGGGATGTATTGAGCTTGTTGCATCCGTGCAAAGTCTAAGCAGGGATGTATTGAGCTCGTTGCATCACTGCAAAGCCTACACAGGGATGTATTGAGCTCGTTGCATCACTGCAAAGCCTGAGCAGGGATGTATTGAGCTCGTTGCATCACTGAAAAGCCTAAGCAGGGATGTATTGAGCTCTTTGCATTACTGCAAAGCCCAAACATGGATGTATTAAGCTCGTTGTATCCCTGCAAAGCCTAAACAGGGATGGATTGAGCTTGTTGCATCATTGCAAAGCCTGAGCAGGGATGTATTGAGCTCGTTGCATCACTGCAAAGCCTAAACAGGGATATATTGAGCTTGTTGCATCCCTGCAAAGCCTAAGCAGGGATGTATTGAGCTCGTTGCATCACTGCAAAGCCTGGGCAGGGATGTATTGAGCTCGTTGCATCACTGCAAATCCTGAGCAGGGATGTATTGAGCTCGTTGCATCACTGCAAAGCCTGAGCTGGGATGTATTGAGCTTGTTGAATCAATGCAAAGCATAAACAGGGATATATTGAGCTTGTTGCATCCCTGCAAAGCCTAAACAGGGATGTATTGAGCTTGTTGCATGACTGCAAAGCCCGAGCTGGGATGTATTGAGCTTGTTGCATCACTGCAAAGCCTAAACAGGGATATATTGAGCTTGTTGCATCACTGCAAAGCCCAAACAGGGATATATTGAGCTTGTTGCATCACTGCAAAGCCCAAACAGGGATGTATTGAGCTTGTTGCATCACTGCAAAGCCCACACAGGGATGTATTGAGCTTGTTGCATCACTGCAAAGCCAAAACAGGAATGTATTGAGCGCGTTGCATCACTGCAAAGCCTAAGCAGGGATGTATTGAGCTTGTTGCATCATTGCAAAGCCTAATCAGGGATGTATTGAGCTCATTGCATCACTGCAAAGCCTAAGCAGGGATGTATTGAGCTTGTTGCATCATTGCAAAGCCTAAACAGGGACGTATTGAGCTTGTTGAATCACTGCAAAGCCTAAGCAGGGATGTATTGAGCTTGTTGCATCCCTGCAAAGCCTAAGCAGGGATGCATTGAGCTTGTTGCATCATTGCAAAGCCTAGCAGGGATGTATTGAGCTCGTTGCATCACTGCAAAGCCCAAGCTGGGATGTATTGAGCTTGTTGCATCATTGCAAAGCCTAAACAGGGATGTATTGAGCTTGTTGCATCCCTGCAAAGCCTAAGCAGGGATGTATTGAGATCGTTGCATCACTGCAAAGCCTAAGCAGGGATGTATTGAGCTCGTTGCATCCCTGCAAAGCCCAAGCTGGGATGTATTGAGCTTGTTGCATCATTGCAAAGCCTAAGCAGGGATGTATTGAGCTCATTGCATCCCTGCAAAGCCCAAGCTGGGATGTATTGAGCTTGTTGCATCATTGCAAAGCCTAAGCAGGGATGTATTGAGCTCTTTGCATTACTGCAAAGCCCAAACAGGGATGTATTGAGCTTGTTGTATCCCTGCAAAGCCTGAGCAGGGATGTATTGAGCTTGGTGATTCATTGCAAATCCTAAACAGGGATGTATTGAGCTTGTTGCATCCGTGCAAAGTCTAAGCAGGGATGTATTGAGCTCGTTGCATCACTGCAAAGCCTACACAGGGATGTATTGAGCTCGTTGCATCACTGCAAAGCCTGAGCAGGGATGTATTGAGCTCGTTGCATCACTGAAAAGCCTAAGCAGGGATGTATTGAGCTCTTTGCATTACTGCAAAGCCCAAACATGGATGTATTAAGCTCGTTGTATCCCTGCAAAGCCTAAACAGGGATGGATTGAGCTTGTTGCATCATTGCAAAGCCTGAGCAGGGATGTATTGAGCTTGTTGCATCATTGCAAAGCCTAGCAGGGATGTATTGAGCTTGTTGCATCATTGCAAAGCCTAGCAGGGATGTATGGAGCTCGTTGCATCACTGCAAAGCCTAGGCAGGGATGTATTGAGCTTGTTGCATCATTGCAAAGCCTAGCAGGGATGTATTGAGCTTGTTGCATCATTGCAAAGCCTAAACAGGGATGTATTGAGCTTGTTGCATCCCTGCAAAGCCTAAGCAGGGATGTATTGAGATCGTTGAATCACTGCAAAGCCTAAGCAGGGATGTATTGAGCTCGTTGCATCCCTGCAAAGCCTAAGCAGGGATGTATTGAGCTCGTTGCATCACTGCAAATCCTGAGCAGGGATGTATTGAGCTCGTTGCATCACTGCAAAGCCTGAGCTGGGATGTATTGAGCTTGTTGAATCAATGCAAAGCCTAAACAGGGATATATTGAGCTTGTTGCATCCCTGCAAAGCCTAAACAGGGATGTATTGAGCTTGTTGCATGACTGCAAAGCCCGAGCTGGGATGTATTGAGCTTGTTGCATCACTGCAAAGCCTAAACAGGGATATATTGAGCTTGTTGCATCACTGCAAAGCCCAAACAGGGATATATTGAGCTTGTTGCATCACTGCAAAGCCCAAACAGGGATGTATTGAGCTCGTTGCATCACTGAAAAGCCTAAGCAGGGATGTATTGAGCTCTTTGCATTACTGCAAAGCCCAAACATGGATGTATTAAGCTCGTTGTATCCCTGCAAAGCCTAAGCAGGGATGTATTGAGCTTGTTGCATCATTGCAAAGCCTAGCAGGGATGTATTGAGCTTGTTGCATCATTGCAAAGCCTAGCAGGGATGTATGGAGCTCGTTGCATCACTGCAAAGCCTAAGCAGGGATGTATTGAGCTTGTTGCATCATTGCAAAGCCTAGCAGGGATGTATTGAGCTTGTTGCATCATTGCAAAGCCTAGCAGGGATGTATTGAGCTTGTTGCATCATTGCAAAGCCTAAGCAGGGATGTATTGAGCTCGTTGCATCCCTGCAAAGTCCAAGCTGGAATGTATTGAGCTTGTTGCATCATTGCAAAGCCTAAGCAGGGATGTATTGAGCTTGTTGCATCATTGCAAAGCCTAGCAGGGATGTATTGAGCTTGTTGCATCATTGCAAAGCCTAAACAGGGATGTATTGAGCTTGTTGCATCATTGCAAAGCCTAGCAGGGATGTATTGAGCTTGTTGCATCATTGCAAAGTCTAAACAGGGATGTATTGAGCTTGTTGAATCATTGCAAAGCCTAGCGGGGATGTATTGAGCTCGTTGCATCACTGCAAAGCCCAAGCTGGGATGTATTGAGCTTGTTGCATCATTGCAAAGCCTAAACAGGGATGTATTGAGCTTGTTGCATCCCTGCAAAGCCTAAGCAGGGATGTATTGAGATCGTTGCATCACTGCAAAGCCTAAGCAGGGATGTATTGAGCTCGTTGCATCCCTGCAAAGCCTAAGCAGGGATGTATTGAGCTCTTTGCATTACTGCAAAGCCCAAACATGGATGTATTAAGCTCGTTGTATCCCTGCAAAGCCTAAACAGGGATATATTGAGCTTGTTGCATCCCTGCAAAGCCTAAACAGGGATGTATTGAGCTTGTTGCATGACTGCAAAGCCCGAGCTGGGATGTATTCAGCTTGTTGCATCACTGCAAAGCCTAAACAGGGATATATTGAGCTTGTTGCATCACTGCAAAGCCCAAACAGGGATATATTGAGCTTGTTGCATCACTGCAAAGCCCAAACAGGGATGTATTGAGCTCGTTGCATCACTGAAAAGCCTAAGCAGGGATGTATTGAGCTCTTTGCATTACTGCAAAGCCCAAACATGGATGTATTAAGCTCGTTGTATCCCTGCAAAGCCTAAGCAGGGATGTATTGAGCTTGTTGCATCATTGCAAAGCCTAGCAGGGATGTATTGAGCTTGTTGCATCATTGCAAAGCCTAGCAGGGATGTATGGAGCTCGTTGCATCACTGCAAAGCCTAAGCAGGGATGTATTGAGCTTGTTGCATCATTGCAAAGCCTAGCAGGGATGTATTGAGCTTGTTGCATCATTGCAAAGCCTAGCAGGGATGTATTGAGCTTGTTGCATCATTGCAAAGCCTAAGCAGGGATGTATTGAGCTCGTTGCATCCCTGCAAAGTCCAAGCTGGAATGTATTGAGCTTGTTGCATCATTGCAAAGCCTAAGCAGGGATGTATTGAGCTTGTTGCATCATTGCAAAGCCTAGCAGGGATGTATTGAGCTTGTTGCATCATTGCAAAGCCTAAACAGGGATGTATTGAGCTTGTTGCATCATTGCAAAGCCTAGCAGGGATGTATTGAGCTTGTTGCATCATTGCAAAGTCTAAACAGGGATGTATTGAGCTTGTTGAATCATTGCAAAGCCTAGCGGGGATGTATTGAGCTCATTGCATCACTGCAAAGCCCAAGCTGGGATGTATTGAGCTTGTTGCATCATTGCAAAGCCTAAACAGGGATGTATTGAGCTTGTTGCATCCCTGCAAAGCCTAAGCAGGGATGTATTGAGATCGTTGCATCACTGCAAAGCCTAAGCAGGGATGTATTGAGCTCGTTGCATCCCTGCAAAGACCAAGCTGGGATGTATTGAGCTTGTTGCATCATTGCAAAGCCTAAGCAGGGATGTATTGAGCTCATTGCATCCCTGCAAAGCCCAAGCTGGGATGTATTGAGCTTGTTGCATCATTGCAAAGCCTAAGCAGGGATGTATTGAGCTCTTTGCATTACTGCAAAGCCCAAACAGGGATGTATTGAGCTCGTTGTATCCCTGCAAAGCCTGAGCAGGGATGTATTGAGCTTGGTGATTCATTGCAAAGCCTAAACAGGGATGTATTGAGCTTGTTGCATCCGTGCAAAGTCTAAGCAGGGATGTATTGAGCTCGTTGCATCACTGCAAAGCCTACACAGGGATGTATTGAGCTCGTTGCATCACTGCAAAGCCTGAGCAGGGATGTATTGAGCTCGTTGCATCACTGAAAAGCCTAAGCAGGGATGTATTGAGCTCTTTGCATTACTGCAAAGCCCAAACATGGATGTATTAAGCTTGTTGTATCCCTGCAAAGCCTAAGCAGGGATGTATTGAGCTTGTTGCATCATTGCAAAGCCTAGCAGGGATGTATTGAGCTTGTTGCATCATTGCAAAGCCTAGCAGGGATGTATGGAGCTCGTTGCATCACTGCAAAGCCTAAGCAGGGATGTATTGAGCTTGTTGCATCATTGCAAAGCCTAGCAGGGATGTATTGAGCTTGTTGCATCATTGCAAAGCCTAAACAGGGATGTATTGAGCTTGTTGCATCCCTGCAAAGCCTAAGCAGGGATGTATTGAGATCGTTGAATCACTGCAAAGCCTAAGCAGGGATGTATTGAGCTCGTTGCATCCCTGCAAAGCCCAAGCTGGGATGTATTGAGCTTGTTGCATCACTGCAAAGCCTAAGCAGGGATGTATTGAGCTTGTTGCATCATTGCAAAGCCTAGCAGGGATGTATTGAGATTGTTGCATCACTGCAAAGCCTAAGCAGGGATGTATTGAGCTCGTTGCATCCCTGCAAAGTCCAAGCTGGAATGTATTGAGCTTGTTGCATCATTGCAAAGCCTAAGCAGGGATGTATTGAGCTTGTTGCATCATTGCAAAGCCTAGCAGGGATGTATTGAGCTTGTTGCATCATTGCAAAGCCTAAACAGGGATGTATTGAGCTTGTTGCATCCCTGCAAAGCCTAAGCAGGGATGTATTGAGATCGTTGCATCACTGCAAAGCCTAAGCAGGGATGTATTGAGCTCGTTGCATCCCTGCAAAGCCCAAGCTGGGATGTATTGAGCTTGTTGCATCACTGCAAAGCCTAAGCAGGGATGTATTGAGCTCGTTGCATCCCTGCAAAGCCCAAGCTGGAATGTATTGAGCTTGTTGCATCATTGCAAAGCCTAAGCAGGGATGCATTGAGCTTGTTGCGTCATTGCAAAGCCTAGCAGGGGTGTATTGAGCTTGTTGCATCATTGCAAAGCCTAAACAGGGATGTATTGAGCTTGTTGCATCCCTGCAAAGCCTAAGCAGGGATGTATTGAGCTTGTTGCATCCCTGCAAAGCCTAAGCAGGGATGTATTGAGATCGTTGCATCACTGCAAAGCCTAAGCAGGGATGTATTGAGGTCGTTGCATCCCTGCAAAGCCCAAGCTGGGATGTATTGAGCTTGTTGCATCACTGCAAAGCCTGAGTTGCGATTTATTTAGCATGTTACATTACTGCAAAACCTCAGCAGTGTTTGACTAAGCATGTTGCATCACTGCAAAGCCTGAGCATGTCAGGATCTAGAGCGAGCGCGCCTGCCAAAAACTACACTTCCCATGAGGCTTAGGCGTAAGACTACATTACCCACATGCCCCGGCGGAAGAGGTGAAATGCTGGGCGGATCCGGTGTTCGGGGCTCGTTATTCTGTGTTACCATTTCATAGCAGCCGTTTCCAGTTTACTTCCAGCGTGTTTCCCGTGGTTTCATGCCCGGTCGGAGGATCGAGGGGTTTGCAGTTCCAGAGGGAGAAGCTTTTGGGTAAACCTGTGGATGCACTCTTTCACGAGCGTGTGTTTGTGTTCGTACTTTTCTTTGTGCAATTTCATTTGAGCCTCGCGGCTGCGAGGAGTCGCTTTACAGTTAGCAGCGATCTTTGGTTTTCGGGTGCTCAGCGCCTATATACTAATTACTGTCCTTGCTGATTTAATCTTCTTAATTGGTGTGGCGGAATGCAGGGGGTGGAGTTCCATACCTCCGCATCACCGTCATGAACACACGAAAGGCATCTTCATTTGGATTACAAATACCAAAGCGGAGGGTAGTAGTGAGTTAACTACGCCTTGCCGTGTTTGGTTGTTCTTATAGATCGTTTGGAGAAAAACTTATTGCAAAGACTCATTTGCATATTTCACTGTTGCATCGAACTTCATCATTATTGCTTTTTGGTTTTATAAAGGATTCATTTTAAAGCAGCTTTGGCAAATAGAAGGGGTAGGTGTTTGTGAGTACACAGTTATTATGAGTAGTGGAGAGTACCACTCCATATGTTAACTTGTTGTCCTTGTACCTGCACAGATTACAAAAGGAAGCCAGCAGTACAGAGAAAAGGCTGTGCAAGTTGTTCTTTACAGGTGATGCTTTAGTAATGTTGATTTAGTGAGAATACAAGAGAGTAGGGAATTACATTGAACTGTATTAACCTTTGTATGTTCTGTATTTACAGCTTCTGTTCCCCTGCTGCCCTTTCCCCTTCTCCTCTTTTCTGTTGTTTTTTTTCCCCTTTTGGGGTTTTTTCCCTCACCGTATCGTCTGAACACCCTGTGTATTAACTTCGGGGTGTTCGGAGGGTCCGGAGGTGGAGCATTGTAACTACATGAGAATCCTGCTGAGCGCAATCCTGACAGAATAACGAGCCCAAGAATTCCGCTCTGCCTGGTTTTTGTGTGGTTACAATGGCGTCCATGGAGGACGTGTTGCAAGCGCTTGTTCTAGTGCAGCAGGAATTGGCCTCTTCTAAGGCCGAAACCGCTGAGTTAAGAGAAAAGGTAGAACGAATGAGTGGCAATCCTTTTAACGCTTCTGCTCCCTCCTCTACCGTTCAGGTAACAGTGCCCCCGCCTATACCTCTAGCTAATCCCGAAAGGTTCACAGGCGATCCCCGTAAGGTGCATGTGTTTATGACCCAGGTTCTTATGCATTTCTCCTGTAAGCCTTCTTCTTTTCCCACCAATCACTCAAGAGTGGCTTTTGTTATATCCTATCTGGTTGGTGATGCAGCGGATTGGGCAGTGCCTTTGGTGAAACGTGATGATCCCATCCTGTCGGATTGGACAGCCTTTAAGGCAGAGTTTGAAAGAGTGTTTGACAGAAGAGCTACATCTTTTAGTGCTGACCGAGAGCTATTGGAGTTGAGGCAAGGGAGAGGAGAATTAGTTACTTACCTTACGGCTTTTAACAGGCTGGTGGCAGAAACAGAATGGCCAGAGGCGAAACGAATGTCACTTTTTTACCAAGGTTTGAAGGAGGATCTAAAGGATGCCGTAGCACAGGTTGATCCGCAACCTACTTCCTTTCTTCATATGGTGAATCTAGTGTTACGCCTGGATAGTCGGTTGACAGAGAGAGGGAACAGCCGGAGGAAATGGGACAGAGTAACATACAGTAGCGATAGGGGCCCTCGCAGAGTAGTGGGGGTATCCGAAGCAGTCCCAGAACCCATGGAAATAGGAGCTCTTAAGGCTCCTTTGTCTAGGGAAGAGAGAGAATCCAGAAGAGTACAGGGTTCATGTATGTACTGCGGAAAAAAGGGTCATTATGTCAGAGAATGCCCATCCAAACCCAAATATTCGGGTAATACCAACAGGTTCAAAAAATTGGCTGTGTCTACTACTTTGCAAGAGATTGAAGCAGAGAGCGACGAACAAAAGAGGAGTGAGGGAGTACAGGAATGGAAACTTACGTCTCTGTCCTCTTATGGCAATGAGGAAACAGAGTCGCATATAGTGGTGGTTATGTCTCTTGACTATGAATCAGAACAACATCAAGTCATGGTGATGTTGGATTCTGGAGCCACAGGCAATTTCATAGACGATGGTCTGGTAACTAGATTAGCCTTGCCTCGAGTTCCGAGAGAGAGTCCTGAAGAAGTCCTAGCAGTGGATGGTAAACCCTTAACCTCGGGTCACATAATCGAAAAAACCAGAGAGTTGGGTTTAACGGTGGTAATGCAGGGATATGTCCATTCGGAGAAGCTGTCTCTGAATATAATCGCAGCTCCTCAGTATGAGGTTATTCTGGGCATGCCATGGTTAAAAAAGCACAATCCGGTGGTTGATTGGCAGACAAAGACCTTCCATTTCGAGATGGAGAATTGTCAGGACCATCTAGTACCCAGTGTTTCCGCTCATGTTGCAGTACTGGCCACCCCGTTTGTAGCAGCTACAGCGATGGAAACACATGTGCAATTGCCTGAGGAATACTTGTCATATGCGGATGTTTTTAGCGAGAAGAAAGCTGAAACCCTACCTCCTCATAGGGAATATGACTGTCCCATAGATCTGGTAGAAGGGGCCACAATGCCATCTTGTAGAGTGTACGCTTTGTCTGTACCAGAAACCACACATCTAAGGGAATACCTTGACCATTATGTCCGTTTGGGGTTCATTCGACCATCTAGATCTCCTGCTGCATCCCCTCTGTTTTTTATAGCAAAAGCCAATGGTGACTTGAGGGCATGTGTGGACTATCGCGTTTTGAATAAGAACACCATAAGGAATCGTTATCCTCTCCCCCTCATTTCAGTCTTACTCGACCAGGTGAGAGAGGCAACTATCTACACCCGATTAGATTTACGTGGGGCTTATCATCTGGTCAGAGTGAGAGAGGGGGATGAGTGTAAGACTGCTTTCAAAACACGATATGGCCTATATGAATACCTTGTCATGCCTTTTGGGCTGTGTAACGCTCCTGCAGCGTTCCAGTTCTTTATAAACGATGTGTTGAAGGAATATGTGGACCAATTCGTGGTAATGTATATCGATGACATCTTGATATACTCCGGGGACGTCTCATGTCATACCGCCCATGTATGCAAGGTGTTGGACAAATTGAGGGAGCATTGTTTATATGTAAAGCTGAGCAAATGCGAGTTTGGTGTACGGGAGGTGGAGTTTTTGGGAGTGAATCTCAGTTCAAGCGGACTGCACATGTCAACGAGGAAGGTTCAGGCAGTACAGGATTGGCCAGCCCCTAGAAACGTGCGGGAGGTGCAGAGTTTCTTGGGTTTCGCCAACTACTACCGGCGGTTTATACTGCATTTCTCTCAGACAGCTGTCCCTATAACTAAGTTGTTACGAAAGGGAACTCCTTTTGTATGGACACAAGAGGCGGAGGATGCCTTCCAAGCATTGAAGAAGGCATTTACATCTGCACCGGTGTTGGCACACACCCTGTGTTGGAGCATCCATTTATTGTCGAGGCTGATGCGTCTGACGAAGCCCTTGGGGCTATACTTTCACAGAGAGATCCACAAAACGGTCAATTACATCCAGTTGCTTATCTTTCAAAGAAGTTGAGTTCAGCTGAAGTCAACTACACGATAGCTGAAAAGGAACTACTAGCTATAAAAAGAGCTTTTCAAGAGTGGAGGCCGTATTTGTGGGGGGCTTGTCAGGCAGTTACTGTCTATACCGATCATCGCAATCTCCAGTACATGACGTCTGCTAGGCATCTAACGCAAAGGCAAATGCGTTGGATGTTGTTCTTTTCAGAATACAACTTCGTGGTAACTTTCAGACCAGGAATAGAGAACAGGAAGGCAGATGCTCTATCGAGACAGGAAGTACCCGCTGAACAGGTACCAGAGGAACAACACTCGATCATACCTTTGGCAAAAGTGGTTTGTGTGATGAGAGCTGAGAAGTTCTTGGATGAGGTGAAAGGATCCAGGTCGACGGGGTCATGGAATAAATGGGCTGCGGAAAAGTCTGGCAGGAAGATAAGACAGGGACTGCCTTTTCAAGGGGATTGTTTGTATCTGCCATCAGAGTAGATACGTAAAAAGGCTTTTTGTTGGTGCCATGATGCGCCATCGGCGGGTCATCCAGGACTAACAAAGACAGTAAGCCTGTTAAGACGACATTTCTGGTGGGAATCCTTAGTTAGCGATGCTACCCTGTGGGTAGGTAAGTGCGAGACTTGCGCTAGAGGAAAAGGAAGTACCACTCGGAAGAAAGGGTTATTGATGCCTATGCCTACTCCGGACCGACCGTGGCAAAACATAAGCCTAGATTTTATCACCGGTCTGCCTTTGGATCAGGGCAAAACTGCAGTACTGGTGGTTGTGGACAACTTGACAAAGATGGGGCATTTTATACCCTGTATAAATTTGCCAACAGCAGGTCAGACAGCCCAAATACTAGCCTCCCAGGTCATCAGGTTACATGGTGTTCCAAAGGTTATTGTGTCAGACAGGGGGCCACAGTTCGTTGCACGTTTTTGGAAAATGTGGTGCAAGGCGTTGGGTATAGAGGTAGCTCTCTCCACCAGTTTCCATCCGCAAACAGACGGGCAAACAGAACGTTTAAATCAGACTTTGAAGAAATATCTGCGCTGCTACTCCAAGGAAGCTCAAGACTCCTGGGTGGATTTGTTATGGATGGCTGAGTTAGCATATAACAATTCGTGGCACAGTTCAACGGGTATGTCGCCGTTCAAGGCTAATTACGGCTATGATGCGAATACCTTGCCAATCACCATCCCCACTGATTTGCACACACAGCCATCAGTGAGAGAACGGGTTCAGGCGCTAAGGAAGGTGCATAGGGGAGTGTAAGCACATCTGAGCAAAGCAAAAGAAGCGTACAAACGCTGGGAGGATAAACACCGTGACCCTGGTCCTCAGTTCAAGGTAGGAGACAAGGTATGGCTCTCTACTAAAAACATACGCTTTAAATTGCGGAGCATTTTTCACCCTCGTTTCATAGGCCCGTACTCAGTAGTGAAACGCATCAACCCTGTTGCTTACAAACTCAAGTTGCCCGGCTCTTTGAGAATACATCCAGTGTTCCATGTACATCTGTTGAAAAGAGCTCTTACATCGCGCAGATCAGCGCCACCGCCTGTTGTGTGTGATGGACAAGTGGAGTACGAAGTGCAATCCATTCGTGACTCCAAGATGTATAGGGGGTGCTCTGGTACCTTGTCTCGTGGAAGGGTTACAGTACTGAAGATGATTCATGGGAACCGTGGAGCAATGTGCATGCTCCTAGGGCTATCCGCTCTTTCCATTCGAGACACCCTTCTAAGCCTGGGCCTAGGAGGCGCCTGGGAGGAGGGCGTACTGTCAGGATCTAGAGCGAGCGCGCCTGCCAAAAACTACACTTCCCATGAGGCTTAGGCGTAAGACTACATTACCCACATGCCCCGGCGGAAGAGGTGAAATGCTGGGCGGATCCGGTGTTCGGGGCTCGTTATTCTGTGTTACCATTTCATAGCAGCCGTTTCCAGTTTACTTCCAGCGTGTTTCCCGTGGTTTCATGCCCGGTCGGAGGATCGTGGGGTTTGCAGTTCCAGAGGGAGAAGCTTTTGGGTAAACCTGTGGATGCGCTCTTTCACGAGCGTGTGTTTGTGTTCGTACTTTTCTTTGTGCAATTTCATTTGAGCCTCGCGGCTGCGAGGAGTCGCTTTACAGTTAGCAGGGATCTTTGGTTTTCGGGTGCTCAGCGCCTATATACTAATTACTGTCCTTGCTGATTTAATCTTCTTAATTGGTGTGGCGGAATGCATGGGGTGGAGTTCCATACCTCCGCATCACCGTCATGAACACACGAAAGGCATCTTCATTTGGATTACAAATACCAAAGCGGAGGGTAGTAGTGAGTTAACTACGCCTTGCCGTGTTTGGTTGTTCTTATAGATCGTTTGGAGAAAAACCTATTGCAAAGACTCATTTGCATATTTCACTGTTGCATCGAACTTCATCATTATTGCTTTTTGGTTATATAAAGGATTCATTTTAAAGCAGCTTTGGCAAATAGAAGGGGTAGGTGTTTGTGAGTACACAGTTATTATGAGTAGTGGAGAGTACCACTCCATATGTTAACTTGTTGTCCTTGTACCTGCACAGATTACAAAAGGAAGCCAGCAGTACAGAGAAAAGGCTGTGCAAGTTGTTCTTTACAGGTGATGCTTTAGTAATGTTGATTTAGTGAGAATACAAGAGAGTAGGGAATTACATTGAACTGTATTAACCTTTGTATGTTCTGTATTTACAGCTTCTGTTCCCCTGCTGCCCTTTCCCCTACTCCTCTTTTCTGTTGGGTTTTTTCCCCTTTTGGGGTTTTTTCCCTCACCGTATCGTCTGAACACCCTGTGTATTAACTTCGGGGTGTTCGGAGGGTCCGGAGGTGGAGCATTGTAACTACATGAGAATCCTGCTGAGCGCAATCCTGACAGAGCAGAGACTGATTATGTTGCATCACTGCAAAGCATAAGTAACAGTTTATTGGGCATGTCCCATTAATGGCCCAAGCACAGATTGACTGAGCATCTAGCATGATTGCAAAACCTTAGTAGCACGTCATTGATAATGGTGCAACATTGCACAGTCGGAGCAGTGACCAACTATGCCTTAGAATAGCAGCCGCCTCCCAGTAAGCATGCAGCTCTTGAGCCTTCCAACATTTGTTTAACATTTTCTGTTGAAGGTGAGCATCTCAGCTCTTGGGGCTCCGTTGTCGGCCCACCTGGTCTACCTGCATTGCTTTCTGACATGGCGACTGTAACGGATAATCATTCAATTACCCGGCAGGCTCAGAAAAGCGGGAAACTTTCTGTAGCTGAGCTGCAAATAGTAGCAGCTACAATTCAATTTACTTAATTAAATTACACTACCTTGTTATGTTATGTTATGTTATGTTATGTTATAGGGGGTGCTTCTATAGCGCACGGCCACTCCGAGGAGTGTCCCGGCGCTGTCAGAGCCTCACAGGTCCATAGTGGAAAAAGACAGGACGAATGAAGGGGGCATAGCTCAGCAGGGCGGTGTTATTGCAGGAAAAGCAAGGTCTTCAAGTCTTTCCTGAAAGCCAACAGATTGGGGCTAGATCTGAGAGAGAGAGGAAGATCGTTCCACAGCCGAGGGGCGAGATGTTTGAAAGAGCGCCCCACACAGCGGGCACGACGGATCATGGGAGTGACTGCCTTGGCCTGGGTTGAAGAGCGCAAGGATCTGGGTGGTGAGTAAAAACTGATCCATTTCTGAATATAGCGGGCGCCTGTGCCATGAAGAGCTTTAAACGCGATGGTCATCCAGGAGACGAAGAGAGGGAGGGTGGGGTGGGAGGGGCATTTGAGGTTTCGCAAAATATGTAAGTCATAAATGAGATGTTTAACGGCTGGAATTGGGAAACATCCGGAGAATTGTAAGACAGAAGACATGATTTGGAAAGATATGTTACAAAAAGTTAATGGTAAAGAAAATGGAAATGACTGATATCTGATATAATGAAGGAATGTAATGTATAACATCTTGTTACAGTCACGAATAAAGAGTTTAAATAAAAAAAAACGCGATGGTCAGGGCCTTAAAAGTGATCCGCTTCTTCATGGGAAGCCAGTGAAGAGTTCTAAGAAGCTCACTGGCCCTTGCTCTCCTGGAGAGGCCGAAGATGGAGTGGGCCGCCGAGTTCTGCACCACCTGGAGACGTGATAGGAGATAGTCTGGCAGTCCAAGGTAAAGGACGTTAGAGTAGTCCAGCCTGGATCCAATCAGGGCCTGGACAGTGGTCTTTCTGTGTTCCAAGGATAGAAGCGGCAGAAACTTTCTCAGCATCTTCAGGATGACAAAACATTTGCCGGCTAGGCCCGCCACCTGAGCCCTAAAGGAGAGACAGTTATCGACCTGAATGCCCAGGTTTTTTGCAGCCCCTGAGTCACCGGTGGGAGGGAACATGGCTGCCGGCCACCACTCTTTCCATTTGGGGTCAGCAGGGCAGCCGAAGAAGAGCACCTCGGATTTGTCCGAGTTACACTTGAGGTTGTGCTGACTAAACCAGTCGAACACAGCCCCAAGGCAGCCCCGAATGGATGCCCCGTCGAAGTCATGACCCCTGTCACAGGTGAACAAGAGTTGAGTGTCTTCGGCCTACGACACGATCTGGGCCCCAAAGTCCTCCGCAAGTGCCGCCAGAGGGGTCATATAAATGTTGAAGAGTGAGGGGCTCAAAATTGAGCCCTGCGGCACTCCGACCTCCAGAGGCGGCATTGTGGCAGAGAAAGGTGGAGCCCAGATCGTTTGCTGGCGGCCGGTGAGGAATGACCTGAACCATCTAAACACCGTCCCCCTTAGACCTACCTCCCAGAGTCTCGATAGGAGGCGATCATGAGGGACGGTATCGAATGCTGCAGAGAGGGCAAGCATCACCAACATAGCTCCTCCCGTTCCCAGCCAAAGTCATCGAGAAGACCGTCAACAAGCAGCTGGCCGCCTTCCTCGAGACAAATGGATCCCTCGACCCCTCACAGTCTGGCTTCCGAGCCAACCACAGCACCGAGACCGCCCTCATCGCTGCCACCGATGACATCCGAGCCCTGCTGGACAACGGTGAAGCAGCGGCCCTCATCCTCCTAGACCTCTCCGCAGCGTTCGACACTGTTTGCCACCGCACCCTAGTGCAGCGCCTCAGCAACATCGGAATCCAGGAAAAGGCCCTGGAGTGGATCATCTCCTTCCTCGCTGGAAGGACACAGAGAGTACGCCTACCACCGTTCAGATCTGCAGCCACGGAAGTCATCTGCGGCGTTCCTCAGGGCTCCTCACTCAGCCCCACCCTCTTCAACGTCTACATGAGCCCCCTTGCGGCCATCGCACGCCAACACAACCTCAACATCATCTCCTACGCCGACGACACCCAGCTGATCCTCTCCCTGACCAACGACCCCGCTGCCGCCAGAACCAACCTCCACGAAGGGATGAAAGACGTAGCCGAGTGGATGACGACCAGCCGCCTAAAGCTGAACTCAAGCAAGACGGAAGTCCTCACCCTGGGCTCCTCGCCCTCCGCCTGGGACGACTCCTGGTGGCCCCCCGCCCTGGGCACCGCACCCAAACCGACAGACCACGCACGCAACCTGGGCGTCTTCCTGGACTCCTCCCTCTCCATGACCAGACAAGTCAACGCCGTCTCCGCGTCCTGTTTCAACATCCTGCGCATGCTACGGAAGATCTTCCGGTGGATCCCCACCGAGACCAGGAAGACGGTCACCCAGGCCCTCGTCACCAGCCGACTGGACTACGGCAACGCCCTCTACGCCGGAACCACCGCCAAGCTCCAGAAGAGACTCCAGCGGATCCAGAACGCCTCAGCCAGACTCATCCTCGACATCCCCCGACGCAGCCACATCTCCGGACATCTGAGAGACCTGCACTGGCTCCCCGTCAACAAGAGAATCACCTTCCGTCTCCTCACCCACGCACACAAAGCCCTACACGGCCAAGGCCCGAGCTACCTCCACAACCGCCTCAACTTTTACGCTCCCAAACGCCACCTCCGATCGACCAACCACGCCCTCGCCGCCGTCCCCCGCATCCGAAGAGCGACAACAGGAGGAAGGTCCTGCTCCTACCTGGCCGCCAAGACCTGGAACACCCTCCCTCCCGACCTTCGCCTGACCCAAGACCACCTCTCCTTCAGGAAGAAGCTCAAGACCTGGCTGTTCGAGCAGTAGCGGCACCTCCCCCCCCCCCCCCCCCCAAGCGCCTTGAGACCCTCCAGGTGAGTAGGGCGCTCTATAAATGCCTTGATTGATTGATTGAGCTTTTCCTCCCCTGTCCAGGGTTTCTTTGATCACTTTGGTGACCTCAAGCAGAGCTGTTTCGGTGCTCAAATTCGAGCGGAAGCCAGATTGGGATTTGTGTAAAATATCATTAGATTCTAGAAAGTGGGACAAAGTGGTGTGGACATGTTTTTCACCCACTTTCACCAGAGCTGGCAAAAGGGAAATGGGTCTGTAATTGACATGTGATTCAGGGTTCAGGTTGGCTTTCTTCAGAAGAGGCAAAATGAGGGCCTGCTTCCAAGATTGTGGTGCTTCACCTGTGTTGAGCGAGAGGTTAAGTATGGGATTAATGAGATGATTAAGGGTAGGGGCCATTTGTGCAAGAAATTTAGCAGAGCAAGGGTCGAGAGGAGAGCCTGATTTTAATTTGGAGAGGAGGTCTAGGGAGGACTGGAGAGACAATGGAGGAAAGTTCCAGAGGGAGGGAGTGGTCAAGGTCTGGGGGGGATCGAGAGATCCTGAGAGGAGAGGGGGACTCAAATTGGCGGTCCCGAAAGAGCTCTGGATAGTCCTGAGTTTGCTGGTAAAGAAGTCCGCCAGTTCGGAGATCCAGGACTCTGAATGAGTCAGTTTGGGGGTGGACCAGGGGGGGGAGATGAAATCTTTGACTATCCTGAAGATTTCTTTACAGGAGTTGGAGGCGCCATCAATTCTGCTAGCCAGATAAGATTTTTTGCTAGCCGCGATGTCGTGATGATAGTCTCTGGTCATTGCCCTGTAGGTTTGCTTAGCACTGGCGTCAAAGTTTGCGCCAAGTTTGTTCGGCTTGTTTGCATTGCATGGTCGTCGTTTGGGGCAGAGGACCTGACCGAACACGTCTTCGGCGGAATGGGGGGGGCAAGAACGGCAAGTTGTTGCGTCAGCCATTCCTGAAAAAGATCAAGGTCCGTTTCGAGCGAGCCTGTTAGCAGGCAAGGCTGGGTCTCTAAGGCTTTTGACAGCATGGCTGGGGAGACATGCTGAAACGCTCTGGAAGGAAGCGCATCGCGCCATTGTCCATTAGCTACTTTCTTTATAGTGAGGAGGATCTCAAAATCCGTTAAAAAGTGGTCTGACCATAGAACAGGGGCAAGGGAGGTCAGGACCACAGGAACAGTAGAGAAAATTTGATCTAATGTATGTCCTCTGCAGTGTGTGGGGGAACGAAGGTACGGCAGAAACTGTAAGGAGGAAGTGATGTCCTTGAGCTTGATACTGTCCGGGTCGTCCTCCTTATCCATATGGATATTGAAATCACCCAGTAAAAGGCAGTGGTCAGACCTAAGACATAGTGTGGAGATCAAAGAGTGGAGTTCTTCAAAGAAAGTGCCCATAGGACCAGGGGGTCTGTAGACCAGCAGACCAGTGCAGGATTGCTGAGGTGAAAGGGAGAAAGAAAGAGCTTCACATCCCGCAATGTTGTCCGAGGGAATAATAGAGCATGCGATGCGCCTGTCGATAATCAGGGCGACACCACCCCCTTCCCATTGGCTCTGTCTTTCCTGTAGATAACATGGCTCGGGGGGATGGCAGTGGCAATGTCAGGTCCTGCGCCCTCCCCCAGCCAAGTTTCTGTCAGGAACAGACAGTCGGATCTGGAGTCTATCAGGAGATTATAGATGTCAAGCGCGTGCTTGCTTAAAGATCTGGTGTTGAGTAGTAGACAGCTGGTGCTATGAGAGGGAGGGGTCAAAGAGGTGATGAGGCCATCGCCTGATTGCCAGCCACAAGCTGTACACCTATTGTTTGACCGATGCGATATAGGAAAGACCTTAGAACAGATATCGTTTGTGTGTTTAAGAGTGAAAAGCTCGTCCCTTGTAAATGTTATCATCCTGAAGGGCACCCTACAAGCTGGGCCCGCGCCCGGTCGCCTCCGGGACGCTGACGGGCGCAGACGGGCTTTCCTTCGGGGCTCCTTAGGTGCCTCCGCAGCGCGTGTCCCCTGCGCGGAGGGAGGTGCACTTAGTTTTAAGGCATCGGTGGCCGTCCAGCGCGATCCCGCACCACTAGACTGCCGCCCGCGAGCCTGCCTACCCAAGATGGCCGCCAAGGAAATGCGCGCCCGCAGATCCAAGAGCACCCCTCAGTGCCACGATACACCGGCTGGAAGGGCAGGAGCACCCCAGGCAGAGCAGCGCGACACAGGCGAGGGGAAAATAAGAGGTAGGAGAAGTAGCAAAAGCTAAGAGGCCTAAGGTCACCCGGCTTTCCGCCTCAGGTGCCTGAAAGGAGTGTCACAGGAGAGATGTGCAGATAGCAGCAGTGGAAGTGAAGAAAGCTCGTAGTCCGCTATTAAAAGTATGATACAGTTTTAGCAGCAGTGGAAATAAAGGAGCTCGTAGTCAGCTTTTGAAAGTATATTACAATTTTAGCAGCAGTGAAGATGGAGAAAGCTCGTATTCAGCTTTTAAAAGTATAACACAATTTTATAAAATATCACAAGTAAAAATAGCGGTTTAAAAGGTCTAAAAACGCTAGAAGCGCTAGTAATCAGCACGATTATAGTTGCTCGCTCGCCCACACCCGGCGCCCGCCTCAGGTGGCAAAGGAGAGTGAGACCTTGCTTTCCTAATCGATACACACCCGGCTTCACAGCAGGTGAAGTTAGGTGTGTTCTATTGCACCCACCGGTGATAACTCTACTTTGCATTTTGTGGTGCTAAATCTTGTCATTTCAGGAACAATTAGACCATATTCACTGATCAGATAAAAAAATTAAAAAAAACATTAACTGAAACAGACATAAGAAAATATATTTCTAGGGGAGCTACGATCAGAGATGTTGTAAGGCGTGGGCAAATTGGGCAATTGTCCAGGACCCCCATCTTCCAAGTCCCCCTGGGAAAGTACTTTCTCTCTATTGGATCACGGTCTGTTCAATTTCTCTAGCCAAATTGGTCTCCCTTTCTGCTCACGACAGTACCGCAGACTCGGTTTTTCTACCTTGTGTAGTCTTAAGGATTTTTGGGGTCCCGGGCATGACATATTTCAGCTGTTTTTAAGGGACCCTGTTAAAGCTAAACATATAATTTAGTATTATTTGGCATTAGGCGGGCTTAAAGTAGCAGGAAATGGGTAATGAAATTCAGATTTGTTCTGCAAAGGAGCCTCCAAAATATGTCTTTCCAGGGACCAACAAAATCCTTAAGATAACACTGGTTATGATTTTGTGCATTACATAAAAAATGTTTATAATTTATGCACGTGATTTAAAAGAGAATGTTTACCGTAAACAAATTTCAATAAACATTTTGTTCAAATAGTAATAATAATATTTACCTGTTAAATAAGATTTAAAGACGCCGGAGTGGTAAACTCCTCTGCCAGCCATCCCTGGGTTTCAGTCTTTGATCTACAAGTACACAAGATATTGGAGGTGGATGCTGAACCTACTGAGCTGTCTCTTACCAATCATGAAATGTACCCTAATGGATACAAGGGATATCATTAGATATGTGACCTGTCATGCCAAGGCCTTGATAAGGACCACATTACTACCCACCCCTCCTCGCCATTAGACATTATTATATTTTTTAATATAAATCTACACTTTCATCGACTTCACAATATCGACTACCAACATATTATCAAAGTATATAGATGTGGAGTGAAGGATATATATATTTTTTTTTAAGTGTTGGACTTGGCCCGTTTCCCCCAAAATGTTTCGCTTTTTGCGTCCCTAATTTGATACGTCTCCCCCATGGTAAAGGTCACTGAATGGGCCATGTGTGGTGTGAGACGCCATGTTAATGTTAAATGCAATTCAATGGTGTGTGCACGGATTTTCCCCCATTCTGTAAAATGTACCCTGATGGAATGCTGCATTTAAAATGGATGCCAAGGCTGTGCGTTGTGCCACCTGACTGCAGTAGGTTAGCGGTCTAGTCGTCAGGTACCCAGCCACCCCTGCATTAGGACCTTCTAGAAGCTTCCAGCCTTTCTGGTAAAGGTAGAGCAGTAGAGTTGTCATGTGCAGAGACAGAGCTGTGACAGGAATGTGAGGGGACCTGCTGCCAGGGGATACCGCCACTTGGGCCTGTGTGCTGGACCCTGCACCCATCTATCCCCAGTCTACCGTCCCCAGGGCTAATGGAAGCCCCACTTCAGGAGTTCAGGCTGCTGTTTAGGAGGAGGGCCACGCTGCAGTGGGGGATGGTGTCAGCCTAGCGCCCTGTTTTGATGAAGCCCCCACTGACTGTTGACCTGGCCCTGTAGTGCCTGCTGCTCTGTTCCCCAGGCCCTTAAAGAAGGAGGGCCCCCCTAGGTCCCTGAAGTGCCGGGACCCTGCGCCACGCAAGGGCTGCGCCCAGAAGGGAAGGAGCATCTTGGGCCCCCTCCCAGGAGGTGAGGATTGGTACCCTGGGGCTTGCTGCTGGGACCGTCCGCTCCCCCCCCCCACCTTGTGCTGTGTGCCTGCCAAAGTGCTATACTGCCTACTTCTCAGCGCTATGCCTAGAAGAAGCGCTGTGTGCCTGCAAAGCGCTAACCTTGCCCAGGACTGTTGCAGCCTGCTGTGCCCTTGAAAGCGAAGGCCCACAAAGGAACTGATTGCCTGCAAAGCGCTATAATCTGGGAACGCTGTACCTGCTAAGCGCTGTGTTGCATGATCCTACAGCGCTGTGTTAGGAAGATTGTGCCCTCAAGGAGCTGTGCTGCCTGGAAGCGCTGTGGGAGCCCGGGGTAACATCAGAGGCAGGGGCTATCTTCAGGAGTACAGAGGGGGGCCTGAGGCACATTATCGGTGCCTGGCCCTCTGCCTTAAAGTACCGGAGGTGCAGCCTGCCCGGCAGAGCCCGCCCCCGGGACTAGTGTTTGGCTGCCACGAAGGCCGTCCTGCCCCCTGGAGACTGTAGTTGGGCCCCGTTGGCCCCTGGTAAACTGAAGCGGCCCAAAAGGAACTGAGGCTCCTGAGCTGGGCATCAACAGATCAGATGCCTAGGGTTGATGTATTAAATGGTGTACTCGCATCGAGGAGGATGCCCTATGCCAGGAGTTAAGCCTAGTGGTTGTATGCCCCAGGTTCATCTTCAGTACACCCCTGAGGTATAGGGAGATATATGCCCCAGGTGCTGATGTTGAGGTCCCTTTTTAAAGGTGTTTTACGCCTGACAGGTTTCAGATTTCCGTCCTGTTGTTAAAGCTGTTGATGCCATTCATATTTGCACAGTGTTGCTGGCCTAAGGAGTTTATCCACAAGGGGCTTCCATGACTAATGTTTATCCTTATGCAGAGGGCTGGCTGTTATATGCAGACTGATGTTACCAATGAGGTTAATATTTTACGCCTATTGATTGCTTGTATGCTGATGCCATGCATGAGGGGTCTTCACACCTAATGATTTATTTTACGCTCCAGTCTTCTACCCAGGTGATGCTAAGGATTAATACCTGTGTTGGCCCTGCGATATTAACCCTATGTTTATGCATTTGCTAACATCCTTTTCATTTCAGCTGGACACTAATGGACTTCCTTAACCCTTTTCTCACTTCTCCCATTTTTCCTTGTAAATAATCCCCCTGGTATTCATTGCTGTGGCGCCAGTTGACGCCCCCTCGTGATTACTGCTATTGTTGTGTTTTACCTTTGCAGGTTGGCGATAATACAACATTTATTCTTTTTCCAACCAGAAAAGGTGTTGTGCCTCCTTTGTAGTGGGCCTGGTGTGTCGTCTGTGGGTACTGCGTGGATGCTTCACACATGTCCTCTGAAGTTTGGCCTGCCCGCTCTGCTCCATGCTACCCCCTGTAGAACTGGTAACCCCATTTCTAACATAAAGCTTATAAAGCGCCTGGTTACCCAACAGTGTCCCAGCGCTAAGACATCGCAATCCATGACACCAAAGCCCTATCCCCCTCCCCCCCCAAAAGAGGCCACTGACCCCAGCAACGCAATAACTTTGCTACCGGAGCACTTCACACCAATCCCGCGGGGATGACTGAAAGAACCAGGTTTTAGGTTTTTCACGAAACATTGCTTCAGATGGATACAGCCTCAGTTCCAAAGGAAGGTTATTCCAGGCCTTAGCCTCGAGAAAACCAAAGGATCTACCTCCCGAACGTGCCTTTTGACAGTACCAACCTAGCTGTGCCCATAGATCTAAGATTCTGAGTGGGTCTGTAAGCAGTGAGTAACGGGCGCAGGTACCTTTGCCCTTTCTCATTGAAAATCCTGTGGCAGAAACACAGAGCCTTGAAGGTAATTCTGGCCTGTACTGGAAGCCAGTGTAATTCCCTCAAGGCTGCTCCCACCGATGCACGCCTTGGAATATTCAATATCATCCGGGCAGCTGCATTTTGGACCTTCTGTAAAATATTCAAATTACTCTCCGTGACCCTAAAATAGAGGACGTTGCAGTAGTCCAGACGTGATGTAACCAGGGCTTGTACAATGTTTGTGTTGGCATCTAATGGTAGTATATCCAAGATTTTGTGCAACATTCTTAGAATGCCAAAGCATACTCCTGCCACAGCTGATATCTGCTCTGCAAACGTTAAGGTGTTGTCAAACCAGACTCCCAATCTTTTTATCTTAAACTTTAGATTCGGTGTTAGTCCTAATTCCTCCGGCCACCACAGGTGTGACCAGATGGAGGGCTGTTTACCAACCACCATCATCTCCGTCTTTTCTACATTTAATTGCAGACAGCTGAACTTCATCCAATTCACAAGATCACTCAGGCAGGCTTTGCATTTAGGTGCAGCCTCTGCCTCCTTTTGCGCCAATGGGACAATCAACTGAGTGTCATCAGCATATGACACCAGTTTCACCCCATGTTTCAATACAATATCTGCCAAAGGGCGCATGTACACATTAAATAGAGTTGGACTGAGGGCAGAGCCCTGTGGTGCCTCTTGCGACAGAGGACATATCTTGGACTTAAAAGGACGTTGTGAGACCTGGAAGGATCTATTCTCCAGCAAGTGCTTGATTCATTCCCATGTGTTGCCTCTGGCACCGGCCTCCCACAGACGCTGCAAAAGATGGCCGTGGGAGACCGTATCAAACGCCGCACTCAATTCCAGTAAAATCAATGCTGCCGTCCTTCCATAGCAACTCCGAACCCAGGAGTAAGGCCTATTCGGTGCTGTGTACCGCCCTGAAATCAGATTCAGTTTCATGGAGAACCTGTTTTTCTTCCATGAAATTAGTCAACTGGATATTTCGAAATTTCTCTGCAATTTTTGCAATCAATCAATAAGGACATTTGTAAAGCTCACTACTTACCCGGGAGGGTCAAAAGGTGCAGGGAGGGGAGGGGGGGTGGGGGGTTGCTGCTAATGCTCGAATAGCCAGGTCTTGAGCAGTCTTCTGAAGGAGAGCAGATCTTGGGTCTGCGGTAGGAGGATAGGGATATTTCCAGGTCTTGGCGGCAAGGTGGGTGAACGATCTGCCGCCGGAGGTCGCTCTTCGGATGCGGGGGACTGTTGCGAGGGCAAGGTCAGCAGAGCAGAGCTGGCGGTTGGGGGTGTAGAAGCTGATTCGTCTGTTGAGGTATGCTGTTCCGGTGTTGTGGAGTGCCTTCTGTGCGTGGGTGAGGATCTTGAAGGTGATCCTCTTGTTGACGGGGAGCCAGTGCAGGTCTCTCAGGTGGGGTGTGATGTGGCTGTGGTGAGGGATGTCGAGGATCAGGCGAGCAGAGGCATTTTGAATGCGCTGGAGTCATTTCACGAGTTTGCCCAAGGCTCCTGCGTAGAGGGCGTTTCTGTAGTCCAGCCTGCTGCTGACAAGGGCCTGGGTGACCGTTCTTCTTGTTTCGGTGGGGATCCACCTGAAGATCTTGCGGAGCATGCAGAGGGTGTTGAAGCAGGACGACAAGATGATGTTGACCTGCTTTGTCATGGAGAGAGTAGAGTTGAGGATGAACTCTAGGTTGCGTGCGTGGTCGGTGGGTGTTGGAGCTGTTTCCAGTGCGGTCTGCCACCAGGAGTCGTCCCAGGCCGAGGGGGTGGAGCCGAGGATGAGGACTTCCGTTTTGTCAGAGTTTAGCTTCAGTCAACTGTTCTTCATCCACTCAGTGGCGGCTTTCATTCCTTCGTGGAGGTTGGTTTTGGTGGTGAGGGGGTCCTTGATGAGGGAGAGGATCAGTAGGGTGTCGTCGGCGTAGGAGATGATGTTGAGAGCAAAATAAGGAAGCAGAAATACAGGTCTCAAATTTTCTGGGATCGCCAGATCTAAATATGGTTTCTTTAATAGTGGTATCACCATTGCGTGTTTCCAATTACTTGGAACTTGCCCTGAGCTGAAGGACATCTTCAGCAAATTAGTAAGCACCGGTGCAATAGCTTCCTTCCCTCGCAGTAACATGTTTGGAGGAATCATATCCAAGGGGCAGCCTGATTTGACCACTGCCATGAGTTTTAGTCCGTGACTTTTCCCAGGTACAGCTATACTTCCTTATGTAGGCTTACCTTGATAGTATGTTGGCAGTCCATAGTCTGGAGCTAATATATGTATAAATCTGTCAAGATTCATCCGTAATGGCGCCTGCACTACAAACTGTAAAGTACGTGTAAGTTTCTTTGTTTAAATGTCAACATGGCACGCTACGGCGCGCTCATGTCTTAGCATCCGCTCAGTGTTCTATCATGATGGCACGCACTTTTGAAGAGAATGTTTCTCTTCAAAAGTGCGTCCCTCGAGTCAATGCCGTACACAGTAATTATTAAGCAGTTTGTGTCAGTTGTTCTCTGGACTTGACTTGGACAGGCTGCGCTCCTGTAATCTGCTGTATTATGCTTCAATAAAGTATTTCCTGATACTTTCACCATCTGCTTCCTGCCTCATCGCTTCTCTACATATTGGCGACAAGCATCTCGGCGACTCCGGCGATTTTATCAGCATTTTACCATTTTTGCGCATTTCCTTTCAATTACCTTCATTTGTGTGTGCGTTTCGCTTACCTCATTGTTGATCTGCTCTACCATTCCTGGAAACCTCGTCATCTTACGACACTGCGCTGAGCCCTGAGGTATTTCTTCAGTTTTTTACAATTTTGGGATATCAGCGCTTGATTCGTCTAGCGGTCAATGACGCGTATGACATCACTTTAACCACGTCATCACGTTCATGCCCAGATGGCCATGTTTATTCACTCGTTTCTATGACAACGCTTCAACGAGTG
Organism: Lissotriton vulgaris; assembly: GCF_964263255.1. NCBI lineage: Eukaryota > Metazoa > Chordata > Amphibia > Caudata > Salamandridae > Lissotriton > Lissotriton vulgaris. Next base: position 85,210,129 of record NC_141699.1, read on the forward strand.
ATTTTCGAGTTGATTTTCTTCAACGAGTGATTTTCAAGTTGGTTTTCTTCACTTTAAAACAGCGAGCGCACCTAATTCAAAAGGTATTTACTTTAAATTTACAAGAAAAAAGACTTTCTGCTTTTTGTTTCAACTACATTATATACTGTTATTACAATTTTACAAGAACTTTACAAAGCTTCCTGTTTTAATTATTTTATCATGGCCACTAGTCAACAAATTGTTTATTTGAACCATTTTTTACCCAACCTGGTAAACCTAAAGAGTCATGGAAGTTGTGGTTCATAAGTTTTGAAAATTACTTAGTGGCAATTGGAGCAGATGAATACTCTGCAAAAAGGAAGCTGGCCATTTTATATAGCCATTTGGGTACTGCAGGAAAAGAAATTTTTAACAATCTTCCATTGTCTGTACCTCCATCAGGAGATGGAGAAGTATGGAATGTTTTCACAGATGCAGTTTTAAGATTGAATAAAAAATTTATTGATCAGCCAAGTGTTATGATGGAACGTTTCAACTTCATGAAAAAGAAACAACATCAAGATGAGTCTGTGGAAGACTTCATCTCTGTTTTGAGAAATTTGGCTGCGGAATGCAATTTTGGAGCATATCTAGACACTGTTTTAAGAGACCAGTTTGTCTACAACTGCTATCACAAAAAAATCCAGGAAAGGATTTTAAGTTGTCGTGACCCCACGTTAAATGAAGTGTTAGATATGGCCAAAAGTGTAGAAAGGTCGATTGTCTCTTCCAGATGCATCACCGATGGAAATTCTCTTCAACATGAAAAGGATGTACAAATTAATGCTGTTCTTCAAAAAAACTCATCATTTAAACCTTTTCAAAAGAAGTTTAATTCTTATTGCTTTAGATGTGGATCAAAAAGTCACCTTAGTAACAGCCCCACATGTCCTGCGTTGGGTAAAAAGTGTACTTTTTGTAGCAAAATTGGCCACTTTAATATTGTTTGCAGAAACAGGAAAGGAGTTAGAATCAATAATATTTCTTCTGTTGAAGATCCTCATGTAAATGTTTCCAATGTTGACATGTCTTTCTTGCAATCCCCATTTGATGATCTTCACATTAACTCAATTCAAAATGTTGATTCTAACCTGTCCATTCCTGAGAGGAAAATTCTCTCCATTGATTTAGTTGAGCTTGATCTCGACACTACACATGTCAAAGACCCCACTTGCTGTGTAATTGTTGATGGTGTAAAATTGGATATGATGGCAGATTCCGGGGCACCTGTTACCATCATCTCTAATACCTTATTTGATGAAATCTGGAGCAAAAGTGTAACTTTATCTCCTCTTGACATCATTCCCAAAGCCTATAATAGGAAAAGTATTGATATGTTAGGATATTTTATTTCAAGAATTGAATGTTTGGGTAGGTTTACCACTACGAAAGTGTATATTGCTATTGATGGAAAACTTATTGTTGGATGGCAAGATTTGGCTAGAATGGGTTTGAAATTGGTTCCTGGTTCTGATACACCAGTTCAAATCAATGAGACCTCAATTTTTAATGTAGTTCATGAGGAAGACTTGGAGATTCAGAATTTAATATCTGAATTTCCGGAGGTTTTCAAAGATTCCGTGGGCTACATCAAAGATTTTGAGCATCTGATCAGATTGAAACCCAATGCCATTCCTGTCTGCCATAAACTGAGAATGTTCCTTTGAATGTAAGAGATGAGCTTAAAAAAGTCCTAGACAACTTAGTTTCAGAAGGTATTATTGTCCCTACGAATTCTTCTTTATGGGTTAGTCCCATAGTTGTCGTTAAGAAAAAGGATTCCTCGATTCGTTTGTGTGCAGATTTGCGCTCCCTTAATCAAAACATCATTGTGGATTGCCATCCCCTACCTAAAATTCAAGAATTGTTGACAGGCATTTCGGAATCCAGAATTTTCTCACTTTTGGACCTCAAGAGTGCGTACCATCAGATTCCTCTCTCGAGGTCCTCCTCTGAGTTAACAACTTTCATAACTCCTTTCGGGGCATTCAAAAATCTCAGACTCCCTTTTGGTTTGGCTTCTGCCGCCAGTGTCTTCCAAAAATTCATGGACACAATTTTGCATGACATCCCAAATGTACAAGCCTATCAGGATGATGTTCTGATTCATTCGAAAAATAGATCAGAGCATTTTAAAGTGTTAAGGAAAGTTTTGTCTCGCTTTCAAGAAGTTGGCATAACTCTGGGTGTTAAGAAATGTATATTTATGGTAAAAGAACTGGACATAGTATTTCTGCACATGGTATTAAACCCAAGATTTGTTTAACCAAAGCCATTTCCAATGTTGCTGTCCCTAAAGATAAGGATGCCTTAAGATCATTTCTTGGGCTTGCTGAGTACTATTCACGCTTCATCCAAAATTATTCTCAGTTTGTCCAACCTCTCCGCACCTTACTCAAGAAAGATATTAAATTCATTTGGTCTGAAGAAGCCAACAAGGCTTTTGACACTGTTAAAAAGGTTATTGTTGAAGCACCTGCCCTATCATCATTCAATCCAAGTTTAGAATGTACCATTGCTGTTGACGCTAGTCAAAGGGGTTTAGGTGCAGTGTTAACTCAAAGAGACTCTTGTAGGGAGAATACTATAGGTTTTGCGTCAAGAGCCTTAAATGTAGCTGAGTCTCATTATAGCACTATTGAAAGAGAAGCCCTTGCCTGTTCCTGGGCAATTGAGAAATTTAAAACATTTATCTGGGGATCTCACTTTATTCTCCTCAGTGATCACAAGCCCTTACTTCATCTTCTCAATGGTAATGGTACAGGCAAGGCTTCTTCTAGATTAGTTCGCATTTTGTCTAAACTACATGAGTACAATTTTACCATTAGACACATTTCAGGTGGCAGTAATTTGCGAGCTGATGCTCTTTCAAGACTTACTTTACTTGAAAATGATGTTGAGGATGATTCTGTTGATGACGTTGAGTGTGTGGTAGCATCCATAGAAGAGTTGGTCCTTTCACCTTTTTGTATATCAGAGACTGAATGGAAGCATAGTTGCTCTGAAGATTCAGTTCTTCTCAATGTTAAAAATCTAATTGTTTCTGGGTGGCCAAGAATTCGCTCTCTTCCTGCGCCCTTGAAAGTCTTTGCTCAAGTGTCTGGTGAACTTTCCATTGCTAATGATGTCATTTTTAGGGGTGATTTATGTGTCCCTCCTTTAGGTATTAGAAAAAAACTTTTTGACTTTGCTCATCAGGGACACCTTGGCGTTGGCAGCACCTCAAGGAAATTGAAGGAACACTTTTGGTGGCCTGGTTTAGATGGGGATGTTTCTAACTGGATTGAGTCTTGTTCTACTTGTCTGGTTTCGGATAAGCACTGGAAAACACCCCTTTTACCTTTGCATACAGTTCCTTTTTCTGCTGAAGCTTGGCAAAAGCTGGCTATTGATTTCTCTGGTCCTTGGGAGGTGTTACCTAGTAATAAACGTTTTATTGTTTCACTAGTTGACTATCATTCTAAGTGGTGCGCTTTTGAGTTCTCAGACTCTCCCACTTCTGTTGCTGCCATTGATTTCCTCAGTAAAATTTTTCTCTCTGAGGGTCCCCCTAGAGAATTAGTCAGTGACAATGGCTCTCATTTTTGTTCATCCTCTTTTGAGTCATTTCTTAAGTCATATGATATCAAACATCTTAAAGTGGTACTATACTCTCCGTCATCCAATGGACTAATTGAGAGGATGAATAGGTTTTTCAAGGAGGGAATACAGACCGCTGTATCTTCTAGTTTGGATGTAGAAAAATTCCTTAGGGGCAAATTATGGTCTTATTTAGTTACCCCTCATAGTACAACTGGTGTTTCCCCTTTCAGACTCCTGAGGAAGAGAAATCCTAATGGGAACATTTGCCCGTCTTGGTTAAAAGACTTGAAAAATAAGGACAACTCTTGTTTAGCTTGCCTTGACAAAGAAATTGTCAAAGCAAATGTTGCTTCTAAGCAATTGACCCAAGAAAGAAATTTTAATTCAAAATTTCTTTCTCCTATTCAACCCTTCCACGTTGGAGACTGGGTCATGATTAAATTCAATAACAAGGTTAAGAAAGGTCTTTCGACCTTCTCCTTACCTACACAGGTCCTTAAAGTATCTAAGGGATCTCTTTTTCTTGATGGAAGGGGGTGGTGGAGTAAGCGTGTCATTGTCAGACTCACTCCTGAACAGGCAAGAAAAATTTCCACTACCAAATATGTAAATGAATCGTCCTCTTGTTCCTTTTTCCCTTTAGGTACTACCTCTGACGAAGACACACTTGCTAATTCTTCTTCTTCTCGAATTTCACTTTCTAACTCAAACTTTGTTACAGATTCTCAGATTGAAGAAACAACATGTGATGCTGCTGTTGACCCTCATGTTGTTGCAACTTCTTCTCTTGTTTCCTCTGACAGGTCTCACAGGAATTGTTCCCTTCCAGCTCGTTTTAAAGATTATTTTCTTTCTTAAATTCTAACTTTTTATTGTCGTTTTATTTTCTTTTATTTATGTAAATAGGGAGAAGATGTAAAGTACGTGTAAGTTTCTTTGTTTAAATGTCAACATGGCACGCTACGGCGCGCTCATGTCTTAGCATCCGCTCAGTGTTCTATCATGATGGCACGCACTTTTGAAGAGAATGTTTCTCTTCAAAAGTGCGTCCCTCGAGTCAATGCCGTACACAGTAATTATTAAGCAGTTTGTGTCAGTTGTTCTCTGGACTTGACTTGGACAGGCTGCGCTCCTGTAATCTGCTGTATTATGCTTCAATAAAATATTTCCTGATACTTTAACCATCTGCTTCCTGCCTCATCGCTTCTCTACACAAACGTACTTCAGACGCCTTGTCAAGGACGTCATTGTGCGTAATTTTGTTTGCAGTGCACCGCGCTCACTCGGCCGAGTGAGCTGCTATAGCGGAAGTTCAGTTACGAGCTTTCTTGTCTGTGCTGGATGTTCGTTATTTCGGCGGAACTGTGAGTAACTGAATCTTTGTCCGAAGTCTGGTCCTGGGCTATTTTGATTTGATTATTATGTCACTGGAGCAGAATGTAGCGGTGGTCAACTGAGGCAGCGCATTGCCGTTTCTTTTCTTCTTGGAATTCATGCTTGTGAGGAATCTAGCGTGGGCGTTTGGAGATTCTACATAGCGGAGCGCAGTGGTTATTTCAAAGTGCCACGCGCTACCTTGTATGCTGTGGTGTATCGGACTACAGGAATAGCAGAGCGCAGTGGTAATCTTACTACGCGTTACCGTGTATTCTACGAACTAGCCTGATCATTCGCATCGCGGAACGTGGTGGTGACTACTGAACCACATGTTACCGTATATGTTGGGCTTTTCTGGATATAATAAATAGCGGAGCGTAGTGGTAAGGTTAGCCACACGTTCCCGTGTATTTGGTGAAGAATTAGTGTTATTCGCGGAGCGTGGTGGTGACTAGATAACCATACGTTACCGTGTTTGTTTCTTTCTTGTTGAGTTAACGGGGAACTATGAATGGACTGTCTGGAGAAATATATTCTATTGGTACAAAGACTGACTAACCACCACACCAGTCACCTATGTGTTCTTCGACAAAGTCTGTGGTGTATGAAAACTCTTTGTTTTGTTCCAGTTTATAATGTTACCAGAACAATCTTCACTTACCCTTTGAGCAAAGGGATGAAACTTGTGTTTGACTCCGCTATCTCATCTCCCACATTGGTTGGATATATAGTTGCCTTGTTCAGAGACCTTGGTATGTGAGTGAGGGAGAAATAGATATAATCTCTGATGTCAGCACATGATTGTATGAGAGTTCAACTGTGTGTATTCTGTTCTATAGAAGCCACCTTCATACCGAGCCAGAACCAGGAATAGATTATACACTCCAGGAAACGATGTATGTTGGAAAAGGTATCCCTATGTATAAACCTAGGGAGATCATTGGAGTGTAGATATTGTATGCACAATTTACATCTGTGTCTTTTGTTGTTTCAGGTCCTATATCCCTCGCTGCTCCTTTCCCTTTCCTTTCCCTCGCCTGATCCCTCGAACACCCTGTATTATCGACATCGGGGTGTTGGTGATATCAGGAGGTGGACCATTACTCGCTGGATCTGGATTCCGCGAAGTCCTTGGACATACAACCCTCACAGTGTTATGGTAGGGCACACTCAGTCTCCAGACTTTGCACAGTCCTGCAGACCGACATTCAAACGCCAGCAGTTTTCTGGTTCAGGAGGACGTTAACACTTAGCACATGTAGTAGGTACACTTAAACATGTCAATAACAGAAGGCAAATACAGAGCCAGGTGTTCCCAGCCTGGGTGTAGGGTCCCCAGTCAGGTCACAGCTCATAAGAGGTGGTGTGTTGAGAACCCTCGGCGGGTAATGAACTGAGGTGGTACTACTGGGCCAAGGATATAGGTAGAGGGCACAGCCTGAGGGCAGTATCTGGGTGAGCAGTGGCTACTGGACAAGGTTTAGACCCCTTCTAGCAGGTACTTCTGACATGGATATAAGAAAAAAGAATCCAATCCAATATCTAAAAAAATACTGAAATTCCTCACTTATGATTCCCTGCAAAGCCAAAACGTCACCCTAATGCAGTGCTTCCCAAACTTTTTAGAAACACGACCCACATTTTCAAATGACAGACTTTCGCGACCCACCTTGCTATAATGGACAATAGTCCGGTGATTTTTTTAATGTAGCTAAAGCATCGTGTGGTAACGCACATATTCCACTGAAGTGGATACTAAACATTCACCGTCATACAGTTTTACTTCTAAAACTCTACTACATACAAATGATAATGTGCATAAATCTGGTTTCAGTGAATATTTATTATTTGTGCATCACCAAGTAAAGTATATTGATTTGTTCTGATCCAATTAACATCTTTGTTCTCATAACACTTCAGAATTACAAAAAAAGTGGTTTGTTTTTGCTTTTCTAACTGCTGAATGTGTATGGCTTATTACAGATAATTACATTTCTCTCTGTGTTACAAAGAAATTACATCCTACAATGTATCCTCTCACACTTCATGTGCCCCAGCAAGATTGTCACGTGATTCACTTTACTTTTCCTTACTCTAACAACATCATTAAACATTTCTCTAGTGGCGGCTAGGGAACAGTAGAAGTAGTAGGGCGTTAATACTGGAATCCAATTATACTATGTGATTGCGTAAAATGAGCAAACCCAACTTATTTTAGAGTGGATCTGGGGCATCTCCTGTAGAGAAAAGTTTGGAGAAAACAGGGCCAAATTGTACATTTTAACACAAGTTTTTGCATAGGTTGACTAGCGTTCTAATTGCACTAAAGGGCCAGTCAAGAAACAGCTAAACTTATGTGGTGTCACAAGCACACCTGATCATTTACAAGGGTGTTCAGGTTCATCCGCCCTGAGAAATGTATGAAAAGGTGTGGATTTTTCAGCACAATTCCCTTAAAAATGTACTAAAGATGTATGTATTGCAGACAGTTGAAATAGTCTGACAAAGCAATGTCAGCTGTCAAATCATTTTTACAATCTAACACCTTCCTTCGCTTCAATTTTCCATCTGGTCCTTTTCAAATAGATTCTCAGTCATCTGCTATGACTGAGAATCGATTTGCGAGAAACCTTGGACTTAAAATCATACTTTATACACGTGAGATCATAGGCAGCAGAGTTGTATCTCTGCTACAGGCTCACCAAGCAATGCTACCGTTCAATTACCAAGAGCTTACAAGTCCAGACAGCAGACCGGTGTCATCAACATGCTCAGACCCATAAGAGCAACACAGATAATATCATAGAAAGATTTATCAATAGACATGATGATATGTCTACACAAGTCATGACAGAGTATCAACAGCACTAACTGCTCTCTGGTACCAAGAAACCAAAATAAGCAATGGGTCTTATGACCCCAGTAAGAATGGTCACATGCGTTTCTGAAATACATTAAACAACGTGCTGTCAGAAGTAACCCTGAGCGTGACACTAGTGAACAGCTCAATCTGAAGCACAGCGTGCAGTTAGAAGTAACCCTGAGCGTGACACTGGTGAACAGCTCCATCTGAAGCACAGCGTGCAGTTAGAAGTAACCCTGAGCGTGACACTGGTGAACAGCTCAATCTGAAGCACAGCGTGCAGTTAGAAGTAACCCTGAGCGTGACACTGGTGAACAGCTCAATCTGAAGCACAGCGTGCAGTTAGAAGTAACCCTGAGCGTGACACTGGTGAACAGTTCAATCTGAAGCACAACGTGCAGTTAGAAGTAACCCTGAGCGTGACACTGGTGAACAGTTCAATCTGAAGCACAGCGTGCAGTCAGAAGTAACCCTGAGCGTGACACTAGTGAACAGCTCAATCTGAAGCACAGCGTGCAGTTAGAAGTAACCCTGAGCGTGACACTGGTGAACAGCTCAATCTGAAGCACAGCGTGCAGTCAGAAGTAACCCTGAGCGTGACACTAGTGAACAGCTCAATCTGAAGCACAGCGTGCAGTTAGAAGTAACCCTGAGCGTGACACTAGTGAACAGCTCAATCTGAAGCACAGCGTGCAGTCAGAAGTAACCCTGAGTGTGACACTGGTGAACAGCTCAATCTGAAGCACAGCGTGCAGTCAGAAGTAACCCTGACCGTGACACTAGTGAACAGTTCAATCTGAAGCACAACGTGCAGTCAGAAGTAACCCTGAGCGTAAAAGGTGAACAGCTCAATCTGAAGCACAGCGTGCAGTCAGAAGTAACCCTGAGCGTGACACTAGTGAACAGTTCAATCTGAAGCACAGCGTGCAGTCAGAAGTAACCCTGAGTGTGACACTAGTGAACAGCTCAATCTGAAGCACAGCGTGCAGTCAGAAGTAACCCTGAGCGTGACTCTGGTGAACAGCTCAATCTGAAGCACAGCGTGCAGTCAGAAGTAACTCTGAGCGTGACACTGGTGAACAGTTCAATCTGAAGCACAACGTGCAGTCAGAAGTAACCCTGAGCGTGACACTGGTGAACAGCTCAATCTGAAGCAAAGCGTGCAGTCAGAAGTAACCCTGACCGTGACACTAGTGAACAGCTCAATCTGAAGCACAGCGTGCAGTCAGAAGTAACTCTGAGCGTGACACTGGTGAACAGTTCAATCTGAAGCACAACTTGCAGTCAGAAGTAACCCTGAGCGGGACACTGGTGAACAGCTCAATCTGAAGCACAGCGTGCAGTCAGAAGTAACCCTGACCGTAACACTAGTGAACAGCTCAATCTGAAGCACAGCGTGCAGTCAGAAGTAACTCTGAGCGTGACACTGGTGAACAGTTCAATCTGAAGCACAGCGTGCAGTCAGAAGTAACTCTGAGCGTGACACTGGTGAACAGTTCAATCTGAAGCACAACGTGCAGTCAGAAGTAACCCTGAGCGTGACACTGGTGAACAGCTCAATCTGAAGCACAGCGTGCAGTCAGAAGTAACCCTGAGCGTGACTCTAGTGAACAGCTCAATCTGAAGCACAGCGTGCAGTCAGAAGTAACCCTGACCGTAACACTAGTGAACAGCTCAATCTGAAGCACAGCGTGCAGTCAGAAGTAACCCTGAGCGTGACACTGGTGAACAGCTCAATCTGAAGCACAGCGTGCAGTCAGAAGTAACCCTGAGTGTGAAACTGGTGAACAGCTCAATCTGAAGCACAGCGTGCAGTCAGAAGTAACCCGGAGCGTGACTCTGGTGAACAGCTCAATCTGAAGCACAGCGTGCAGTCAGAAGTAACCCTGAGCGTGACACTAGTGAACAGCTCAATCTGAAGCACAGCGTGCAGTCAGAAGTAACCCTGAGTGGGAAACTGGTGAACAGCTCAATCTGAAGCACAGCGTGCAGTCAGAAGTAACCCTGAGCGTGACTCTGGTGAACAGCTCAATCTGAAGCACAGCGTGCAGTCAGAAGTAACCCCAACTGCAAAAGTTCACTTTATGTAAGGAGCGCTGTTGTAATCCGAGTACCTTTGTAGTAAAAAGGCAGGACTAGGAAACTTCTTGGTCACTCTAAATTCCACAAGTGCCTTAGAGAAAGGAGGTATGTAAGCTCTAGGTAGGACACCCACCAGGAGCAAGGTCTTATCTGCTCAGACTCCTTACCCAACTGACTCTTACAGCTAGGGCTTGCTTTTGCGCTGGGGGCACTGGTGCGACAGTGGCACCCCCCCCCCCCCTCCCCTCTAGTGATCTCCTTCTCCAGATTCCTTCACTACCACCCTCTAACAGTGCCCCTCGTCTCACCATAGCCCCTCTGACATCCATTTTTTTTTATATCATTACTTATATTTTATTCACACTCAGTTCTGTGATCTGCATAGAAAACATTCTTTGCAGCAGGCACAGTAACCCTCTGCGTTACTTTAGGAGTCAAAACTGCTACAACAAAACTCGATTTCTCTCTGGCAAGAACATTAATGATCTTGTTAGTTATCTTGACATTTTATTGTTGCCTGAAAACTGCTGGACAAAAAAGGAACTCTGCCGCACGCGTGTTTATCCCCGAAGGAGAGCCACTGGTATTATGCGATTGTGGGGCCTCTGCAATTTTCGCATAACTATAGATTTGCCGATTTTGCCACATAATCCATCACCTGCGGCATAACTGCGGCATAATCTGCAGAATTTAACAAAAACAATATGTGTTTCTAGTGCAAACAGTTCAAAAGTTACTAAAAATGCAACAAAACATGTTGCCACGCAGTGGAATGACTTTTGCAAACCTGGACTGGTCACCTTTTTGCTGCTTATTGATATATTTCATTGTTAAATTGGTACCAAAGTAATGCAACTAAGGCCCAGAAGGTGTTACGCTGTTAAAAATGATGAAAGAAATGGAGTAATACGATTACAAAATGTGCTACATTATGCTGCATAATTTCCCTTTTCTTTCCGCATAATTATTCAATCCTGCTACATAATTACTCAACCATGCCGCATAATTTGGCTCTCTCATGCCACATAATGTTAGTGGCCCGGCCCGTAAGTTATTTTTAATCACATTGCGGCCCCCACCGCGGTCAGCGCCAGGTGTGGCTGCACCGGTCGCACAGTCCTAAAGCATGGCCAGCTCAGCCCGGAATCCTCACACACCACTCACAACAACCATCACTCAAAACAAACAACATAAGGCGTAGATATGGCACATCCTTCATGAGGGCAAGAGAAGGTGTAGATACAACAAGCGCTAAGAGATCTGTGTAGAAAGAAGGTTTAATCCTTCAATCAGGGTTCTTATAGAGCACCGCTAATCACCCCTTAGGGTCTGAAGGCGCTGGGGAAGGTTGCACATGTTCACATGTTACTTCACTTTGCGAGAACATGGTCCCTAACACGGGAAGATCATTTTCCCACTAATAAATCCCCAGCCAAGCTGCAAAGCGAGTGCAGGATTTTTCAAGTTTCCATTTTGCAGAGTTTTTCTATTCATAAGGGCACTGAGTAAAAACATAACAGTATCGGTTTCTACAAAGGAGACCTTCTGCAGGAGCACTTTTTTAGTCTTGATAGACACAAAGGGCTCATTAACACATAAAATCCCAGTAAAGAACGGTTTGAGACAAGGGTGCATTCTGGCACCCTTGCTTTTTTCAATTTTCTTGGCAGATCTCCCCGCTGCCCTGGAAGTTGAAAGAAGTGCAAGTCCACGTATGAACTGCAATAAAGTGTCATGCCTTTTATATGCCGATGACCTTGTGATCTTGGATCAAACCGAAATGGGCCTCCAAAGGAAATTAAATGTTTTTAAAGAATATTGTGATAAAAAGTTTTTAACTGTAAATATGGAAAAAACTAAGATCCTATGCTTTGGAAAGAGGGTAAATAATTTTAATTGGTTTTTAGGACAGGAAAAACTAGACGTAGTAGGTGAATACAAATATTTAGGCCTCTGGTTTAATAGCTCACTAAAGTGGAATACCCAAGTGGAGGCACAAACGGCTAAGGCTTATTCCTCGGTCTGTGGTCTAAAAAAATTCAATAAAGATTACGGCGACATGTCACACAGACCGCTTTTAAAGGCATTTGAAGCGATGATCCCCCCACAAGTGCTTTATGGTGCAGAGGTGCTTTACCTGAGTGGTAAAAGAGGGTGGGACCGGGAAGAAGGTAAAATTTTGAAAATGTTGTTGGCCTTACTAAATAGCTCCATGATTCAAGCTATCAGAATGGAGGTGGGATTGACATCATGGGATGTAAAGACTCAAACGTCCTTAACCACATGGCTGCTGGGCGTTTCCCCCCCCCCCCTGTGCTGGAAAATGCCATTTTAGTGGCACCATGACGAGCTCAGCTCGTCATCAGCACATGACACCCGTGGGTGATGACGAGCTGAGCTCGTCATCAGCATCGAAAGGGTTAATAAGATTTTGGAACCGACAGGAGTCTGGTGGTGAAGAGAAGGTATCGATTTGGTGTAGAGAGGAAATTCAAGCAAGCAGCTTACGCTGGGCGCGAGATGTGAAGAAAACTCTCCAGACGGTAGCCGCGCGCTTGAAATTGAGCCTCTCTCCACCATTGTGGAATATAGTCTGCACTAAAAAAATGCTTAGAGACAAAGGGCTTGAATTTTCCAGATCACAAGACATGGACTATCTGAGGTTAAAAAAATCAGTGAATTGGGTAAAGAATGAATGGGAAAAGGAGGTCCGGTTCCCATATTTGGATTTACTGCCCAATAGATGGCTAAGACACGAAATCTTAAAAGGCTCGGGTGGGCCTAAACCCATGGAAGATTGAAAGAAAAATAAGAATGGCCCTGATCCACCCGGACGGAACCTGTAAATGTGGCCTAGGAGTAAGAAATTCTATTTTACATATATTGTTTGATTGTACATGGATTTTAGCAATTCGGAAAACCTTTTAACGTCCAATTTTTTTTAAATATCAGGTGACCTCCCGTGCAGATGCCATTGACCTCCTTACAGAAATGTCTTTTTTGGATATTACTATTGCATTGGGGAAATTTCTGAAAGCAACAAGAGAATATATAACGGAGGTAGCAAAGGAGGGCGAGAGAGATTAAAAAGTACAGTGTTTCCCAATTTTATGGTATGGTTTTACAAGTGTTGTAAATGTGTAAAATGAATTGTAGTTTTAAAGATCTTTTATCACTATGTGTAATCCATTGCCCTATGTATGGTTTATAGACTATTGTCTAAATAAACTTTGTTATCAACTTCAAACTAGTCTCGATAGAGAACACGTGCAAAAATGTTGCAAAAGTCACAATTTTTTGCACAGATTTGGCAAAGCAACATACAACGTCCACAAAGTTGAAAGGCTTTCCAAAAAAAGAGTTGCAACTTCACATACCCTTACATCTGACCAATGGAGATTTACAGCCTGCAAGAAGTTTTGACTGGAATCAGGCCCCTGAGATGTGTTGCAGGACAGAAAGAGGTTAGTCCCAAAAAGGAATATACTGCAGGCGAAGGACCAACAGCTGATGCAGACTTCAAAACGCAAGTCATTTTGAAAAATGCAGGCTTTCTGGTGACATTTCTCCCTCTGTCTTGTCGAGTCATCCTGTGCACCGTGACAACTTTATTGGGCTTCAGGCAAAATGACATTGTGCAATTTGGACACTCCCTTTCCTTAAGCACATATGTCCTTTTTAGCCTATTTCTTGCAATCTGGCACCTTCTTGTGGACATCCGAGGTGGAACCTAAGGTATCAGAATGTATTGGCCTTAATGTAGAGACAGCCCTGAACTCTAGCAACCCTTTAACTTTGTTCAATATTTTGGAACGGGGTAAACGGATGGAGTCGTATTCAGAAATAACAAAAAAGAAAGGAGACAAACATGAATAGAAATCGTGTCTGCAATCCAGGATTCCGTGATGTGGTTCAAGAATTCAAATCCTGAACTAGGCATCAGATTTACTGGTGCCGACTGAAAATGTCTTCATGGTCTGCCATCTTTTGTAAGTAAAACTGTAGTCGGATTTACAATCTCTTTGAAAAGTGACAGAAAGATACCACAGGCCTGGTGAGGTCCTGATCCGATGTATGGATGGCTCAGAGCCAACAGGCACCTTCACGCCATAATAACCAAACCCACAAGCCACCATTTATAGAAGAGGACAGCTTACAGGGCTAAAATGGACTGATATTAGCTGTTGCTGGAAAGTAACAGTTGTCCCCCTCTTTTATCAGGTCTCGCCTAGTCAGCGCTTGCGCGGTCTTTTTGAGACATGCTGTATTCATGATATGGGCATAAAGCCCCGCCCACTATCCGGCCCTCTTTTTAATTGGTCCCGGTCCCTGTCCTTTGTAAATGGTGGCTTTTCATTGGTCAAAAGGCTTAGTAGTCCCTCCTTAGTACCGCCTTATCTGTTCTTGTAAATTCCCATGAGGACACTCCTGTTACATCGGTTGTTACTCCCTAGGTTTTAATTACATCCTCAAGGAACTATTTTCTTACAAGGCTTCAGGCAAGACACACACTTGGTCCTAAACTAGGCCAGCAGTGGTTACTTCGCTCACTAGAGCCTCTCACATTTATATGAGACCGTCTATAAATTTCCCTTCATGAGCTCTACACAGAGTACAACCTAATCTGAAATTAATGTAATAATTCTTTTGTCACATTTCAAACCTACTAATTGTATATATAGACAGAGCTATTTGAATGTACTTGTAGTAAGGTCTTGCATGCAATGCATTGTGTGAAGGGTGGATTTACCATATCTTCTGCAGGGTGCAGTACCATATGGGACCAAAAGAGGACCGCAGTGCTGGGGCCTTGCTCACTAGGGACCTCTAGGGGCACTTTGCGGTACTGCACCTAGGCATGCAGTGCTGGTGCCTTGCTCACCAGGGACCTCTAGGAGCAGCTTTCTGTACTTCACCCAGACATACAATGCTGGTGCCTTGCTCACCAGGGACCTCTAGGAGCAGCTTTCTGTACTGCACCCAGACATGCAGTGCTGGTTCCTGGCTCTCTAACGACCTCTAGGAGCAGCTTGTGGTACTGCACCTAGACATACAATGCTGGTGCCTTGCTCACCAGGGACCTCTAGGAGCAGCTTTCCTTACTGCACCAAGACATGCAGTGCTGGTTCCTTGCTCCCTAGGGACCTCTCGGAGCAGCTTGCGGTACTGCACCCAGACATACAATGCTGGTTCCTGGCTCTCTAAGGACCTCTAGGAGCAGCTTGTGGTACTGCACCTAGACATACAGTGCTGGTGCCTTGCTCACTAGAGACCTCTAATAGAAGCTTGCGGTACTGCACCTAGACTCACAGTGCTGGTGCCTTGCTTACTAGAGACCTCTAATAGAAGCTTGCGGTACTGCACCTAGACTCACAGTGCTGGTGCCTTGCTCACTAGAGACCTCTAATAGAAGCTTGCGGTACTGCACCTAGACACGCAGTGCTGGTGCCTTGCTCACTAGGAGCAGCTTGCGGTACTGCACTGAGACATACAATGCTGGTTCCTGGCTCACCAGGGACCTCTAGAAGCAGCTTCAGTACTGCACGGAGGCATACAATGCAGGTCCTGGCTCACTACGCAAGCATTTGCAATGCACTATGTCTGCACTTTGACTGTTGTTGGGGTAGTAAATACAACAGTTATCAGGGATCAGTGGGCCCGTCAGGGGTCTGGGCCCGGTGCCCCAGTTACACCACTGGGAGCCAAGCCCCTGCCTATGCATATTGTTGTGTTAAATGCCATTTACGTAAGAAGTTATATATTCAAGAAGTTATATTAATGAATCAACCCCAGATACGAAGTCAGAGCACGGTGGGAAGCACCCGTAGCTCTGCAGAATGTCACAAGAGCGCCTGTGGCTTAAAATAAACCCACCCCCGCCTCCCAAGACAGCCTGGAATGTCAACAAGTAACCCAGACCTCCCCTCCTGTCCCAAACAACAACATGTACAGCCCGCGCGGTCATCTTCATCAACCCGCCCGCAGGTGGAACTCGGGGTGCAGAGAAGCACCGCGCAGGCCATGCTGTCACTCACATAGCTCCAGGTTGATCCTCTGCAAACCGACGCCCGTGGAAACAAAGACGTCATACATCAAATACAAGCTCCTCGGTAGCTTAAACTGGCCGGCTCTAGTCGGTAAAATCCCAAAGCCGCTTCTGTGGAGAATGCAGGCAGCATTATGAGCCAGCAGAGCTCAGCTACTGAAATATGCCGGGGCTTAGGGGTAAGACGTGAAATCTCGTCAGCGGGGTATGCACTCCGGTGAGGTATGCACTCCGGTGAGGTGTGCACTCCAGTGAGGTATGGCCAATCCGAGCCGATAAACGTGTCACATTCACCGCTCTGGGCCTCAATCCATGGGCCGAAGTCCTGCTGCGAACCGTGGTGACGTAATAAACGTAGTTAAATACTCAGGGCCTCGTTACCGGGTCAGAAGCGTCGCTTGCACTGGTGCAGCCGGTGCAGTGGCACCGGGGCCATGTGAACCCGGATTAGGGGGGAGGTGGGGGGCTACGACCCATGGCACACTGGCTTCACTGCTGCACCAAGTCCCTTTTAAATTCCAACAATTACTCTGTAACCAGTAGTCAAACCCTGTGGGTGCAACTCAAGGGCTAAAAGAAATGGAATTACAGATTCCTCGGTATTAATTCATTTCTATGAGACCCTCCGTACCCCACCCTTAGAGTTACCTGTTTTCTGGTATCCGTAAATTTGGGGGCGGAGTCTGGGGTTGATTCCGAGGCCTGATGTAGAGGGAGCTGGCCTACATATTATATAATTCTGTAGTATGCCCGGAGGGTTATCCATGTGTACAGTGCAGTGACACCGCAAACGGACATGGTTCGGATGCAGCAAATGGACTTGTATATTTACAAAGGATAGTTACAGTGCAATAGGAGTTAGAATGTATAGCTGCCGCCTACAGATGGATCTTTTTCCATAGTATATTTACACAGTGTTGCTCCAATGAGTATACTTCTGTATTACTTAGGATGGTTCCACATTATATCTGCAGTGAGCACACCTGGCTGTATACTTAAATAGAAAGAACGGTAACACAGTATAACTGCAGCGTGTGTATCTGCGTAGTAGCATAGTAGGATGGCGTAAAACAGATACGCGATATAGCGCCATAGGAAGCCAATCTATGCGCTTGTTTTCTACTGAAATATATACATTGGTTTTGTACAGAGTATTTCTTGTCCCTTTTCATTACAAATATACATTTGTTTTGCATTGCTACTGCAAACAGCTGAGTCAGCACATTTCCTGACACAAATTCCAACCCCCCTCTGGACAAGAATTTGACCCCGGGATGCCCGGAATTCCTGTGACCCTGGGTGGGCGTTTAGGACAACATCAGAATTTACCCAGGAGCCCAGGTCTTACTCGCCAAGCCTTTCCTGAGGTCTGACCTCCTAGCACTGACGCAAGGCTTGGAGGAAGCAGATATTTCACACCTAAACCTTCCTTTCAGACAGAGACTCCCCCCGGACTCCACGCTGCATTCCCGTTTGTCACCTGAAAGCAGAAAATCTGACACAGCTTGCAATTGTTTTATATTTGCATTACTATAGCGCTTTAAATTCCTAACCAGACGCCAATGCGCTTTGGCGGACACACAGCAAGATACTTTTTGAATTGAGCTTGGCTGAAGGGTGAATCTTTGTACTGTGGCTTAGGTCCATGCGAAGTGTTTGGTGTTGCTCGTGGGCCTCTAAGTGAGTCATATGTTGCTGCACTTGAGCACTGAGCAGCGAGACGAGAGATGGAACCTCGTTAAGTTTCTGTGGCGTTGTTCTGTCTGGTTGGAAGGATCTGGGCTGCAAGTGCAGCCCCCGCAGAGGATGTTTTTGTCCCTCACGTGATGAGCAGCGCTTTGCTCTTAGCCCTGAACTACGCAGACTCAACACGGTTCCCAACCCCTTTACCCAATGGCTTGATTGTGCACCCTACTGTATCCTTACAGTGGACTACACTACTGCTCTATTGTCCTATAAAAAAAATTCTGTTTGACTGTTTTGAACCCACTAAACTTTTGTCATGTACTTCTTGTAAACATATTCTCAAAAGATGTAAAGCGCTCCGATACCCTTGAGTCTAGCCAGCACTATATAAAACTCAAATAAATTAATTAAAATACATGTGGCTGTGAAGTTGTACCTGGGCTCATGTGAGGAATGGATTGAAGTAGGGTGCTTGCGTCTACCACTGTCGGGTGGAAGATTCTTGAGTGGTGCTGGTTCAGAGTTATCTGCTATTACAGGCTTTCTGTTAGGGATAGGTTCCGTTTCTTGGTCGTAGCAATCCGAAATCATCTTTTTTGGCTGAGTCAGGTCTTTTCCTCTTTCCTGAGTTTGAGCTGGTCTTGTATGTTAGTTCTAACTGGTCTTGGATCTTAGTTCTAGCAGGTCCTCGATGTTCATTCTAGCTGGTCTTGGATGTTCGTTCTAGCTGGTCTTGGATGTTCGTTCTAGCTGGTCTTGGATGTTCGTTCTAGCTGGTCTTGTATGTTAGTTCTAACTGGTCTTGGATCTTAGTTCTAGCAGGTCCTCGATGTTCATTCTAGCTGGTCTTGGATGTTCGTTCTAGCTGGTCTTGGATGTTCGTTCTAGCTGATCTTGGATCTTAGTTCTAGCTGGTCTTGGATCTTAGTTCTAGCTGGTCTTGGATCTTAGTTCAAGCAGGTCCTCGATGTTCATTCTAGCTGGTCTTGGATGTTCGTTCTAGCTGGTCTTGGATCTTAGTTCTAGCTGGTCTTGGATGTTCGTTCTAGCTGGTCTTGGATGTTCGTTCTAGCTGATCTTGGATCTTAGTTCTAGCTGGTCTTGGATCTTAGTTCTAGCTGGTCTTGGATGTTCGTTCTAGCTGGTCTTGGATCTTAGTTCTAGCTGGTCTGGGATTTTAGTTCTAGCTGGTCCTCGATGTTCATTCTAGCTGGTCTTGGATCTTAGTTCTAGCAGGTCCTCGATGTTCATTCTAGCTGGTCTTGGATGTTCGTTCTAGCTGGTCTTGGATGTTCGTTCTAGCTGGTCTTGGATGTTCGTTCTAGCTGGTCTTGGATCTTAGTTCTAGCTGGTCTTGGATCTTAGTTCTAGCTGGTCTTGGATCTTAGTTCTAGCAGGTCCTCGATGTTCATTCTAGCTGGTCTTGGATGTTCGTTCTAGCTGGTCTTGGATGTTCGTTCTAGCTGGTCTTGGATGTTCGTTCTAGCTGGTCTTGGATGTTCGTTCTAGCTGGTCTTGGATGTTCGTTCTAGCTGGTCTTGGATGTTCGTTCTAGCTGGTCATGGATGTTAATTCTAGCTGGTCATGGATGTTAATTGTAGCTGGTCATGGATGTTAGTTCTAGCTGGTCGTGGATGTGCGGTCTAGCTGGTCATGGATCTTAGTTCTAGCTGGTCATGGATGTTAGTTCTAGCTGGTCATGGATCTTAGGTCTAGCTGGTCATGGATCTTAGGTCTAGCTGGTCATGGATCTTAGGTCTAGCTGGTCATGGATCTTAGGTCTATCTGGTCATGGATGTTCATTCTAGCTGGTCATGAATGTTGATTCTAGCTGGTCATGAATGTTGGTTCTAGCTGGTCATGGATGTTGGTTCTAGCTGGTCATGGATGTTGGTTCTAGCTGGTCATGGATGTGTATTCTAGCTGGTCATGTTCTAGCTGGTCTGGGATCTTAGTTCTAGCTGGTCTGGGATCTTAGTTCTAGCTGGTCTGGGATCTTTGTTCTAGCTGGTCATGGATGTTCGTTCTAGCTGGTCATGGATGTTCGTTCTAGCTGGTCATGGATGTTCGTTCTAGCTGGTCATGGATGTTCGTTCTAGCTGGTCTTGGATGTGCGTTCTAGCTGGTCTTGGATGTGCGTTCTAGCTGGTCTTGGATGTGCGTTCTAGCTGGTCTTGGATGTGCGTTCTAGCTGGTCTTGGATGTGCGTTCTAGCTGGTCTTGGATGTTGGTTCTAGCTGGTCTTGGATCCTGGCTCTAGCTGGTCTTAGATGATCGTTCTAGCTGGTCTTGGATGTTAGTTCTAGCTGATCATGGATGTTAGTTCTAGCTGGTCTGGGATCTTAGTTCTAGCTGGTCTGGGATCTTAGTTCTAGCTGGTCTGGGATCTTAGTTCTAGCTGATCATGGAATCTTAGTTCTAGCTGGTCTGGGATCTTAGTTCTAGCTGGTCTGGGATCTTAGTTCTAGCTGGTCTGGGATCTTAGTTCTAGCTGGTCTTGGATGTTCGTTCTAGCTGGTCATGGATGTGCGTTCTAGCTGGTCTTGGATGTGCGTTCTAGCTGGTCTTGGATGTGTGTTCTAGCTGGTCTTGGATGTGCGTTCTAGCTGGTCTTAGATGTTCGTTCTAGCTGGTCTTGGATGTTGGTTCTAGCTGGTCTTGGATGTTGGTTCTAGCTGGTCTTGGATGTTCGTTCTAGCTGGTCTTGGATGTTGGTTCTCGCTGGTCTTGAATGCTTCTGGTCTTTACCAGGAAGGACTTCCATACTGGTGTTATATGCATCGAGAATGAGGATCCAAAGATGTATGACTTCTTGTTGGGCGGGGTGATAATCTGGAGCAAAGGGCTCTATACCGCAAGCGTCCTACATTTGAAATGAACGCAGGATGGACCCATGCCATAGAAGGCCAGTAGGCAATGTAGAGTGCCTTGAAGCAGGAGTCTAGCTACGGACAGCCTTTGAAGCGCTGTAGGACTGGTGGCCGCAAGCAGCTAGTGATGTGCTAGAAGGACTGGTGAATAGAGGGCCCCTGGATGATGGTGTGGAAGTGGTTTTGCTACTGGATTTTGGATTATTTTGAATGATCGGAGTAGGAAATGCAGGTCCAGGCATCTTATGTACTGTAGGCGGGACCGATCAGTGGCATTTGACACTGCCCACCATCCACCACTACTACAGAGGAACCAACATCTCAGAATATATGAAAATACTCTACAATTGATTACTTCTTACCTCAGTAACAAACATTGTTCGCAACAGCTCCTCGCACCAAACACTGTGGCATCCATCAGGGGCCATCATATCGCCTTTACTTTACAACATATACCTAACCCTCTTACCAGATCCTACGGCATCTTTAAACCTCACCTGTTACAATTATGCAGATTACATGCAAATCATTGTAAGAATCAATGGCCTGGAAGACCTATACCACTGAAACCTTGACCCCTGCCTTCGATCCATAAACACATGTATGAAGGGTGACAACCGAAAGCTCAACACTGCAAAGATATTGATTATGGTCTGCGGACATTGGCTAAATGATCAGTATATTGCTACATGGCCCATGGGACTCGAGGCCCCTCCACCACCAGAAACTTAGGGGTAAGGATGGATTCAGACCTATCCCTGGTACCACAAGTCAGCAACGTCAGAAATAGTGCCTTCTAGGGGTGGGCGTAGTTCGCGAAGTAGCGCTACACGAAGCTACATGAAGTGCACTTCGCACTACGCGAACTTCACGTAGCACTACGCGAGCTGCGTAGTAGCATGTTCGCACTGTGCAAGATGCGTTTTCAATGATTGCACAGTGCGGACAAGCATCCGGCACTGTGCAATCATTGAAAACGGCATCTTGCACAGTGCGAGCTGTCGTTTTCTGCTGCTCGAGTAGATTATTACTCGAACGGCAGCTTTCTCAACGCGAACTGGTAGTTTCTCATTGAGAGCGGTCGCGAGCATGTGCAACCACTCACAATGAGAAACCTGACCTCCCCGCGTTGAGAATCTCGCCGGGATGTCATTTTGATTTCTCGCGGTCGCGAACATGACGTTGAGGACCGAGAACAAGCAAAAAATGACCGCTGCACTATGCGTGTTCGCACTGTGCTACGTGCAGCCCGCGTAGTGCGAAGTTGCGCAAACTTCGCAAACTCCGCGAGCGTAGCGTAGTGCTTCGCCCAGGGTTACCTTCTACACAATGAAAACATTGTGTTGCATCTTCTCATACCTTGGATAGCAACAAAAACCACAAGCCATCTCCACACATATAATCTCCAGGCTGGACTGTGGAAACAGCCTATACATTGGCGCGCCCAGACTTATCACAAATAAATCCACAAAGGGAGAAGAGTCCTAGGGACAGTTTACAGACCAATTACAGATTTAATCCCAATTCCAACTGTATTCTTCACCTAACAAAATCTGGTGGTCAAACAAGAGACAAGAGCGAAGCAGAAGACAAACAAAGAATTTTTACACCAAGAGTGTAAAAACCCAACAGATATACTAAAAATCACAGGAAAGCGACCGAAACGAGAAAAGTCTGATTTCCATCAACTGCCAAGAGAGGTCAGTGTCATCATTTGGATATCCTTTCATCTACCACGACCTCTTTTGATTACAAAGAAAAAGGTGTGGTTTGAATTACATATACACCACTCAGCCCACAGTAGTAAGAGGTTTAGAGAAAAAGTGGCAAGAGTAACCAATGTAGTCACTAAATACACAAGATAAGATATCTATATGGTTCGTTGATGGAAAAATTGGCGCAGTGCAAGTGAGTGAAAATGAAAAAGGATTTGGAAGAAAAACTACTTTTATTACAATATCTCTTCCAATCCTCTTAAAAACTTAGACTTATCACACCCAAAATAAACTCATCCAAAACACTGCTGCAAGACTCAGCCTGCTCCTTCACTGAGAGAACCGTAGGCTCCCGTCCCTAAATCTCTCCACTCGCTACCTACAGCAATGACACCTACAAATACAGCTACAAGGGCAATGTTCAAGGCACTTTACATTATCCACAGACTTTAACAAGGAAAGGACAGCTATACCTACAAGTTCAATTCAAGCAATTCAAACAAAACAGGACACTGCGCTCCAGCCTTGCACCCCTTACCATCCCACCTTACCATAAGAAACCTGTAGGAGGCCCTGCTTTCTCGGGACAAGCCGCCAAGCTCTGGAACTCACTACCAACCAGCCTTCGAAGCAACCAGGAGGATACACACATACACTTCAGACAACAGTTGAAATCATGGCTACATTTATAACAACAATATCCTCGCCAACACTGGGACAGAGCGCTGAAAGATAATCACACCTTCAGGTACAATCCACCCTTTACGACCCACAGATATGGAGCAACCCAACCAGCGCACTGCTGTATATGTCCATTATTATGAAGGGCGGACCTATCGCTAGCCTGGAAATTATGCGGTAATGTCAGGTTCATTCTGGCCCCACCCAATATTAATATGGTAACACCGGCAGCCGGTTGTAGTTCAAACAGTACAATCCTCTTACACTCACATTAGACAGATGTGCTATAGGTCCTGTCCATCACCCAGCACTGGACCAGCTCTAAGCCAGCCTTCACCGACTGAACCTGCCTGGAATGACAGAAGAGATCTGATGAACTCTGTGGCCAATCGGAGGGGTCTAATCTAGTCCACAATTGCAGGTCTCAGCTAGCTACACACTACGACAGCTTCTTTACACCTCGCAAGGACATTCCGATATGGGACGACAGTAACAAAGCCCATCCCGCAGACGTCCACACGCCTTCTCTTTCCATCCATGCCTGCTCAGGACCAATAACATTAAACCAAATATCAGGTGGGACAACCCAGTGCAGTACCCAGCTAAGCATGTTCTGATCATAATAAATACCCTGAAGGCACTTTCAGAGCTGCTCAAAGCTGCCAGTGTACGGAATAAACTTAAAATGTGCATCTGTGTCACACACCTCTTCATCCATCACACTGCTAAGCACTGAGGCCCAAAAGACAAAACCCACAACTCACTGGTCATCACACACGATGTGGAAATCCTTCCCACATGGGATCAAAAAACAAAACCAACATCCTCCCAGACACACACCCCACACGGTATAGCTTGCTGCCCATGTAGGTAAGCGCTTCAGCACGCTCCTATGTGGTAATCACTATATACATTTTGCAATATATAAGAGATAAAGTACCCCCTACCATACATGATGAGGATATTGCAAGTCGCCGAGGAGTTCCATAGCCATATATAGATGAGCGAGGTTGATGACGGAGCTCTTATTTATCATTATGGAAGTCTGAGGTGACTTTGGTGCTTAATTTGAGCTGGTGGTTTCCGGTGCTCTGCACCAGCACTTATTTCTCAACACCGGTACATATGACAGTCTGCCACATGGTGTCTAATTTAGAGATGGGCAGAACAACAGATGTGTATTAATCTTTATACATTAAGAATGACTAATATCTGCAGCCCAAGAGATTCTTTCAGCTTTGCGGGCCTGGTATAGTCGGACTTGTCACACTTTTAGGAGTGTGATGGTTAGTTGTTTTGCTTTGGCAGTGCTAGAACGGCAATGGGTGGGGCCAGCGCTAGTGGCGCTCCTGAGGAGGGCCAGCGACGTATTTTATTACAAATGAAGCACTGGCTTGCAACATCCCTTTCATGTACTCTAGGGGGTATTTTATCCTGTATAATACGAAGTCACACCATCTCCTTTCCCATGAACCACTTAAAATATTAAGGCATAGATCTTTCATATGAAAGAGGGAGCATATGTGCAAACATGGAGAATAAAACCTCTAGTGCAAACTTAAAAACATCAAAAACCGGTTCGATATTAGTTGCAAACAGATATTAGAAACATTTCAATATTGTCAGGTTTTATTTTAAACAAAAAGCTGCACTATCTCAGAATGTGAAGAAACATGCAGAAAGATTCTAGCTTTTCTCTAAGGTGTGCAAAAAATAAACATGTTCTCTCTGCTTGTCATTGTAAACTAGAAAAAAAGAGCAGAAGACAAAAAAGCAACATTCCATTTTCGTTTCTTTAACCAGCTGCTTCAAATATGCTGGATGACCCGACCTGCCTTTCACCTTCACTGCTGGCAGCAGGCATTGCAAGGTCAGAACTTGACTGTAATAACCTTATAATAGACCAGGTCTGACGTCTTTTCTTTATTATCGACCACTGGGTGAAACACATCTCAGATTATAAAGAAATTAGAGACTGTTGTTTACTCAGGGATTACAGAATCCCATGCATTATTTAACACATTTAATACAGGATAATGGTGACTATAGGCTGAACTTCTGTGGAAATCATAGATGAGGAAGGGTGCATTGAAGTGTTTACCTGGTGTGGAAAGCGCTTCTTGTGTCTCCAGTAGTGCTTAATTTGAGCAGGTGGTTTCGGCGCTCGCACCAGCACTTAATTTGCAACACCAGTGCTTGTAACAGTCTGCCACATGGTGGTGCTGTCTGGCAAATTTAGAGATAACCATAACAACAGTTTTAATTCAATATGCATTAATAAAGACTATTACCAGCCACCCATGCCCTTCTTGTAGTTATGGAGGCCTGAAATAGTCGAAACTGTCAAACTTCTAGGAATGTGATGGTTAGTAGTTGTGTTGGTACTATCATTAGCAGCATAGCAGGGGCAGAGTGTGGTTCAAGCTGCAATGGCCCCCTGAAGAGAGCCCCGGCACTTATTTGTTTACAAATAAAGCATTGGCCTTGAGACTAGTGGGATGGGGTATAGGTGGAATTCACGAACACACACCGGTGTTTGTCTTTATTGGGTGTTGATAGGGAGCTCTAAATACACTGGCCTCAGAGGGTCCGTCACGGTGTCGGCTCCATGGTTTTCATTTTGTTGTGATCCCTGCAGGGCCAAACCACCCTTTAAATCTTGCCTCGTCGAGTCAATGAAAACGGGTGTGGTGCGAAAAGAGCGCCTGCATAGCGCTGCGAGGGCACTTGCAACGCTAGATAGAAACGAGTTCATATTGTATCTAGCCCTCGGACGGGGATGGCTGCAGGGCTGCAAGTGTAAAGAAGCCTGTGAGGCGCCTAGCATCGGCTTCCAGGCACAGCCTCATTAACCAAGCTGAGGCTGGCGGTCCCGCTGCTCCTGCTCTTAGCAGGCACTCCATGCCTGCGTTTCCAGAGTCCTGGCTTTGCGTTGCCCTGGCACCCCCTGGGCAGCAGGCAGTGGGCAGACTCAGCCCTCATTAATTGCTCGAGTGCCCCCTGCCAATTTAGAGCCCCCCCGCTGGGCTCTAATCGGCCTTTTCCAGCCCCCAGCCGGACTCCGAGGTGTGAAAATCCGGTTAGATCCTAACTATTAATTGAAGAATTTCAAGCATGTTCTTGGGGGAGGTGGGGGGTGGCCTCCGAGCTGGCATGAGATGTGAGGGGGCGTGGGGGGAACGTAAATACAGCGGCTAAGCCTCGGAGTCCTCGTTCCATGAAGCGCTTGTCCTCGGGTGACTTCTGCCAGGAGAGGAGAAAGTGTGAAGGAGGCGCCGGCCCCAAGGCCAGCAAGAACCAGCCAACTGGGACGGTTCACTGATGGGGTTAAGGAAGGGGTCTCTGGCAGGAGGGGGCGCCTTGAATACACTTACAGTCCCACAAGGAGCTGGCAGTCCCCCGACTTCCAAGCACACACGATGCCAACAACGATTTTTTTTTTTTATGAAGCGCCTCTGTGCACTTTTGTTGTTTTCAAGCACTATGATGACATGTTTTACGATCACCTTACTAAGTGGTACGCAGTTTAACCCCAATTGATACATAATGCAGCCTTAGTCAGGATTCGAAGTGTTGCCTTCGCGGTCATGAAGATTTCTGCGGTGAGCATTTAACTCACTGAGCCATCTTGACTTCTAGCTCCAGGTGCCGTTCTGGATTACCAAATGGGCAAAGTAGGCACCGGCTATAGGCCCGCTCCTTTTAGAGGCCCCGCGACAACGGATCAAAATAATACTGATTTGATCTTGAAAGAAAATTACAATCAAGGTTTCTTAAATTTGTTTCCAAAAGATAGGAAACAAGCATTTGCAATGCCAACGGTCTCGCATTTGTGAGATTTTGAGCCATTGGCATTGGAAATGACAATGTCTTTTATTTATGTGTTTTGAAAGCCTGCAAGCAACGACTAGAAGTGCAAAGTGCGTATACATAAAAGTCATTGTCATTTACAATGCCAATAGGCCGAAGTTTTGAAAATGTGAGACCTATTGCATTGCAAATGCTTGAGTGCAATGACAAAAGCAGCAAAACACCAGTTGGTCGGCACACTATGCTAAACACAGATTTTTGGTATAGCAGTTTTAAGCCACGCCCAGAGGTGCAACTAGAGCCAAATTTCGGGGGG
This sequence comes from Lissotriton vulgaris, assembly GCF_964263255.1. Classification (NCBI taxonomy): domain Eukaryota; kingdom Metazoa; phylum Chordata; class Amphibia; order Caudata; family Salamandridae; genus Lissotriton; species Lissotriton vulgaris. The sequence continues at coordinate 85,237,178 of NC_141699.1, forward strand.
GCTTTGAAAAAATTTCGGGGGGGGCTGAACCTTTTATCAGTAGGCAGAGTGGAGCTGCAGGGGCTCTTAGAAGGGGTGAATCAACTGCAAGGCCTAATTAACATTCAAATGGTCTTTTAAAGACCCGTGAAACGTTCGGGTGCAGCTCTGTTTGTGCCCGGGATCTGTCTCATCCCGGGCTGCCACACACGACAAGGGGGGCTGAAGCCCGGTGAGTCCAATGGGTGTTGCGCGCCTGGCCACGCCCTTATTACATTGGCCATGCCCCTTTGAGAGACCCCTCCCCCCAAGTTATTTCATACCACTTAAAGCCCTGTTTAGACGTGTAGAACTAATGAAGATAAACAAACTCTGAGCAGAATCATATCCAGAAAACAGAGCTATTTAAGGGATTGAAAGTGTGAGAAGACCAAATTCTGCTGATGGGGGAACAGATGTGTGCAGACGTGAGGGAATGATATACTGGAGCGCAGCTAGTACTGAAACATAGGGCGGCGCTCTCTGCCATGGTGCTGCATGTGGCTGAGGCGCGGGACTCAGAGGAGCTGCTGATGCTACAGCGCGCGCGGAGCCCTACCCTGCCCCCACCCTCAGCTTCAGCAGAACACAGACTGTGAGGTCAGGACCAAGGTGCGTAAACAACTGTAGGCTACAGTAAAAAGGCACTAGGACACGGGTCAGACATGTTGGGTGTGGGTGATCAATAAAAAAAGCGGGCGCCTGCTAAAATATTAAACTGGGTGCCAGTGTTGTTAATCTAAAAGCGGGTGCCTTGCTGAAAGTTAAAGCAGGATGAGAGTCTTTAAGCCGCTGGGGGCCCATCGCTGACTTTGTGTGTCTGTGTACATCAAGAGAAAGGTGTGAGGGTGCCATGATAAAGTATGAGTGTTGCGTCATAAAAAAAAAAGATTTACATACTCAACGGCCCCCTGCATTGCATGCAGCTTTTATGAGCCCTGAGAGTGGTGAAATATAAGGCGTGCTGGAATCACACAACAATAAAAGCAAAGCCAGTACATCGCTTGTGAAAAGGGTGCAGCGCTGATAAAATATGACCACAATTATTAATAAAAACAAAAAATCAGGATGGCGGGCAGAAGAGAAGTGCATGAAACAGAACATGCGCCCGCCAAACTTCTCCAATAATAAAAAAAAAAGAAAACAAACGCGTGAAGGGAAAATGTGCCTGCAACAGCAGGTACTATGAAGTTATTTTAAAAATAGTGTAGGCAGACTGTAAATAAAGCATACCGAGTAACAACACAGGTAAAAGGGCCAGTGCTGATGGGAGGTAATAACAGAAGACATGGCGGTACTAAGGAGGGAGTAATAAGCCTATTAACAAATCAAATGGCAGCATTAACAAAGGACAGTCACAGCAGCCAATTAAAAAGATAGGCGGAGAGTGGGTGGAGCTTCAAATCCATACTTGAATACAGTATGTCTCAAAGAGACAGCGCAAACGCTGCCTAGGCGAGACCTAAAAATGAATCAACTCAGAGAAACAAAAACTCAACATTAAAGACTCCACTGAATACGACTTCTTGCAAAAGGTAGAATTCCAAGATATCCTGAAAGATTTCACCACAATCTAATTGAGGAAAGTGAATATTTAAAGTTTTGTTGGTTTATTAAAATTTTTAAAAAAATCTTTTTGTTTGCTAACCTTAATTGTTCATGTTTAGTTTATTAAAATTGTTGGTTGGTAAAAAATGTATTAGAGATCATTTTCATGCGGGGGGGGGATTTCGACTGCATAGGGGCCTCCACAGGGTTTAATCGGGCACTGGCCAAGTGGACTCATGCCAAGCATGACCACTTCATCCAGTCATAACCTATTATTCAACAACACTTTGCATGCTGAAACTTCTAGTTTTTGTTTTCCGATTGCAAGTATTCACATGTAAAGGCCCTAGCTGCACCAAGCTGCTGGCTAAAAAGCCGGGTCATTCGGGCCATGAAGCCACAAGTTAGGCACAAGGAGCACCAAGGGTCAGACTGGGCCAAGACATCTCTCACAACATCCCAACAAGCGGCTGTCTCAGAGCCAGTCAAGTCAGCAGGCCCTCCAACCGGCGCGAGAGGCCTGCCTCGCTTCCAGCTTCCGGGCTTGAATTCTAACTTTAGCGAATGCCAGAAACTAAACACGTCTAGGAGTGTAGATGTTGAAGTTTGAGGGGAGCATCTTTTTTCAAGAGTCGGGAGCCACTCATATAGGAGGTCTGTCCTTTATTTCACGTTATCCCAGACACCTCCTCCGATATAAAGGGAATGGGGGCACACAGCATATAATAGCGCCTGTCTTATCAGGGCTGAGTTATTTATATTGAGTATGAAACACTTGTCTGAAAACTCTGGCTCATCTTCCCCCCCACCTCGGATATCCGCACAAGGCCCATCCTACTATCTCTCTCGTACTGTCTGAACTGGATGACTCCAGTGGCCTCTACCACAGATCATCTTAATCAACGATGAAAAAAACTACAATGAAATCAGAACTCTGCTGCCAGACTACTCTTACATGTAAAGCAGCAAGCCCATGTCTCCCCCGCCTTGAAGGGTTACCGGGTGCCAGAAGATCTACATTCAAGCTGCTTTGTATCACCCACAAAGCGTTACATGGAACAGGACCGCTCTTCATCAGGAATAAAATCACCAAATACATACAACAAAGGAACTTCCACTTACAGATTGGCACTTCGTCTCAAAACCCCATGTTAGACGGACCGGGAGGGTCGGCCGAGGATAAGGGGAGAGGTCTCCGGGGAGAGCCGTCTCCAGCGATCGTACAGACAAGTAACTTCCCCCCCACAGACGGACACCACACAAGGGTAAAGTTCAACGAGACTTTATAGGCAATTCTTTAAGGTTACGATGGAATGGTACAAGGAGGTCTGGACTCAGGGGTCCCCTCGGTTCTGGTCTCTGGCTTGGGAAAAGGGTAGCGGGACAGTCTTGTTACCAAAAGATGAAACTAGCTCTCAATCCTCGAGCTCGGCGTTCTAGATGATCGGGCCGCGGCGGAGCCAGCAGGTCCCGAGATGGACGAAGGAAACGACGGTCCGCGGCGGAGCCAGCAGGTCCCGATGAAGATGGTGAATGCAAACGGTCCGCGGCCACGCCAGCAGGTCCCGACGACGATGAAGGATATGAAGGTTACGAAGGTTGCGGCAGCACCAGCAGGCAAGACGATGGTGCACGAGACAGAGCTATGGCAGCGCCAGTAGTCCGTCAAGGATGAGTTCTTCTCTGCGTCTCTCGACTCCAAGATACAACTGCCTTCCTGCTCTGGAGCTGCCCCAGTTATAGGGCTGGTGCCCTTTGATGTCCGGACCCTCGCACTTGGAGGTCGGGAGGTCCGGGATGAGGGAGTCCAGACACCCAGCAGGGGGGTGGAGCCAGCGCCCGGGGAGGCGATGGGCGAGCGGCACCTGGCGGGGGAGAGCCATCGACACCTCTTTCCCCCAGTGACTTGCCAAGTAGCCCGCTCACCTCCTGGGTGGATGGTGGTGCCGGGAAGTCTGAGACCTGGCCAGGCCCAGGGTTGAGGTCGATCTGGGGCCAGGCGGCCTCGTGGTGGAGTGTCCAAGATGGCGCCCAGGATGGGCGCGCAGGCCGGCAGTGGATCAGGCCCACGAGGTCGACATGTTCGAGGGTAGGGGTCCCGGAGGGGACGGAGGACGTGTAATGGTGGTGTGTGGTACCTGCGTGACCGGGCTCGGGCCTGGTCGGGCCGGGGGAGAGTGGCCCTTCATGTGGCCTGTCCAACATGCGTCCCCCCCAGCTGAAGGCGGGGAGAGTTACCCATCCTCTTGGGGACTCTCCTCGTCGAGGCGGAAGAACCGGGACAGGCCATCCGCGTTGGCGTGATCTGGCCCAGGCCGATGTTCAACTGTGAAGTCCATCCCTTGGAGGGAGATGGACCAACGTAGTAACTTCGGGTTTTCTCCCCGCATCTGCATCAGCCACTGCAGGGGTCGGTGGTCGGTCTGCACCCGAAAGTGTGTGCCAAAGAGGTAGGGCCGGAGTTTCTTGAGGGCCCATACCACGGCGAAGGCCTCCCTCTCAATGGTGCTCCAGCGTTGTTCTCGTGGTAGGAGTCGCCTGCTGATGAAGGCCACTGGCTGATCAAGGCCTTCGGTGTTCACTTGAGACAGGACTGCCCCGATGCCATGGTCGGAGGCATCCGTCTGGACGACGAACTCCCGGCTGTAGTCGGGGGCCTGGAGCACAGGGGCGGAACACATGGCGGCTTTCAATTGTTCGAATGCTGTTTGACACTCTGGGGTCCAGTTGACTGCCTTGGGTTGATTTTTTGACGTGAGTTCCGTGAGGGGACCCACTATAGTACCATAGTCTTTCACGAACCTTCGGTAGTAGCCCGTGAGGCCCAGGAAGGCTCGTACCTCGGTCTGGGTGATGGGGGGCTGCCAGGACTGGATGGCGGCAATTTTGAGCTGCAGAGGGGCCACCAGGCCGCTTCCCACCTGGTGTCCGAGGTAGGTTACAGACCCTTGACCAATTTGACATTTGCTGGCCTTGATCGTGAGGCCAGCTCGCTGAAGGGCTTGTAGCACGGCTCGGAGGTGGCGGAGGTGCTCGGTCCAATGGTGGCTGTATACAGCGATGTCATCTAGGTAGGCGGCGCTGAACCCTTCGAGCCCCGCCAGGACTTGATTGACGAGTCGCTGAAAGGTTGCTGGGGCATTCTTCATGCCAAAGGGCATGACCTTGAAATGGTAATGGCCATCGGGGGTGGAAAAGGCAGAACGTTCTTGGGCCCGGGGTGTGAGGCCGATTTGCCAGTAGCCCGCCGTCAGGTCGAAAATACTGAGGTAGCGGGCAGCTCCCATGCGGTCGATTAGTTCATCTGCCCGGGGGATGGGATGTGCGTCTGTTCTGGTGACCGCATTTAAGCCCCGGTAGTCGACGCAGAACCGGAGTTCCGGCGTGGTGCCAGGGGCGGCTGCTTTGGGGACCAGTACTACAGGACTGGCCCAGGGGCTATCTGAGGGCTCGATGACCCCGAGCGTGAGCATTCTTGCTACCTCTTCCTGGATGCAGGCCCGTACCCGATCTGGCACGCGGTAGGCCCGGTGGCGGATAGGGGGGCTGTCCCCTGTGTCCACATCGTGCACACACCAGGAAGTGACACCTGGGGCGAGGGAGAACAGGCTGGCGAACTGTGACAGGAGGACTCGACACTCCTGGTGTTGCTCTCGGGTGAGGGCCTCCGAGAGTCGGACCCCATCCACGGAGCCGTCTTTCTCCTGAGTCCGTAGGAGGTCAGGGAGGGGCTCGGAGTCCTCTTCAGCCCCATTGTCTGTGGCCATCAGGAGGCTGAGTTCTGAACGCACAAAGTGGGGTTTCAGTCTGTTAGCGTGGAGGACCCGGAGGGGGTTCCGGGGAGATTCCATGTCGATGAGATAGGTGGCAGGACCCTTGCGCTCGACTACTTTGAAGGGCCCTGTCCACTTGTCTTGCAGGGCGCAGGGTTCGGTGGGGGACATCACCCATACCTGTTGCCCAGGTTCAAATTCGATGGAGGAGGCATTCCGGTCATACCACTTTTTCATGTCCTCTTGACTGGCCTCTAGGTTGGCTTTTGCCAGCTCTCTGAACCGCCGGGTCTGGTTGCGGAGGGTTAGGAGGTATCGGAAAACATCTGGTGGGTTCTTTAGAGGGGGCATCTCCCAGCCTTCCTTGACTAGGCTGAGCGGCCCCCGCACTGGGTGTCCATAGAGTAGTTCAAACGGGCTGAAGCCCAGGGACTTCTGGGGAACCTCTCGATAGGCGAAGAGGAGGCACGGCAGCAGCACGTCCCACTGGCGACGGAGGGGCTCTTCCAACCCCCCGATCATCCCTTTGAGTGTGCGGTTGAACCGCTCAACGAGTCCGTTTCCTTGAGGGTGATAGGGGGTCGTGAATCGGTAGGTAACCCCGCACTGTTGCCAGAGGGACTTCATATATTTAGAAATAAAGTTCGTGCCTCTGTCGCTGACGACTTCTCGGGGGAAGCCCACACGGGAGAAGATCCCCAACAGAGCCCGGCCGACTACCGGGGCTGTCACAGTTCGCAGGGGAACAGCCTCGGGGTAGCGGGTGGCGTGGTCCACTAGCACCAGGATGAATCGATGGCCTTGTTTGGTGCGCGGGTCCAGGGGTCCCACGATGTCTATCCTGACCCTCTCGAACGGGGTGGTGACCACGGGAAAAGGTTGCAGGGGGGCTTTTAGTTTGCGGCCGCTCTTTCCACTGGCTTGGCACGTGGGGCAAGATCGGCAATGCTGGTGTACATCGTTCCTCATTTTGGGCCAGAAGAAGTGGGTCACCAGACGACTATAGGTTTTATCTTGACCCAGGTGTCCCGCCAGGGGGACATCGTGGGCCAGGTTTAGCAGAAAGTCTCTAAAACGGAGGGGCACCACCAGTACTCGGCTAGCCCCCAGCTCCGCGATTCTTTGCTCACTGTACAGCAGTTCATTGTCCCAGTAGACCCAGTGCGTTCCGGAGGTATCCCCTGCACTTTGGGCGAGCGCTTGTTGGCGGAGTCCCTCGAGGGAGGGACAGGTCTTCTGTTCTTGGCGAAATTGTTCTTGCGTGGGCCCCCCCTCTTGAGGCCACTGGTCGATGTTAGCGAGGTCTGGAGGTTGAGCTGGTTCTGGGGGGACGTCACGGTCGGTGGTTTTGGCTGGGGCGACCGGAGGCGGTGGCGCCGGCCATTCGGGTTCCTCTGGGCGGGGGTTGGCACGGGCGGCCATGGACCGGGTGGTGACGCACGCCCAGTCCGGGACGCCTAACATCCCCAGGTGTTCTCTTCGTTCTACGGCTGCCCACGGAGAGCTTTCAAGGTCATTCCCCAGGAGGCAGTCTACGGGGGCATCGTCTCGGACCGTTACCTTTAACATGCCGGAGACCCCTCCCCATTCGAAGGGGACGCAGGCCATCCGACACAGACTTTCCGAGTTATCGGCTGAACGTACAGGGCAGAGAATGTTCGGTAGATATTGTTCTGGGGTCACCAGGTGACAGCGGACGGCTGTTACACTGGCCCCAGTGTCACGAAGGGCTTCGGCCCGGCGTCCATTGATGCTCACCCATTGGCTGTACTTCTGGGTGTTAGCGGGTAGGGGGACCCGCGGAACCATGTCTCTCCCCCCTAAGCAGGCTAGAGCCATGGCGGCTGGCTCCCATTCTTGGTGTTCCTGTTCATATTCCTCCTGTTCCTCTGAGATCTGTTCCTCCCCCAGAGCAGCAGCGGCTACTTGGCGGGGTCTTGGGCTCTGGTACTGGGGGCAGTTTGGGTCGTTTGCATAGTGTCCGATTCGTTGGCATCGATGGCACGTAACATTGGCTCGATATCCCGGTCGCGCCGGGGTGCTGCCCCGGTTGGCCGGGGGGGTGGTGCTGGTAGCGGGGGCGACCGGAACGTTGTCTCTTCCGCGCCCTTGGCCTCCTCCTCCTCCTCGGGGACGGTGTTGACCACTGTTGTTCCGGTTTTGTTCGTAGGACACATTTCGACCCACTCTGGTGATTTCCCACCGGTCAGCTTCGGCTGCGAGCTGCCGGGGATCCGTTAACTTGCTGTCGAGGAGGTGCTGGCGGAGTTCAATGAAGCAATTGTTCGACAGATGCTCCCAGACCATAAGATTGAACAGTTGTTCGTAGGTTGTGACCTTGCTTCCTTTGATCCAGCCTTCGAAGGCTCGGCTAAAGTAGTTTACATAGTCCACCCAAGTTGTACCCGGGATGCGGGTGCAGTCTCGGAACCTCTGACGGTACATCTCGGGTGTGAGGCCATAGCGGGTGAGGAGTGCAGCTTTCATATGGTCATAGGAGGTCATCTGGTGGTCCGGGAGTTGCAGCAGGGCGTCGCGGCCCTCATTGAGGAATCTCCCCCATAGACCGGCTCCCCAATCGCTTCTATCAATCCGGTGTGCAGTCATAGCGATTTCATAGGCCTTAAACCATTGCTGGATGTCGTCCTCTCGGAACTACTCTCGGACGACATCCTTGGGGATGTGTACCTTTTTCTCTGTTGCCCCTGGGGTGTGGGGTTGCTCGGACACCCCTACTTCTTTATTCTGCTTGCGTAGGTCGATCTCCGCTAATTTCCGCTCATGCTCATATGCCAGTTTCTTTTCCTCGAGCTCCCTTTGTCTCTGTTTCTCCTCTCTTTCTTCTCGGAGACGCAGGTGCTCTAAGTTGATTTTTTGTTCGGCCAATTTAAGTTCAATGTCCATTTTGAGCCGGGCCATTTCCAGCTCGTGTAGTCGGGTTTTCTCTCGTTCCTGGATCTCGTCTTGCGAGAGACCCTTTCTTTGCTCCTCGGGGGCCGTGGTGGTTTTTGCTGCGATGCTTTGATCCGAGGTTCCGGCAGCCCCGGTTTCTGCCCAAGATTCTAGGGCCTGCTTAAAATCGTCTTTGGTACTTAGTCCGGTGGTAGCGATACCTAGTTCGATGCAGAACTGTTTTAGTTCACGATGGCTGTACTCGTCCAATTTCTCCATCTGGAATTTCTCAGTTGATCCGCTTTCTTTAGTTGACATCGTGATTCGCCGTGGGGTGAGCTACTCTCTGTACGGTTATGCGGTGATTCGGATCGCGCCGCTGGCCACCAATGTTAGACGGACCGGGAGGGTCGGCCGAGGATAAGGGGAGAGGTCTCCGGGGAGAGCCGTCTCCAGCGATCGTACAGACAAGTAACTTCCCCCCCACAGACGGACACCACACAAGGGTAAAGTTCAACGAGACTTTATAGGCAATTCTTTAAGGTTACGATGGAATGGTACAAGGAGGTCTGGACTCAGGGGTCCCCTCGGTTCTGGTCTCTGGCTTGGGAAAAGGGTAGCGGGACAGTCTTGTTACCAAAAGATGAAACTAGCTCTCAATCCTCGAGCTCGGCGTTCTAGATGATCGGGCCGCGGCGGAGCCAGCAGGTCCCGAGATGGACGAAGGAAACGACGGTCCGCGGCGGAGCCAGCAGGTCCCGATGAAGATGGTGAATGCAAACGGTCCGCGGCCACGCCAGCAGGTCCCGACGACGATGAAGGATATGAAGGTTACGAAGGTTGCGGCAGCACCAGCAGGCAAGACGATGGTGCACGAGACAGAGCTATGGCAGCGCCAGTAGTCCGTCAAGGATGAGTTCTTCTCTGCGTCTCTCGACTCCAAGATACAACTGCCTTCCTGCTCTGGAGCTGCCCCAGTTATAGGGCTGGTGCCCTTTGATGTCCGGACCCTCGCACTTGGAGGTCGGGAGGTCCGGGATGAGGGAGTCCAGACACCCAGCAGGGGGGTGGAGCCAGCGCCCGGGGAGGCGATGGGCGAGCGGCACCTGGCGGGGGAGAGCCATCGACACCTCTTTCCCCCAGTGACTTGCCAAGTAGCCCGCTCACCTCCTGGGTGGATGGTGGTGCCGGGAAGTCTGAGACCTGGCCAGGCCCAGGGTTGAGGTCGATCTGGGGCCAGGCGGCCTCGTGGTGGAGTGTCCAAGATGGCGCCCAGGATGGGCGCGCAGGCCGGCAGTGGATCAGGCCCACGAGGTCGACATGTTCGAGGGTAGGGGTCCCGGAGGGGACGGAGGACGTGTAATGGTGGTGTGTGGTACCTGCGTGACCGGGCTCGGGCCTGGTCGGGCCGGGGGAGAGTGGCCCTTCATGTGGCCTGTCCAACACCCCAGCATACAAGAAACAAGCATTTGCAATTCAATAGGTCTCGCATTTACGAGAATTTGAGCTATTGGCAATGCAACAGCTTAAACTCTTGCAAATGTGAGACCCATTGCATTGCAAATATTTTTCTTTCCAAGCGCCCCATGCCATGCTTGCACGTTAATAGACGCCATGCCCCTTATTTAGACGATCCGTGTCTAAAGAAGGCTCATTAAAGTGAAAGTGCAAAATTGGTGCTTTTTTGTAAAAGCACCCCAAACAGCGCTGTTATTTCAGTGGCAGCTGCATCCCTTTCTTTAGATGCGGCTCATCTAAAGAAAGGGGTGTGGCCTCTATGAATGTGCAAGCGTGTCATGGGGCGCTTGGAAACAGCAAAAAAAATTAATAAAGAGTAAAAAAGAACATGCAGCTGCATTGGGCGGCGCAAATAAACCAAAAGCGTGGCCGCCTATGTGGCGTGCCGTGCCTTGCAATAAAAAACAAGCGTTAGGAGAGAGCGTGTCCTGCCTGCAACAGCAGGCAGCTGAAAACAATCTAAACAAAATAGTGCTCGGAAGCTGTATTTTAAGCCTACCGACTAACAACAAATGTAAGAGGGCCAGTCCTTATGCGAGGTTACAAGATGAGACAAGGTGGTACCAATGAGGAAATACTAAGCCTATTGACCAATGAAGAGCCATAGTTTACAAAGGACAATGAAACAAGCTAATAAAAATATGAGTGGGAAGTGGGCGGAGCTTCAAGAAAACAGCATGCCTTGCAGAGCAGTGCATGCAGTGCCCAGGCTCGACCTAAAAACATGTGTGGTACATCTTTCGCTGTTCAAGCAGCCAAAGTATGGAATTCATCACCCCCAAACACAAGAGCCATAGACAACTGTCTTATCTTCAGAAAACTATTCCAGAGCTGGCTCTTTTCGATAGGACCGCCACACTCAGCTACAAATGTAGAGCATATGCTGTTGCATGTAAACGTGTATTTATTTAGATATGTGCATTTCTTGCTACAAATATATATACTCCTTATGGTTTAAAAATATAAAGAGATTCTTTAGGTCTGCTTAACAAATGTGTATAATACTTATGGTTAAAATATATATATTTATATATTATTTTACGCTCAACATATAGATTATGTTATAAAAGTCATTAAAGACCTATTAAAAAAAAGAAGCATATAGATCACTGCATAGCCTTTCATATAGGTTATTTGATTACATGCTTATGGATCTCTGTTTATTTACCTATCTCAATAAGGAAACATGATCATAAAAATTGTATGTATAAGTGTTTCACTTTTGAAATACTGAGGAAAACAAAAATAAAAAATATTTTAAAAATGCACAAATAAATTAGCTTTTACATATAGCAACATCTGAAAGCCTCATAGGCAAGCTTGAGGGGCTTCTCCTGGCTTTTTGGAGGTGACTTAATCAACCAACGGGAAGGAGTAACTCCTGTCTCCTCACCATGGTGCTCACCTATCAACACAATTCCCCATAGACACAGAATAGGTAAAACCCCTCAATACATCAGGCCGGATGTGTGACTTCCTAGAGTGGGCCCTGGGAGGAAGGAGGAGATGTAACCAGCAGGCATGTTACAGGCAGGCGTCCAGTAGGATCTCATCAAGCAATTCAGAGCAAACAGGGGGGCTGCTGCAGCAAGAGTCTGGAGGTAGAACTGACTGTCTGCTGTTACAGTCAGAAGACAGGCCACCTTCCTGTGCACCCCCAGAATGGGGAACAACCTCCCAACCATATTAGAGAAACTGTGACACCGCAATTTACAAAGTAGCTGACGACCCCATTCTTAAAGGGTCTCTACCCCCAGATCTGAGGACAGCAAGCGTCGCTGCCTCGCTGCAATGACGGTCCACAGTACACCTGGGCCCTCAGTCACCCTCTATACAGCGCTTGGAAGCCCCCTGGCTAGGTTTGTGCTATATGAATACTGATGCATACATCGTTTACCCATGGATGCCTCTCACATGAGGATCTGTGGTCACATCCAAACAGCGTACATCCTCAACCTAGACATGCCTTCTGCATGGCAAGGCGCTCTTTTGTACCTGCTTTCCCACAGCCAATCGTGTACTTTCTCACACAAATGGTCTTAAGTAAAGGAGGCATACTTAATTTGTGCCGGTGTTTGCCTGTCCTTAGCACTGGCACTTATGTCTAACTACCCGCACTTATTTGCCACAGTCTACCACATGGTGGCCAGTGGTTGCTCAACAATATTCAGAGTGGGGGTGCGGGCACCAATGTTACATCGCTGAAGTCCAAGGGATTGTGAAAACCAAGAACAGCAAATGTACTCAGCAAGAGAGTGGTAGTTAGGTAGCATGTAGCTGGTTTTGAATTTGGAACCACTGGTGCAAGTAAAATCACTGGAGTATGGTGTGTTAGCACACAATGATTTCAATTAAGCACCTTTTCCATTGAAATAGCCACTAAAGTTGCACAGAAATGCAGTGTTACTGAGAAAACTATACAGTGCACAAAGGACAATGTGTGGAAATCAGGGTTCCACGAGTATTTCAGGTTTCTTATTAAAATCTTTGTTTCCATCACACTTCAGAATTCCAAAAAATGAGAGATGATAAATGCTGAAATATCTGTAGATATCATTTACAGGTATTTCTATTTTGTGTTGGAAAAAATATATTGATCCCTTCCACACTACCTCTACCCATGCAAGAATAATTATTTATTGTCCGATTATTTAAAATCATTACAAAAAACCAATAGATCATTCACACATCCACGACATAATGGAATTTACTCATTCCATGAAGATCTGAGCCCTGGGCTGGGGGTAAAAGTTATTGTGATTCGTAGAAAAATACAATGAAAATTGGTCAATATGCCTATAAAAATGCATTTATCTAAATTGTGTGCCTTAAAGTTCAAAAGTGCAACTAAACTGTGATTGTTGCCCCTTATTGGATTGTGGGCATACCCCCAAGGCCCCCGCCCACACCCCATAATATGGCTTAATGAGGCCCGGTTAAAATACAATTGCTAAACTGGTATTCAAAAGCTGGTCTTTCGATTGTCACAAAGTTCAGCTTCACAAAATCCTGTCACTTTTCAATCAGGAAAAGAAAAGTAAACAAATTGCACTGCAAAGGAGTTTCAGCACTCTTATGCATATATATTACTATATTGTGTTAAAGTTCACAAATTATTAGCACAATGAAGAATTGCCCAACTCCTGTTGTTTGTATTTTCAAATGCAGTTTTCATTTTATTTTTTCATCAACGGATTTACTCCACAGTTCCAAAAAGCATAGCCAACGCGTTTCGTCTACTGAGAGACTTCTTCAGGGCTATTAAGGAAATATCCAAAATATACATATTTTAAAATGAGGAGCCTATACACAATTTTTCATATTGAATGAATGAATACATAAACAGATATATTTACAGGTAAACAATACTATACAATTATACATTTTCAAGAATGATTTCCTTGTGATCAAACTATAAACTATGGAATACATGAATCTAGAAACTTCCTGAAGTCAATGAATATGATAAATCTTTGAACAATAAATCGATTGGATGGAGTCTGTCTTTATACGACGAACCTAAAGCGTGTGCCCAATTTCAAGGATGCGTTTACTTCCCTTACTGCTGATTGTGCCTGTCTGGTTAGAGGCTGATGCATGTATCTGTTTATAGGTATCCGGTTATCTGTGCCTGTCTAGGTTAACGCTGTTGTTTGTGCCTGTGTGGGTTCAAGTTTATATGTGGTGCCTGTTCAGGTACATGCTCCTCTGTGTTGCTTCCTATAATACCATTTATGGTACTCGCGTTTCACCTTGTATCTTTTGTTTATTGAGCTTGAGAATAAACATTGCACATTGTTTACATTATGCATTCACCCTAATTCACCTTCCTAAGATGGCCGTGACACCCATCACTCAGCAGCCAGTCCTCCCATTATGTCATGTCCATGACCCAACCCCGTGATCACCACTCCGCGGAGTTTCCAACAACACCCCTCGAACTTCGCCATCACTCCACAAGCCACCGACGGTCCCGCCGTGGAACTGTGAGACGATCTACCCCCTCACTTCCAAGTAAGTCGGAGCTCCGATAGAGACCCGCGTTAACATTGCTTAACGTCGGATCCGTACCGTTTTCTAACAGGTTGCCCAACCTTTTTCATCCGCAGAGCCTGATCACACTTCTTGATCCTGACACGTAAGTGTTTTCCTCCCGAACCCCGCAACCTTTACATCCGATCCACCACCTCCCCCTCCCTTACATTCCATGCACCCGTATTGGTCTATAAGGTATACAACCTTCACGTCACGCATGTTCTCTTTCATCCAAGCAAATGTAATCAACATGTATGTTATTCCTTTTATGTTTTGTTTTGGATGGTAAAAGCGTTTCATTGTGTTTACAGAGCTCCTAGACAAAGGGCATCTCCTGCCCGAAATGCATCGGAGCATTGTTTTGAAATTTTCAAGAATGATTTCCTTGTGATCAAACTATAAACTATAGAATACATGAATCTAGAAACTTCCTGAAGTCAATGAATATGATAAATCTTTGAACAATAAATCGATTGTCATAACTTCAATGGAGTCTGTCTTTATACGACGAACCTAAAGCGTGTGCCCAATTTCAAGGATGCGTTTACTTCCCTTGTAACGCACTCAACCAGTAATCAATTGCGACGTGCATGGACGGTCATGTCACTTGTTGGAGCACCCGAAACTCGAATAAAACCAGTTTCTCTAAAAATCATTGAGTCACTCAACACAAACAATAGCTGTGCGCCACGCCACTCATTAACAATCAGCATGTACCCAGACAGGCACACACTTCATCGTGTACCCAGACAGAGGCACAAACTTCAGCACGCACCCAGACACCGCACAAACTTCAGCGTGTACCCAGACAGAGGCACAAACTTCGGCGTGTACCCAGACAGAGGCACAAACTTCGGCGTGTACTCAGACAGAGGCACAAACTTCGGCGTGTACCCAGACAGAGGCACAAACTTCAGCGTGTACCCGGACAGAAGCACAAACTTCAGCGTGTACCCAGACAGAGGCACAAACTTCAGCGTGCACCCAGACAAAAGCACAAACTTCGGTGTGTACCCAGACAGAGGCACATACTTCGATGTATACCCAGACAGAGGCAAAAACTTTGGTGTGTACCCAGACAGTGGCACAAACTTCAGCGTGTACCCAGACAGAAGGACAAACTTCAGTGTGTACCCAGACAGAAGCACAAACTTCAGCGTGCACCCAGACAAAAGCACAAACTTCGGTGTGTACCCAGACAGAGGCACAAACTTCGATGTATACCCAGACAGAGGCACAAACTTCGGTGTGTACCCAGACAGGCACAAACTTCAGCGTGTACCCATACAGAAGCACAAACTTCGGAGTGTACCCAGACAGAAGCAGAAACTTCAGCTTGTACCCAGACAGAGGCACAAACTTCAGCGTTTACCCAGACAGAAGCACAAACTACGGTATGTACCCAGACAGAGGCACAAACTTCGGCGTGTACCCAGACAGAGGCACAAACTTCAGCGTGCACCCAGACAAAAGCACAAACTTCGGTGCATACCCAGATAGAGGCACAAACTTCGATGTATACCCAAACAGAGGCAAAAACTTTGGTGTGTACCCAGACAGTGGCACAAACTTCAGCGTGTACCCAGACAGAAGCACAAACTTCAGCGTGTACCCATACAGAAGCACAAACTTCGGAGTGTACCCAGACAGAAGCAGAAACTTCAGCTTGTACCCAGACAGAGGCACAAACTTCAGCGTTTACCCAGACAGAAGCACAAACTACGGTATGTACCCAGACAGAGTCACAAACTTCGGTGTGTACCCAGACAGAGGCACAAACTTCGGCGTGTACCCAGACAGAGGCACAAACTTCGGCGTGTACCCAGACAGAAGAACAAATTTCGGTGTGTGCCCAGACAGAGGCACAAACTTCAGTGTGTACCCAGACAGAGGCAGAAACAGGCACAAACTTCAGCGTGTACCCAGACAGAGGCACAAACTTCGGCATGTACCCAGACAGAGGCACAAACTTCGGCGTGGACCCAGACAGAGGCACAAACTTCGGCGTGGACCCAGACAGAGGCACAAACTTCAGCGAGTACCCAGACATAGGCACAAACTTCAGCGTGTACCCAGACAGAAGCACGAACTTCGGCGTGTACCCAGACAGAAGCACAAACTTCGGTGTGTACCCAGACAGAGGCACAAACTTCGGCGAGTACCCACACAGAGGCACAAACTTCGGCGTGTACCCAGACAGAAGAACAAATTTCGGTGTGTACCCAGACAGAAGCACAAACTTCGGCGTGTACCTAGACAGAGGCGTGGACCCAGACAGAGGCCCAAACTTCGGCGTGGACCCAGACAGAGGCCCAAACTTCGGCGTGGACCCAGACAGAGGCACAAAGTTCAGCGTGGACCCAGACAGAGGCCCAAACTTCAGCGTGTACCCAGACAGAATAACAAACTTCAGCGTGGACCCAGACAGAAGAACAAACTTTTACCTAGACAGAAGCAAACATCAACCACGCTGGATATGCAAAGCTACTAATTATTTTCCCAGCAGGCTCAGGCGCATGCATGTAACGTCACAAGCACATCAGCCTACAGCTAGCGAGTCAGGGCACACCTGGGCACAGCTGGATACAGGCCGAGCAGACACAGACATCAGGAAACAGCCGGGATGTCACAGTTTTGATAAATTCGAGTAATGGGACGAATCTGTCGAGAAAATAGCAAACTAACAAGAGGTTACATAGCTGCTAAGTACACTGTCTATACTCACTCTTTCCCCTCTCTCACAGCTGCCTCTCTCCCCACAGGCGCACCAAATTCAGCCTCTCTCTGCCCACACAAATCAAATGCAGCCTCTTTCTTCACATACACATGCACACACACACACCCAATGCAGCCTCTCTCCACACACACCCAATGTAGCCTCTCTCTCCCCACACACCCATTGCAGCCAATCTCCACACACACCCAATGCAGCCTCTCTCCACACACACCCAATGTAGCCTCTCTCTCCCCACACACCCATTGCAGCCAATCTCCACACACACCCAATGCAGCCACCCTCCCCACAAACGTACCCAATTCAGCCTCTCTCTTTCCACACACATCCAACGCAGCCTCTTTCTTCACATACACACGGACACACACACCCCAATGTAGCCACACCCCACTACACCCAATGCAGCCACTTTCCGCACACACACCCAATGCAGCCACTCTCCCCACACACCCAATGCAGCCACTATCTGTCCTCACACAGACACAATGCAGCCTCTCTCTCTCCACACACACAATGCAGCCACTCTCTCCATACATCCAGTGCAGCCTCTCTACACACACACACACACACAGACAGACACACACCCAATGCAGCCCCTCTCCACACACACACACCCAATGCAGCCACTCTCCACACCCACACACACCCAATGCAGCCATTCTCCATACACAGACAAACACCCAATGCAGCCACTTTCTCCATACACCCAATGCAGCCTCTCCACACACACAGACACACACCCAATGCAGCCACTCTCTCCACACACACACACACACACACACAATGCAGCCTCTCTACACACACACACCCAATGCAGCCACTCTCTCCACACACACACACACCCAATGCAGCCTCTCCACACACACAGACACTCACCCAATTCAGCCTCTCCACACACACAGACACACACCCAATGCAGCCTCTCCACACACACACACACAGTGCAGCCTCTCTCCACACACACAATGCAGCCTCTCCACACACACAGACACACACCCAATGCAGCCAATATCTACACACACACACACACACACCCCTAATGCAGCCACTCTCTCCACACACACACACACCCAATGCAGCCACTCTCTCCACGCACACACACACACACAATGCAGCCTCTCTACACACACACACCCAATGCAGCCACTCTCTCCACACACACAGACACACACACGCCCAATGCAGCCTCTCCACACACACAGACACACACCCAATGCAGCCAATCTCTACACACACACACACCCCTAATGCATCCACTCTCTCCACACACACACACACACACACACACACACCCAATGCAGCCACTCTCTCCACACACACACACACCCAATGCAGCCACTCCCCGCACACACACAAACACCCAAAGCAGCCACTCTCCACACACACACAGACACACCCAATGCAGCCACTCTCCACACACACAGACACACACCCAATGCAGCCACTCTCCATGCACACAGACACACACCCAATGCAGCCGCTCTCCACACACACACACACACACACACAATGCAGCCACTCTCCACACACACCCAATGCAGCCTTTCTCTGTCCAAACACACCCAATGCAGCCTCTCTCAGTCCAAAAACACCCAATGCAGCCTCTCTCCAAACACAGTCACACACCCGCAGTGCAGCCTCTCTCCACACACACACACACACACACATACACGTGTTACCATCCTTGTGGGGACTATGTGTTTTCACCAGCCTTGTGGGGACTAACCCTTCCCAATGTTTTAAAAATATACCAATAACAGAAAAATGTTAAGAAAAAATTCATAATACAGGATCCTGCTTCAATTTTACAAATATGTTGTTATTTAATCGTGCGCACAGCACCATCCTTGTGGGGACTTGAACATGTGCTACCATCCTTGTGGGGACCTACTCAATAATTCTCATTTGTGATTGAATACATTCGTAATCTAATACATAAATGCTATTTTTCAGTGCCATACATAAACAACATTATACTTTAGTCAAATTTGAATAGTTCATTATGTCCTAGGTGCACCTAGAAAATGGATTTGTCTAATAATGCATTTCACAGCTGAAAATTATCATATATATAAAGTGCATGGACAGGGATTCACAGATATATAGCCTATTACTGAGTGCTCACAAACATTAAGGAATACGAAAACAACACATAGTTAAATTAATTTAGAGGCCAAAGGTCCTACAATGGGGTCAGATTGCAAAACCAAGTTGCCATCTGACCACTTAGTTGTTTTTCATCAACTTCACCAATTGGCACCATCTTCGTATGGCTGTGCATTAATAGTCCCCAAAGAGATGGCATGATAATATAATCTTATTCTAGATCTGATAGAGTAAGTGTATGACAATGGTAATTTTCAAGCCCCCACAGAGACACTGCATGATTAGATTGATGCCCAGGTCCCCACAGATATTTTGGTTTTGGTGTACAATGATAGTCATGCTACAGTTCATGCAGAAATAACACTATTACAGTAATGCACAGGTCCCACAGAGATAGTTTGTGATTATGGGAAAGCCCAGGTCTCCACAGAGATAGTGTGGTATTGTACCCATGTTCAAGTCCCCACAGAGATAGTGTGTGATCATATTCACGTTCAAGTCCCCACAGAGATAGTGTGTGATCATATTCAAGTTCAAGTCCCCACAGAGATAGTGTGTGATCATATTCACGTTCAAGTCCCCACTGAGATAGTGTGTGATCATAGTTATGTTCAAGTCCCCACAGAGATAGTGTGTGATCATAGTCGTGTTCAAGTCCCCACAGAGATAGTGTGTGATCATATTCACGTTCAAGTCCCCACTGAGATAGTGTGTGATCATAGTTATGTTCAAGTCCCCACAGAGATAGTGTGTGATCATAGTCATGTTCAAGTCCCCACAGAGATAGTGTGTGATCATAGTCATGTTCAAGTCCCCACATAGATAGTGTGTGATCATAGTCATGTTCAAGTCCCCACAGAGATAGTGTGTGATCATAGTCATGTTCCAGTCCCCACAGAGATAGTGTGTGATCATAGTCATGTTCAAGTCCCCACAGAGATAGTGTGTGATTATAACCATATTAAAGTCCCAAATAGAGAGTATTATGATAGTGTTGTTCAAATCCCTGTAGAGAAAGTGTTCGATGAGAGTCATTCTGACATTCATTCCGAATTAATACAGCGCTTAATTATTGTCACCATTGACAAAATGTGCGATCATATTCATCTTCAAGTCCCCTCACAGATAGTGTGATTATTGTTATATTACATCTCCGCAGAGATAGTATGTGATTACAGTCATGTTCAAGTCCCCACATAGATTGTGATAAAACAATAATGTTGAAGTTCTTGCTGTTATAATAGTCATGCTCAGGCTCCTGCAGAGGTAGTATGTGATTATAATGATGTCCAGGTGCCTGCTCAGGTAGTGTGTAGTTACAGTCATGTTCAAGTGATGTAGAGATATGTTGTGATTATAGTGAAGCTTAGGTTCCCAAAGCGATAGTGCATGATAACAGGGAAGCCCACTACGATGGCGATTATTGACCTATAGAGAAAGTGTGTGATACATGTCATGTTCCCATCCCTCTAAAGACAGTCTTTTATGATATACATGTTGATGTCCCTGCAGCGATAGTATGTGATGACAGTCATATTCAAGTCCCACAATGTTAATGTATATTGAACCCACGTCCCCACAAAGATAGAGTGTAATTATAGACATGCCAGGTCCCCATAGAAATATGTGTGATGATAGTCATGTTCAATTACTCAAAGATAGCGCTTGATTGATTATATTGATGCCCAGGTCCCCACAGAGATAGTGTGGGATTATAGTGATGCCCAGGTCCCCACAGAGATAGTGTGTAATTATAAGGATGCCCAGGTCCTCAAAGAGATAGTGTGTGATTACAGGGATGCCGGGTCCCCACAGAGATAGTGTCTGTTTATAGGGATGGCAGGTCCCCACAGAGATATTGTGTGAATATTGGGATGCCAGATCCCCACAGAGATAGTGTGTAATTATAGACATGCCAGGTCCCCATAGAGATATGTGTAATAATAGTCACGTTCCATTACTCAAAGATAGCGTTTGATTGGTTATATTGATGCCCAGGTCCCCACAGAGATAGTGTGTGATTGTAGAGGTGCTAGGTCCCCACAGAGATAGTATATAAATATAGAGATGTCCAGCTCCCCACAGTGATAGTGTGTAATTATAGAGATGTCCAGGTCCCCACAGAGTTGTTGTGTGATTATAGCGTTATCACAGTCCCAGCAGAAATAGTGTGTGATGACAGTCTTGTTCAATTCTCCACAAAGGCAGTTTTTGATTGATTATATTGATACCCATGACCCAACTGAGATAGTGTGTAATTATAGACTTGTTCAAGTCTCCACAGATATAGTATGTCTCCACAGTGATGTCTGTGATTATAGGTATTATGAAGACTTAAACAGATAGCATTAGTCTGGTGGCTTAGCAAACTAATGTAGCCACTTCAGCAGTGGCAGCTGCTCTGCTAAGGTGGAGGAGAGTCGCCCCACTGCTTTAAAGAAGGGCAATGGAAAAAAGAAAATGATAATAATGGACGGTATTATCATTTTATTTTTAGTATACCAGTTTGTTAGACATGGGGTATCTGGTTGGCTAGGGTATGCACCTGAGCCAGGCAGAACCCATCACTCTACTCAGGGTAAGGGAGTTACACACCAAAGACAACCCCTGGCAGAGCAGTCAGGCTTATCCCAGAGGCAATGTCTAAAGCGTTTGCACAACACACTCACACTAGGCACGCCACAAAAAGCGACTCCACACAAGGTTATATAAAAATATCCTCTGTATTATTTATAAAAAACATCAGATCACCATCACATAAATCACTGTGCCACTCGGCACTTTGTCATGACATCACAAAGTCATATGCCACTTTTGCTAATTGGGTAATTGGCATAATTTTCGTTGCTACTGAACTGTAGTAAATATTTATAAGTGAACACCACACTGAAAACATAAGGCCTAACATTACAATTAGTGCAATCAAGACAATACCGATTAGGTGAACACTATTTCCGCTTGAGCCAGTGTCACCAGTCTGACAGGGTAATCTTTTAGGATAGGTGCTTCCAGCTTGGTTAACACCCAACTACTTCCCCTGTACATCCCCCCTTGCTCCTTCTACATGAAAATGCTCCACTGGTTCCCGTAGAAACAGAGAACATGCCAGTAATTACCGAGACGCCCCACGGGGCAAGAAAGCTGCAAAAGATCTCTTGCCTGCACAACGGGGAGAGAGCACCGTCTATGGGTGCTTGTGCTCACCAGTGTGATAGGGCCACTGGCCTGCACTCTCTGCATGGAAACACTCTACCGGTTTCCATGTAGGCAAGGGAATGACGGGAAGTACAGGGGTACTCTGCGGGTTAAGAAAACACCAAAGGATCTCACCCCTGGAGATCAGCCTGGTGGGAGGTCTGTTTGTCAGTGTGAGCACACCATCCCTGAGTGATCGCACTATCTAGCGTGATGGGTCCACCTGCCCGCACTATTCACAACAACAGAGCCGGATGGCAAGGGGGGCCCAATGCCCCTGGTACAGCTCCGTAGTGTGGCATGTGTGAGAAGCTCTTCATGTTTCGCTGCAGGTGGCCTGGTGCAGCTGGGAGGCTCTTGCCTTCCATAGCAATGCCCGCACCCAGGGGCTTGCATCGGCCACCTAGGGGCTCGCATCGGCCGCGTGTGGAAGCAGCTGAATGGACATGCGAGGCTCCAGTCACTTCCGGCTGCGGCTGGGCCCCATCTTCTTCTGACATCCAAGGGAACTCTCGGGATGATAGTCCTTGCTGCTTGGGCATGTCATCACAGCCATGTAGCAGAGCCCGGGCTGCAGGGCCACATAAACAAAGGCAAGCAATTCTGCCCGGAGAGGGAGAGGGAGAGCATTTCGTTCCGTTCCGTTCAGCTCTTCCTTCTCATTGTTCAGGCCCTAGATGAGAGGGCTGCGCTGCCCATGCTGCAGGGTAAAAAGTGCTCCTGTATGGGGTTAGCACAAGCTTAGCCCACTCCTTTGGCAACAGAATTGAAAGCGCTTACGACACACTAACAGGGAGGCTAGCACTACCTCGTCCCTGGAGACACTGGGGCAGAGAACAGGGCACAGGCAGGCCAGCACGGAAGGTCCCTTAGCAGAGTGGCAGTCACTTCAGCCACCGAGCAGGTTAGACCCACAAGCAGGTATTCCCAAACAGCGTTCCTCCTGGCACACATCAGTCCTTTGGGTATGAGCCCCACACAGTGTCTTCTTATTTTCATGGGGTCACAGCCCCTGTATTTATAGTGCCAAAGTCTTTGTTCAGGGGGCACTTCAACCACATATTAGAAGGGCACAACACCCCCGTTCATATTGTAAGCCTGGGCCCCAGACAGGCCACAGGGGGTGGAGCCATTATTGTGGAAGGTAGGCACAGACCTATTCAGGTGCACGTGCAGCACCTCCGACCACTCCAAATGAAGACCAGGCCTATTCAGGTACAATGAAAATTCCCCCTGCCACTCTAAATTCAGGCAAGGTCTATTCAGCCAAGCACTGAGTAACCCACGCAGGGCAGGACACACCTCAACACCCTCAGGGACTGGCTGTAGTGTGCACATCCCCTCTCTCCTGTAAGTCAAAACCAGACGGTCAATACACATCAGACAGGCACAAAGTCTCATACGCACACAGAAATACCCACTTCTAAAAGGGGTATTTCTAAACTAGTAATAATAAATCTATTTTCATCAATATGCAGGATTTATCAATAGCATTCCAAACATGGTCACGCTACCCATCTCATGTCAGGAATTCCCCTGAAGCACATATCAGGGAATCCCTAATGCAACCCTATGAGAGGGCAGCCTCACCGCAGTGAAAAACCAAATAGGCTGTTTGTCACTACCAGGACATGCCACACAGTTAAGGCACATGTCCTACCTTTTACCTCCGTGTGATAGCATTGTTTCCCTCGAGAACAGTGTCCCTCCAGGGCACTCCAAAGATAATTCCTTAATTTGTTCGATGAACAAATTAATCAGAGTTCTATTCTTTTGTGGTTAAGCATATTCTTCTTTATTTTAAATTTATTATAGTTGCAAATTCATCACATTATTGATTCCATAATGTTAATGCCAGTGGCCCAATGCATTTCGGGCATAGCCCTTCCTCAGGGGACGTATAGTATCTGAAAGTGACCAAGTACAGTATTCATTTAAATTCTGATTCAAAATACATATGGTACAAGAACAAAATTATTCTATTAATCAGGTATGACTCATTTGTCATCATGCACAAAGGAGATTAGGGGATTACAATTTAGATCAAAAAGGTGACCATGTGCGAGAACTGGTTGTGCATGGAATGGTGCAGACCGGTTGAATTGTACTTTAAAAGGTGTCAATTCTAAAGTGCACGCGGTACGTGACGAGTCTAGTCAAAGAGTGTGCTCGTAATTTAAATGTGAAAAAATCTGAAAGTGCATAGCATGCGGTACTTTAAGTTTTACAAATCTGACCTGATTACGAGGTATGGGTCTGTTTCTTTAGCGGGTTCACGAAAGTGAAATAAACCTGTGAGTGAAAAAATGGAAAATGTCATATGAGCGTTCAAATGCTATCGCTTGTTCGCTATCATGTAGGATAGGACACAAAATGTCCATTTCAAGAATGGTGGCTTACCGCAAAGTAAACAACAGAAGTCTTTCGGTGCTCAGTGCTCCGATGTTTGAATATCCCGGCAATGTCCGGACGCTATTTACTGAACTCTAAATGGGTATACGTGATCATGTGATTCGGCAAATGTTATTCGAACAGTAATTGGCTAGATTGCGGTCATGTGTTGTCGTGATGGTTTGAAAGTTCGCGACTTAATTAAACATAGCGTACCAAGTGATAATGACATTCATGATGAATGACTCAAGGGAATACTGGATGGTAGCAACGTGAGGTGAACTCCGAATGAGTGTACACGACCATGTGACTCGACGAAATGTTACCTCGGCGATGATAGGCTGGAAAGTGGTCACGTGTTACCGCAATAGTGTGAGAGATTGTGAAACTTTATGAGTTCTAAAAAAGAGAACAATAAGTAACGAGTGATGATAATCTGAAATCAGGATGGGAGGAATATAAAAGGGTATATAAACAAGTGCATTACTACGTTCATGTTAAGTCACTAATGTAGAGGAAAAGAAATGAAAAATAATAAAAAATAAATACAAAATGTTTCATGGTTAATTCTAGTTCAGAAGGTAGTTTTCATGGTCTATTATAAATAACAGCTAAATTCAAGCCGTTCATTCAATCCTCTTGGCATGGTTGATGATAGCCTATGTATCCAATAAAGTTCTCTTCTTAGAAGATGTTGGTCATTGTCTCTTCCTGGCAATACGTGTACCAACTCCAGTATGCAGAATCTTAATTGGCTTGGATTGTGCTGATGTTCATTAAAATGTACTGTGACTGTTGATTTAACTGATTTCAATCTGATATTACTTCTATGTTCTATCAGTCGAGTTTTAATTTTTCTTGAGGTTTTACCCACATATGGAAGTCCACATGGGCATTTCAACATGTAAATCAAGTTTGTGCTGTCACACGTACCATTCACTTGTAATTTGATTTTTGATTCCACTTGATGGATGGGGGATTTCATTCCCTTTAATAATTGAATTGCAATTCTCACAATTGTGACATGGTAGGGTACCTTTGTATGTTTTTGAGGATGAGGTTGGTTTTGTTTCAACAATTCTTTAAGATTTCTGGTTCTTTCATATGCAAACCGTGGATTGAGGGTGAAAATTCCATGGAAATCTTCTTCTAGAGCTAGTACCGGCCAATGTTTTAAAATGATTCTTTTGATGTTTTGGCTCCTTGTGGAGTATTTGGAGACAAACACTGATCTCCGTTCATCCTTTGTACCTGCTGGTGATAGTAGTGGTTGTCTGTTCATGGTTTGTATCCTGTCTACGGCTTGTTTCAACGTGGTTTCTGGATATCCGCGATCTTTATATCTCTTGATGGTGTTTTCTCTTTTGTTGTTCATACATTTCCTGAGAGGAGGCGATTCGTTTAACTCTGATTAATTGGGAAAATGGAAGATGATTTTTCAACGAGGGTTGGTGAAAACTCTGATGGTGCAGTAAATTGTTCCTGTCTGTTGGTTTTTGAAATACCGTTGTATGTAACTTGTCGAATTCCTTCATAACCAACACGTCTAGAAATGATAATTGACTTTCACTGATGTTATGCGTGAATTGGATACGTTTGTTGATGTTATTGAGATCATGGATGGCTGATAATAATTGAGTAGTAGATCCGTTCCAAAGGATGAAAATATCATCAATGTATTGTTTGTACAATATTAGGTGATCTTGCCATATTTGCTTGGATAGTATATGCTGGGTCTCAAAATAGTGCATGAAAATATTGGCGTACGATGGGGCCGCACAATTTCCCATGGATGTACCCGCAAAAAATTGATCTTCCCACTGGAAGTAACTATGGAATAACGTGAAATGCATTAATTCCATGATTAGCAATTTGAGGTCTTCCTCCTTGTCACTGTCAATTAGAATGTTTTCCGAATGTTTTCCAAGGCTGTCAGCCCCATATCATGAGGGATTGAGGTATATAGTGCTTTTACGTCAATGCTGGTTAAGATCATGTTGGTTGTAAATAGTGTTGCACAAGTGGTTGAAGATGTTTATCAATGAATTTCCCAACAGGTTCATGGATTGAGTTGACAGTAGAAACGATCGGACGGAACGGAGGGACGGTGGGGTGTTTATGTATTTTAGGAATCATGTAGATGTAAGGTATGGATGGATTTTGCTTGATGAGATATTCCTTTTCCTTGTTACTGATGGTTCCTGCGTCAATTGCTTTGTTGATGACAGTTGTTAAAATCTTTACGTATTCTTTCATAGGATCACCTGTCAATTCCTTGTATGTATTGGCATTGTTAATGTGTTCACGAACATTTTTGTTGTAAAATTCTGTATCCATGATTATGAGGGCGCCGCCCTTATCTGCCTGTCGTATCGTGATGTCCTTGTTTTCAGCCAAAGTTTGGATGGGCCGCCTCTCCTTCTGTGTGAAATTGGTCGTTTTTGTTCTGGAAGCTTTAAAAACCTTAACAATGTCTTGGTTCACAACTTTTTCGAAGGCGTTGAGTACTTTGTGACTCACGGGAGGTAAAAATCGGCTAGGATTCCTAAGACCCATCGGTTTGTCTGGTTCCAAGTCTCTTCCTGCAAGCGGTCTTTCAAGAACGTTGGTGAAGAAATGTCTTAAGCGTAAACTTCTTAAGAATTTGTATACGCATACCTGCGTTTCTAATATATTTGAATGGTATGTCGGGACGAAGGACGTTCCTTTTTGCAAGGTTTGTAATTGAAAGTCAGAGATGTTGTGACTAGAGATATTAATAACTAGATTTTGTGGCTCCTGGTGTTTTGTGAGACCGTCTCTGTTGAGTGACTTCTTCCTGCTTCTGATTCTCCCCCTCCTGGTTCTTTATGGCGTCCACGGCCTCTCTCTAAAAAAGAAGTTGAAGCAGTTGAGGTTTGTTGTCTGGTATTATCTACAGATTGAGTTTCATCCTGAGTTTGCTGAGTGTTTCTTCGACCGTAGGGCCTCTCCTGTTTGATTGTGAATCGTCGGATGCTGTTTCATCTGATGATTTGTATTGAGTTGGTTTTTGTTGGCGCCGGCGGGCGTAAATGTCTGCCCAATTGTAAACTTCTCCAGTTCGGTAATCTGTAGTTTCCCTCTTAAACTTCCTGATTTTGCGATCACTAATCTCTTTGGTGTAGGTGTCTAGTTGTACGTTAATGTCCTTCAAAACTTGATCCCGTTCTTCCTTTGATAACATAGAATTCAGTTCATCTTTGAGTTGTGCTGCTTCTTTATTCAAATCCTCAATTAGTTTAGCTAATTCCTCAATTATTAGTAATATCAGGTCGAGCGAACATTTATTAAGGATTGCGAACCATTTTTCTGTAAATCGTGCATTGTTCTTGCACAAGGTGGATTTTAGTGATATCCTTAGGCCACGAGGAATCCGCTGTGCCTTGTGGTATTTAATTAATGTGCTCGCGTGAAGCCGTTGATTTACAATGCGTTTGGAAATGTAAATTAGTTAGGTAACATTCTGCACTGGTGTGCGTTTCCTACAAGCCGCTTCTTGGATATTTCACTACCTTTTACCTCTGCAGCACCCTTCTCATAAGGCTAACCCAGGCCTACCTTAGGGGTGATATATATAGAAAAAGGGGAGTTTCAGACATGGCAACCACTTGCCATCTACCGTCACTGCAGCAGTGAACTGTGTATGCAGGCCCTGCATTGGCAGAGGACTGAGATACGTTGGGAAGGCTACTGCAGTGGGGGGCACAAGCAGCACTGCACGCCCACTAGTAGCATTTAATTTATGGGCCCTGGTTACAGGTAAATTAAATATGCCAAACAGGTGTAGACCAGTCTTACCAGGTTTACAAGAGAGAACACATGCACTTTAGTCTGATCAGCAGTGGCAAAGTGCAAAGAGTCAGAAAATCAACAAAAACAGGTCAGAAAAAATTACAGAAGAAAAGCAAAAGGTTCTGGGATGACCCTGCAAAGAGGGCCACGTCCAACACAGTTGCTGTCAGGTTAAGGTGGGTGGGGCTGGGCTCCCCTGATGTCGGGGAGAAAGATTGGTTGCTGCTGCACCAAAAGTGCACATGACTCCTTGGCCGGCCGTCACTGGCCAACTAAACGCTCATGCGCACTTTTAATGTTCTCCAGCCAGGCTGCATTACTGCCGGGGTGGAGAACATTCCCATGCTTCCTTTCCCTGTCTGAATGCCATACCACAGTGCTTAGACCAATCACAACGCTGCTATCAGCAGCCTTGTGATTGGTCCAGGGAGTCTGGAAGCCTGGACGCTTCAGGTTCCTGCAAGGAGAGGCAGCAGCTGGCGACAAGCAGGTAAGTTTTCTTTTTTATGCATTTCCTAACCCCCCCTTCCCCTGCCCCACACCACTGTCAGCTGCCACTCCACTTCAGGGATCTGTGTTTGACCTCCCACTCAAATGTGTGGATCCTGGTGCTTCCACTTAGACTTTCATCTTTCCACTGTTGATAAAATGAGTACCAGTGACTTGGGTAACAAAAAACAATTGTTATTCAGCACTAAGATATCCCACAGGCATGAAAGTGTAAATGAGATGATGGGATGTGATCTGATAATAGTGGTATTCAAGCACCTCCTGTAGTTAGACTGGAATTATTTTACTAATCTAATAATCCCACTTCAAATACAGCCATACCTGATTTAAAATATGTTCATCAATGAAGGTCCATAATTCCCCAGAAAACTAAATATGAGTTCTCTTTCTTCTTTCTAGCCACCACCTAATAGACTATTCTCCATATAGAGGATAAAACTGTATTTCTGATTGTAGAAAACTGTCTATGCTGATTCTTTCTGACCCTGTTACTTTATTACATTGGAGAAATAGATTTAAGGATGGGCACATCTTTGTTATTTTTGTCACTAGAATTCCCGAATATATTGGGCCTCTCCTACCAAAATTCTTTCTTCTCTTGAGTGTTTCTTCTACCTGTAGTTAGGGCTCCATCAAGCTGCCTTAGCTTGCACTCTGTAAATTATTGTATGCCCAAACATAAACCTTGTTTAACAAAGTGAAAAAATAATTGTGTTTGTGTGAACAAATTCTAGTTTCAAGGGTAAGGCTAGTTGTCACTTAGTGCGAGAATGGGAAAAACACATTGGCAGTGGTACGATACAACAGCCTTTAAATGGGAAAATAAATATTCTCAAAATGTGCCCCTGAAAAACAGGGGAGAGTTAAAAAAATATATATAATTTTTCCGCCCTGGAAAGCTCAATGCATAACCAAAAAGAGTACCATAATCACCAAACATGTCTTAGCTAGATGAAACGGCTACTCCTTAAAATGGGGCAAGGTTGACGAAGGGCTCTTCTCTCGTTTGATACAGACAAATTACGATGAGATTAGCCTCTGCTTAAATCATCCAATAAATAATTCCCTAGTAGTCACAGCATTCTCGAAGTTCTTAGAAGGAATTAAACAGTAACTAATTTGCCCTTCAGGAGCAAGAAAACAGCCGCAAAATCGCTGGTTTGATAATACCTGCTCAAAAGCCTCAGTCAACCTTCACCAGCTAACCCTGGGGATAAGTTACAAATTAAAAATCCTGGAGAGATCTATAAAAGCGCTGTGAAAAATCAGAAAAAACAACTAAGATCCGACGCATGGGAGAAACTAAGGATAGCAGCTAATGACAGTGATACTAAATCCTTCTAGCAAGTGTTCAATACACCATTCTTACATGAAGCAGGAGGCCCTTCCACAGACGTATGTATAGACGAAAATACATGGATAGGCCACTTTCCAAAAATCTTCCAAAAGTCTCGTATAAATCCCACTGTAGAATGGTTGGATAGGATAAAACAGACTTCCCCCTAGTCTGTAATATGGAAGAGGTAGACTGTGCATTGTCGCCAGCCCAGATGGGGTTCCTGTGGATATATTCTTGAATAATAGAACCTTCTGGGTCCCTTTACTCACTATGGCATTCAACGTCATTGGCACTGAGGACCCCCTGCAGTTGTGGAAACAGTCCATTAATGTACCAATATTTAAAGAAGGAGATGGTTCCCATCCTACTAACTATTGCCCAATCACGTTAATTGATAGTAAGACAAAAGTGATGGGCCAAATATTGTTAAATAGATTGGTAGATTGGGCATGGGAGAAGGGGAGCCAGGCCGAGGTCCAATATGGATTTAGGAAAGGCAGGGGACCGTGGATCAATGTCTGAACTTGGCACTCCTAGCTGGGAAGTACACACAGGTGACGCAAGAGAACCTCTATATGGCATTCATGGATCTCTCTGCTGCATTTGACTGCGATAACCATAACAAGTTGTGGCAGGTCATGGCGTAAATGGGGCTAGAGGCAGCAATGGTCTGTTATATAAGACAACTGTATGCAGGGGCTACAGCAAAAGGTGCACCACGGTAGGCAGGGTGAATGCACTAGATCTTTTAACATAGCAAATAGTCTAAGGCAGGGTTGCATACTTGCGCCCTTCCTGTTTTCATTGTACACTAACAAACTAAATGAACATTTAGATGAAAAGATAATAGACATTATATTAATAACAAATTAATAACATTATATCAATAACCTTTATATTATAACAATAGATCGCAAGCACAACACGATTCCCCATCCTGCTTTATACAGAAGATGCGGTCCTCTTGGCACAAACACCCTTATCCCTACAAAATTGCATCACCCATTAGGTTTGTTTTATGACTTCTTGATTTACATGTTAACAAAGCGAAGTCTTTTATTATTTGTATTTGGCAAAGCAAAAAGAAATGAAATTATGCTACTGCACAGAGAAAAGTTGATATTGTAGCTAATTTCTCATATAGAGGCATTATGTTTGATAACAACTAAGGGGCAAAGTCCGCCCGCCACCGCAACTGGGGCACGGGACCGACAGCCGATGTTGCGGCGGTCCCGACATGCAGATTAGGATGCGCCCGCCACACCAGTGGGCGCATCCTAGCCCTTTTATATTGCGGGTGGATCTGCTGGCTGCAGCCCTGCTTGCAGTGTAAAAGGATTGTCCACAGCATTGCCATGCACAACATGGCAGGCACCACATGATGCCTCCCACATGGTGCATTGCAATGTGGGGGGGTACCCCCCATGTGCACCTCCCACCCCCCAACACCCTGGGGGCCCGCAACGGGCACCCAACATCGAGAACTGCATGCCTTTCCATGGAGGCGAGGACAATCACTGCATGCATCATAATATGAATGGCAGTGTCTAGAAGACACCGCCACCATATTGTGTTCCTTTTCCATCCAGTCAACAAGTCGACTGGCGGAAAAGTGGCGGACGGTCTTTCCATCCGCCTGATATGGCAGGGGGAGAACAAGGGACATTTGGCAGGCAGATCGTCACCGCTGGGCCGGCGGTAGCCACCACTGGCCCGGCGGTGGCGATCTGCCTGCAATCGTAATGGGCCCCTTAGACTGGAATATAATGCTCTCCACGAGGGTTACACAGATGAACAAAAGTATAGTGGCAATCTTTAGGTTTTCATCGAACTGAGGCAATCAACTAATATGTGATGCCACCCACGTAGTGCATTGCAATGTAGGGGGGTACCCCCCATGTGCACCTCCCACCCCCCAACACCCTGGGGGCCCGCAACGGGCCCCCAACATCAAGAACCGCATGCCTTTCCATGGCGACATCACCACCATGGAAAAGACATTCACTGCATGCATCATAATATGAATGGCGGTGTCTTGCAGACACTGCCACCATATTGTGCTCCTTTTCCGCCCAGTCAACAAGTCGAATGGCGAAAAAGCGGCGGACGGTCTTTCCATCCGCCTAATATGGCAGGGGGAGAACAAGGGACACCAACGGCCCGGCGGTGGCGATCTGCCCGCAATCGTAATGGACCCCTTAGACTGGAATATAATGCTCTTCACGAGGGTTACACAACTGAACAAAAGTATAGTGGCAATCTTTAGATTTGCATCGAACTGAGGCAATAAACCAATACCAGAGATGGTTAAAATCTACCTGGCAAAAACTGTTGCTGTGGCCACATATGGGGCATCCATTTGGGATATAACCAATGTGGACACCCTTAAAAAAATTAGAGGATAGATTCACCAAGAGATTACTGTCCACCCCTAAGGCATGTTACAATGAAATTACTTGGTTTACCCTACATTTCTGATACAATCAAACTGGCGCCTTTGCTACTCTGGCTGTCAATTTGGAAACAGGAGGCAGTACAGATAAACCGATGTATTATAAAGGACGTCATGAAATTGGCTTATAGGCACAAATAACGAGGCTGAACTATATACGATGCACTCTGGACTCTCTGGGATTGGTGGCCCTCTATGATGACCCCGCCCAATGCGAATCCTTATCAAAGGCGAAATTAATAAATTCTTTTTTAGAGAAACGTGCACATGAGAGAAAACAGGGAAATAAAGATAAAACCAAGGTAATTGAATATAATAAGAGACCACCTCTGGCACACAGTCTGCCTTCGTACCTTGCTTGTGTGACCAATAATTGCCATTGTTTTATTTTTTATAAAGTTTCTGTTTGGGTACGTAACTTTAATGCTGGGTTTCCCAGCAAATGTGTTCTCTGAGAAACAACTGCAATGATGTCCATGTGATTTCCTGCTCAAAACAATCAGTTATACACATACTGTTTTTTTGTTATTTTTACGAAACAGAGGAAAAGATTTACTGTGCCACTACTGAAGTAATTTTGTTTGTGAAATTACATAACCACCCTGACTGTTATGCCTGACGGTGGCCTCATTTCTATGTAGAGCATTAAAAACTCGCAGATTAGCGAACATGTGATCAAGTGTCAAAAAACATGTGTATTGTGCACACCCCAAAGAAATCTAATTGTTTTAAGAATCATATGAATTAGTGTGGAGATGTATATGCTGTTTTTAGGGGTTTTTTAGGTTAAGCTTTTAAGATATCAGCTTTTTATGATAATTTATTGATATGTTTGTATATTTTTATCTGAACTTTTTATGCATTTGTTTCTAAATGCGAAATAAAGTATTGATTGATTGATTGATTGAATTTGGAAGGCACGTATTATATTTCGAGTGTAATACAGGAGTTCTTAAACTCTGTCTTGTTCATAGAAAAAAGCACATTCCCAGAAATGCTCATGTTAAGAATAAGAGTCTTTGACAGCTTCGATGGTTGTACAAATTAGGCTCGTAAACTGAGTTGTTATGCTCAATGTGTAAAAGTTGGTAATTTCACTTTGGCTGACCTACAGCTGTACTTTTCATGTGAATACACATTTCAAAATGGCCCCCCTTAATTACAGGAGTATTTCACAATGTTAACATAAACATTTTTGAGTATCTCAAATGTTGTATGTCGGTGTATGTTGGGTATACAACTAGGCTTTCTCAAAGGGATTCGTGAATCCTCTTTTTTAGAACAGAGAAGGGCAATTAGCTTTTTTGTGGGGAAATTAAACATAAAATGTGCCCCTGTCCAGGTGCCCACAAAGATAGTGTGTGATTGTAGTGATGCCCTTGTCAACACAGAGACCGTGTGTGATTTAACTTGTGCTCAGGTCGCATTAGAAATAGTGTGTTAATGATACTGATAGCCCAGTGTTTTTGGAGATAGTGTGTTATGTTAGTCATTTTCAAGTCCCAGCAGAGATGCTGTGTGATTATCGTAATGTCCAGGTCCCCATAGAGATAGTGTGTGATTATAGGGAAGCTCAAGGCACCACAGAGATAGTGTGTGTTTAAACTTGTGTTTCAATACCAGTTAGAGATAGTGTGTTAATGATGGTAATATTTTTGGATTACTCTGCCATTACAACTCTTGCCCCCCCCCCCCACCGTTCTTCTTCAGGAAGTTTTAAAACCTCCCTGACTTCCCCACAAAAATCTTTAAGACTTGTTATTATCAAACGTCTCCTTTTATTATCTCAAGTTTATACAGTTGACAAATGATCAGACTGTATTGTTGTTTGTTATGAATTATATATTCCTCTATTTTCTCTCATTTATCTTGCTCTCTCTGTAACTCTTGTTTAAGTGCTTTGTATTATTTTATTGTATGCCATCCTAAACTGTATACATTTTTCTATAAAACATAAAAAAATGATAGTAATTATTAAGTCCCTGTTGAGATAGTGTGCTAAGTTAGTTACTCACATGTCTCCACACAGTTATGTGTGATTATAATGATGCCCAGGTACCTATTTCAACAGTGTGTGATTTTAGTGATGTCCGTGTTTAAACATGTGATGCAGTAACTTAAAGATAGTGTTTTTATGATAGTCATATTTATGTCCAAGTTGAGAAACTTCTTAGGTTAGTCCTACTGCTGCCCCCACAGACATAGTGTGTAATTATAGTGATGCCTAGGTTCCTACAGAAATACTGTTTGATCATAGTGAGGCCCAGGTCACCACTGCCATAGTGTGTGATGAAAATTATGTTCAAGTCCATGTAGAGTTAATGTGTTAGATTTAAGTCCCTCTTGAGATACTGTGTTAGATTAGTCTTTCCCAAGTACACACAGAAATACTGTGTAATTAAGCGTGTGCTCAGGTCCTTGTAGAGATAAGGTGTTATTGATAGTCAGAGTTAAGTCCCTGTTGAGATAGTGTGTTTGATTAGTCATGTTTAAGTCCCTCTTGAGTCACTTTATTAGGTAAGCCATTCTCAAGTCCCCACAGAGATAGTGTGTGATTATAGCGATGCCCAGATCCCCATAGAGCTAGCGTATGTGTGTATTGATACAGTCCGCACCACAGAAATAGAGTGGGATTAAACTTCTGCTCAAGTCCCTGTAGAGATTGTGTTTTAAGGATAGTCATAGTTAAGTCCCTGTTGCGATAGTGTATTGGGTTAGTCATTCATGAGCCCCAGCAGAGATATGTGTAATTATAGTGAGGCCCAGGTGCCCATATAGTGTGGCTCTATTGATGCCAGGTCACCATGGAGATGGTGCATGTTTAAACTTGTGTTGAAGTCCCCATAGGAATAGTGTATTATTGATAGCCTATTTAATCCATGCTGAGGTAGTGTGTTAGGTTAGTTCCCTACAGAGATAGTGCATGATTAAAATTGTGCTCTAGTCCCTATAGACAGTATGTAAATGATAGTCCTAGTTAAGTCCTGTAGGGGCATATTCTCAAGGAACTATCGCCAAGTTATCGGCACTTTATCGCAGCCAATGTGGCGATAAAACTATCGCCCCATTCACAAGCTAGTGATAACAGCCCATATCACCAGTTTACCTGCGATAGCAGCCGCAAAAAACAGCGCCACAGATGACACCGGCAACTTTCGGTAATGAGATGCAGAGTAGGCATTCCCGTGCAAATAGCTGCGAAAACATCACTCCCTCACATTCTTAACGACCAGACAGAGCGGCGATAAGATCACAAAACAGGCAATAAGGCGATTTGCCAGCGGGGAATTAACACCTGCTCTGACCTGGTGTAAGGTTGGACGGCAGCCTGCACCAGAAAAGGGATCCCGGCCCAGAGCCACACCTGAAGAACAACAGATGCCATGGAGCCAGGATCATGCAGCTTGGACACCCAAGAGGGGCACAACACCCACCGCCACCAACCCAAGGGCGCTCACTACCCTGGACTACCACAAAGGCAGCGCAGACAAAGACAGTGGACCCTCAGAAAACGCACAAGCCTCACAGACCGAACACCAGAGGATGTCATTGCCCACTACAGGCTCAAAAGGACAACCATCCTCTGCATCCTGAACATCATTGCCCACAGGCTAATGGTACCAACAAAGCGGACAACCAACCTCACACCTCAGACAAAACTGCTGGCTGTGCTGCACCTGTTGGCCACTGGTACCTTCCAACCAACAACTGCCTGAGTCAGAGGAGTCTCACAGCCAGCCCCATCAAAGTTCCTCACACCTTTCCTGGATGCCATCATCAGCTTGGTACCCCAGTACCTATATGCCCCCCACAATGCGCATGAACAGCTGGAGACCAAGCAAAACTTCCATGCCACAGCTGGCTTCCCGCACGTGTTGGGTCCGGGTGCATCCTTGGCGTTACGCCATTTCTTTTTGTTTCCCTTTGTTTTCGTTCTGCTTTTATGGTGCCTTTTCCTGCTTGACAAGTGGGGATTGGCGGCCTGTCAGAGGTTTTCGCTGCTTTTTGCATCGCGCTTGGCCTTACCACATGTTTTTTCGCGTTTAGCATTTTTGCGGAGCCGCGTTAACTTTATCGAGGACATTTGACGCGTTATCGTGAGCCTTTCGCATGGTAACGCCTTGATGAGAATACAGCGTTAACACAGCGCTATTTTCCTGCGATATTCTGCTATATGCAATGTTGCGTTAAACTAATTTTGCGATGATTATCAGACGTTCTTGAGAATATCCCTGTAGTGTTTTAATGCAGGAGTGCATAGAGGAGAACAGAAATGTATATGAGAAGGCCTTTCTTGAGTAAGGAGATGTAGGAGGGCGTTTATTGAGTAAGACTGTGCAGAGAGCGTTGGCAATGTATAATGAGATGTTGAAGTTAGAAACTGGATGGATCTGTTAGTGAGAGGAGAGAGGTCACTAGAGAGCGCAAAGAGGAAGGGGACATGGTAGAATGAAATAGGTAAGGTGGAAGAGGGGCAGAACAGCTAGAGAGGTAAGGAGGGATGGGCTAGATTAGAATTATTAAGATTAGATGCAGTGTTTCTGCATTGGTTGATATAGACAACTTTGTGTTTGAGCACCTGTTCGAATGCCTCTAGACGGGGTAGCTGATGTTCTTCAAAGAGAATGATTTAGAAAAGGGGGTGGTGATGAACAGAGTGTCTGAGTTAAGCAGACCACTCTTACCCAGTCCAAAGATCAGGGCTTGATCCATCACCGTTATTTATCTCACTGCCCCATCCCAGCTCAGAACCTGGCTATATGCAAATCAGTCTGTCCCTGGCCCAGTGCATCATGGGAACAGGGCAGACTAAACTACCAAGCCAATTCTTCACTAGAAAGGAGACAAGCTACCGGGGACCGGTTTCTGGCATTTCAGCCTTCTTCGGCCCGGCTTGCTTGAATCCTGATGGAGCAGTGAGAAAGGGACTCATGTCTGAGTATACCCTGCCACACCTATAGTGGCCAAAAACGATTTAGAAAAGGGGGTGGTGATGAACAGAGTGTCTGAGTTAAGCAGACCACTCTTACCCAGTCCAAAGATCAGGGCTTGATCCATCGCCATTATTTATCTCACTGCCCCATCCCAGCTCAGAACCTGGCTATATGCAAATCAGTCTGTCCCTGGCCCAGTGCATCATGGGAACAGGGCAGACTAAACTACCAAGCCAATTCTTCACCAGAAAGGAGACAAGCTACCGGGGACCGGTTTCTGGCATTTCAGCCTTCTTCGGCCCGGCTTGCTTGAATCCTGATGGAGCAGTGAGAAAGGGACTCATGTCTGAGTATACCCTGCCACACCTATAGTGGCCAAAAACGATTTAGAAAAGGGGGTGGTGATGAACAGAGTGTCTGAGTTAAGCAGACCACTCTTACCCAGTCCAAAGATCAGGGCTTGATCCATCACCGTTATTTATCTCACTGCCCCATCCCAGCTCAGAACCTGGCTATATGCAAATCAGTCTGTCCCTGGCCCAGTGCATCATGGGAACAGGGCAGACTAAACTACCAAGCCAATTCTTCACCAGAAAGGAGACAAGCTACCGGGGACCGGTTTCTGGCATTTCAGCCTTCTTCGGCCCGGCTTGCTTGAATCCTGATGGAGCAGTGAAAAAGGGACTCATGTCTGAGTATACCCTGCCACACCTATAGTGGCCAAAAACGATTTAGAAAAGGGGGTGGTGATGAACAGAGTGTCTGAGTTCAAGCAAACCGGGCCGAAGACGGCTGTAATGCCAGAAACCGGTCCCCGGGAGCTTGTTTCCTTCCCAGTGTAAGAATTGGCTTTTGTAGTTTGGTTTGCCCTGTTCCCATCATGCACTGGGACAGGAACAGACTAATTTGCATACAGCCAGGTTCTGAAACTGGGATGGTGCAGTGAGCTAAAAAACGGTGTTGGATCTAGCCCTGATCTCTTGACTGGGTGAGAGCTTTCTGCTTAATTCAGAGACTCTGTCCCTCACCACCCCTTGTTGTAAATATTTTTGTCCACCCTAAGCGTGGAAGGGTATTCTCAGATGTGAGACCCTTGCTCATTGCACCATCAGGATTCAAGCAAACCGGGCCGAAGACGGCTGTAATGCCAGAAACCGGTCCCCGGGAGCTTGTTTCCTTCCCAGTGTAAGAATTGGCTTTTGTAGTTTGGTTTGCCCTGTTCCCATCATGCACTGGGACAGGAACAGACTAATTTGCATACTGCCAGGTTCCGAAACTGGGATGGTGCAGTGAGCTAAAAAACGGTGTTGGATCTAGCCCTGATCTCTTGACTGGGTGAGAGCTTTCTGCTTAATTCAGAGACTCTGTCCCTCACCACCCCTTGTTGTAAATACTTCATAGAGAATGGCCACGACTCACCTTTGCACTGATAGTTCCACAGCAAACATCAATTTGGTGCCTACCTTCCCCCGTATTTCACTAAAAAAGATTTCTTGCACCTCAAGTTGTTTGTGCATAGCTGAGAGATAAGCTGTAGGAAGGCAGCCGACAGAATACACTTTTCTTTGGAGCCTGGTATTAGAGAGACTGCTGCATGATTTGGATGAAGATAGCGTTTTCCACCCCGCTTTGCTTCAGCACAGTGTGCTTGTGTCCAGCTGACCTATCCTAAGAGCATGATACTGTTCTGAACATATATAAAATACGTAAGAGTCTATGGGGTATAGATGTGGTAAACTTGCAACTAAACGAAAAATTCTGCTTCCAGAACCCACTGAGTGCCTAAGTATCTATTGGTCCACAAAGGCATTTATGGTGAAGAAGAAACCAAGAGTTTATGATTTCCACCAAGAAGTTGCATAGATGCAACCTGCATAGAGAATCAACTTCCTAAACTACCAGGTAAACTGGGTGTCAGTAAGTTCTGCAGGACAGGTCCTAATATCTTTTTTAATAAGAATTGGGATCAAAAAATGAACAGTAACATTAAGTCCCCGACGGTTCAATGGGGACAACATGTTAAAATAAATGTTTCATTATACAAACA
This sequence comes from Lissotriton vulgaris, assembly GCF_964263255.1. Classification (NCBI taxonomy): domain Eukaryota; kingdom Metazoa; phylum Chordata; class Amphibia; order Caudata; family Salamandridae; genus Lissotriton; species Lissotriton vulgaris. Next base: position 85,276,483 of record NC_141699.1, read on the forward strand.
ACTCAAATCTAGAACATTTGTGTAAATGTTTGGACTGAAGTACACTCACTGCAACTCCCAGTATGCACTAGCTTATTGAATTAGTGCTAGAGACAGGAATGCAACAACGCACCTGACACCATGCAAACCTTGGCTTAATGGCTTGTACCTTGATGTCTTTGAACTCAACCTTTCACAGAATGCCAACTTACTTTGATTCATCATAGACACCAACCACATCCTCAAGGAACATATTTCCCAAAACAAAATGGCATGGTACTCAAAAGTGAAACCAGAAAGCAACTTCAAAACTTCCGTTCAAGCCTTTGTACTCATGCATGAATGGCGATAACGCCCTACTCTATCGCCTCCCAGACCCCCCACTGTCACTTCTTAAGACCATCTTATACACCGTAGCACAGCTCATCCTGGGCATGATGAAATATGATCACATCACCTTCATCCTAATGGACCTACATTGGCTCCCCTTGCTGGCCTGCACCATCTTCAAATCCAGCGATGTGTTTTACAAAGCCATTGCGAGCAGCAACTGGCTTATCTTGCAGACAAGCTCCCCATCTCTGGTGGTTCTTTGCAAATGCAGGGCCAGGACACCATCAGACTGCAGAATAAGGAATGTATATAAGAAAAAACACAAAGCATTATGCCTTTTCCATAAATACACCCAGGATTTGGAACCACGTTCCCATATCCATGAGAACAGCACAAACGCTGCTTAATATTAGGAAAGAGTTGAAGACTCACCTCTTCACAAAATGCTACATTACACTGCTTTAACTGCTCACAACCCAGCTCTCTCTCCCTGGAGTTGTTGACTTTATGCTTGTCACCGTCCCTGCACATGATCATGTACGTGCATACAAATAAATATATGCATAACCAACAAAAAATTTAAATGTCAATCTTAGAGGGAAGGCAATGATATCTAATTTACCCCTTTCCTAGGTCATCCTACCCCTTCCAAATTCCACTCCGGGTTTTAACATTCTTGAGATTTTCTTTACCTAATTCACAGCGCTCACCATTACATAGAGAATGACTCCATATATGTAAACTGATGATATTTTATATCTTTATGGACGTTCTCTCTCTATCTCTCTCTCTCACTTACTTAAAAAGCCACTATTGGGTCAATTACAAGTCAAGTCGAATTTTATCCCCGGGTGTAGATACCAACCTGTCTCATTCAAAAGTTTAACTCGGAATAGAATGGTATACAGTTGAGAAATAACTTGCCAGAAATTGTAGTTTTGGTCGAGTATTTCTGAACTCCCTGGACCATACTACTCATAATTAGGTCCTCAATATGCATTTCCGTTAGCCAATACATATCATTCTTAAACGTCCAATCTGCCTCTTGGGTGTTTCCAAATGTTAGATGGCAGGCTTCTTCCCCTTTAAAATATCAACGCCCAAATCTCCCCATTTGAATCTCCTTACATATTTCTCATGCCATTCTGGGTATTTTCTCCCTACTTGCTCCAATCTTTCTATTACCTTTGCGCTCTTATTCCGTTCCATACACTTCAGACGTCTTCACCCTCGTCATATGGCACTCTCCAACATCCCATGTTCTCTTCTTTCATGTCTCTATGAGGTCTCAGTCTTATATGTTCAGTTTCCTCGTCCGCTCATTTTTTTTCCTTCCCCAAATCTGTCTATTTTTATTGCGAATTGTGGAAGCTGCGCTCAGCTTAAGAAATGGCAATGCAGTAACTATAAACGTTTGCCTTGTGCTGGGCTCCAAGAGACACTGAACCTTTCCCCCTGCCAAAGTCATGAAAAAGCTGCAGGTTGGAAAAAAAATAAAATAAGAAAGTGCATGTTAAAATAACCAATTACCTTTGGAATCGAACACTTTGCTTAACTGTGGCTATTATAAAATTGCTGGCTGTTCGAATCTGTGTTGGAGACAGCCAATATTTGAACTCCTGAGCCCGATTCTTGTTGCTATCAGGGTCTCAAGTCAATGTCATCCTATGCTGCCTCCCAAGAAGGTTTGTTGTCAGGTGCAAGCCCCATCCCCCAGCCTGAGAAGGTGGTAGACTTCTAGGCTTAAGAGCACACGGGTCTCTTGCGATGCTAATGGCCTTTTTGTTATGCGCAAAAGTGCATTTGCATCACTTGCTTGGACTTCAGCTATCAACTCCACAGATGTCTGGAAGAAGGCGCATTTTTCTTTGTCATGAATTCGTTGTTTTATATGGTGGGAAATTCATGCTTACATTACAAGAGCTATTCTACTGTAAATATAGACTTATTTTTCACGAGGGCTCACAGGTTTTATAAAGATTCCTGAACATGACATGTCTTCAATTCAAATGTGCTTCCTTAAGAGACACAGCTCTGAAAAATAAATGATGTACTGTAAGTTTATCAGGCCTGTTTCCTAATTGAAAGAGATGCTTCTCAGCGCCCAATAGTGTGAATACGGGTACATCCAGTATTGAAGACAAGATTTGAAACATATATGTGATGTTCTGAGTAATAAATTGGTGTTTTGGTACACACATGAACAACAAACATAATATTTCCTTGGTAAATAAAATTTTGATTATCATTTGCCAAACATGTACTCTACTTTCATTTTCTACAGTGGAATCCTATTTATATCAGTGTATGCTTAAATGGCAAAAATTATGGAAACAACGCCATAGATTGTTCTGAAAAATATCACTTTAGATGCGAAGTTTACACATATTTTGTCCCAGATGTATAAAAGATTGCTCTGGATCTGCTTTGGAAAATTGACACACACCTGAGCAACAGGATTTTGGGGGGTATTACTTTCCCGCACAATACAAGCAGCGCAAGGGGCTGCTTGTATTGCTCAGCATCAAGGGGGTGTTTCATGGGTGGTACATGGACATTTCCATGCAACCACCCACAGAGTTGTTGATGCACAATCCTACCTGCAAACAAAAATAGACATGGTTTTGCACCAAAAAAAGAGCGCACTTTGAAGCAGATGTTAAAAAGTATTTTATTTCTCCTGCCTTCCCACTTTTCATATGTGCTGCACTGTACTGTACTGTCAAAGGTGATTATTAAAACACAGCTAGAGTGCAACCTGCTAGGAATTGAGGAACTCATTATTTCAATAAAACCTAGCCCTAAACCTTTTATTTGGACTATTCACCTTGTTGGTACTGTTTGTAAACAGAATTTGGAGAGCTTCCATGCCATAGTTAGCTGAGAGTCCTCCGGCGCAACATTCAGATGTGACATATTGATCACAAAGCAGGCCAAATCCAAAGCCATCAAATGGCAAAAAAGAAAGAGATGCCAGGAATGAACTGATTGCTTATGATGGAATTGCTATGCCGCCTGGCACTATTTTTGTTACCAAAGGCACTGGTTTGAACCTGAACAGAAAGATTGAGGAGTCTTCCCATTCTCTGTGTCTCCTGTCTCTTCCTCTCCATGTATTTCTTTGTTTACGGTTCTTTGTGTTGCTTTCCTTTTGTCTCCTGTTCCCACCTTGCATTTATTTGCATATCACCGACCCCCCCCCCCAAACTTTTGTTTAGTTACAAAACATGTTTTCCCGAATGAAAGGAAGCCTTTGTAATGTGGTTGCTAAGCCTGTGCTCTATTTTGAAACAATCACTGAAACATGAAAAAGAATGAAAATGCCTCCCATTCGTGAGTCTGTAAAAGTGTCTCATCCCTTAGATAGTTCGCAAATCCTAACCCACCTGCATCCTAGATAGGCTTTAACAATGCAATAATTAACATAAAAAGTGTGTGCCTATGCACACAGAATTTTGTAAAGCACTTACAAACGCTATATTTCAATGTTCTGTCTGTGATAACATTGCTCTGAGCTCGAGGCCGAGGTCACCGAGCGTCTCTCTTCTGTGCCCCTCGGCCTGTACTTGCTTCTGTCAGGGATGAAAGGCAGTCACAGTCAATGCTGTTTCCTGTCGGCTTCCTTTCAAGGTGCATTCCTTGCAGGACAGCCCATCCCCCACCCTGGGAGTTTTCATGCGCTTTAGGTGTGCCAGCCACAGGTCTCTTGTTATGCTGATTGACCTTTTCCGATGCGTGATCGCGCATTTACATTCTGAGAGAGGCCGTCCAAAGGCAGAGGCCCTGCTCTAGGTTTCCTTTCTGTCAACGGCGCTAATGAATAGTTAGGGGCTTCTTGAACAATATTTTTTTAATGCATACTTTTTTGTTGGCTTTTAAATAGGATGAAGCAAATATATTGCAGGATGAAATGCAATGTCGGAATTTAATATGTCTGCTTTGCCATGACATGGTTTATAATCGTGGCTGTCCCTATTTAGAAAAGCATGTGGGTGTATGTAAATTGTATAATTTTTTTCCGTGACAGTATTCTTCATGCTATTTAAGTTTTGTATAAAGTTAAACATTAATATTATAAGTAGTGGACAGACTTCTCGCATTTATATTGTTAACCACGTATTGATTAACCTACATGCCAACTAAATTTCTTTCAACTTGATGCATATCACTGAATAGCTAAACAAGCTAGCAACCTAACACGGCGCTCGTTTGGCCCAGTGGACATGTAGCACGATTCACACCCATAACATAAAATGACCTATATATTCTCCATTTCCAAAAGTAAACAAGCATTGACAAAACCAATACTTGTGGCATGTGTTCAGTGACAAGTGGATATGGCACAAACAGGTAACATATAATGTAGAATAGATGTATTGCCTATTTCTATTTGCAGCCACTCAACAGAAAAGAGAAGCAAGGCACAGGATACTAATGGCACAACTTAAGTAGAGCTACAAGGTGAAGACCGACCTAGAGGCATAGGCAAGAATATAGGGGTCCATTACGATGGCAGGCATTTCCGCATGCCCATCATAATATGTATGGCGGTGCCTGAAAGGCACCCCCACCATGTTATGTCAATTTTACGCTCAGCTGGCAATCCGACCGGTGTAAAAGCGGCAGACGGTCTTCCCATCCGCCATGGAACCCCTCACCATACTAATATGGCGGGGGTGAACCGGGGCCATTTGGCGATCGCCTGTTATGCTAATGACCCCCATTGTTACTTGGATGTAGTTAGGAGTAGAGGTTCTATGGTGTATGAGTAGAGATACTAGGGTATAGGTAGGAGTGGCATACTAGGAAAGTGGCAGGGTTAAAGGCACTGGGGTATTGGCAGATTCAGATGTTAGGCAGGAGTTGAAGTAGTAGGGTTTAGGCAGGGATAGAACTACTATGATTTGAGTAGAAAAACTAAGTTACAGAGAAAGGTTGAGATATTTGGATATAGGTTAAACCAAGGGTATCAATACTGGGGGAAAAGGAGAAGCCCCTTATTAGCAAGAGTAGCAGTACCAAAGTCGAGTAAGGGGTACTTCAAGGAGGCATGGACATGGCTAGAGCTACTAGGGTGTCAAAGAGATTCAGGTACTTTGATTAAGTTACTAGGCTTTTGATGTAGGTATGGATGCTGGAGTATAGGGCAGAGTAGAGGTACAAATGTATAGGTAGTGGTAGATGCACCTACGTATAGTTAGGAGTACATGTACATAACTCAAATTTACCCAGACACCTAGAGGTGACACATTTCACAGTATGCACTGTACAAGAATCACATGTTGTATAAAAACAAAATATAGAAATATACCCTCTGGAAAATCCATCTAATCTTCGGAAATGTAAATGAAGTAAAAGATGAAATGTAAAAAGGGACTGTATCACTTACATGGATTACTTTAAGAGAAAAGATTATCGTTCTCCTGTGCACTCAGTAGAGAGGCCAATTATTAGATGATTATTAAGTGGTCTGAATACACTTTTGAGGTACCAACAGGGACTATAAGAAGCTCTCACTGCCTTAACCCCAACTCTAGAGCTCTCAACCGTGCTGCATCATGCACACCCACTCATAACTTGAACTTACCCATACATGTAGAAGAGACTCAGTACACCGTCTATGTATTATAGAATCACAAGTTGCAAGGAAATAAACTAAAAACAATACTATCTGCTCTGTAAGTGTAGTCCTAAGGATGTCTCTGTCCTTTGTGGCTACTTCCTCCTTTCATGACACAGCCGCCCATGTAAGTACCATGTATTGGATAGTCTCCTTTCTGCGGATATGCTCCATGTGAACATTAGTTTATCATCTGATATTCAAATGAGATTCAGAATTCAGCTGCTGCTCTGGCAGTAAGACCCACAAAGCAGCTCTGACAAAGCATTAGTCTCTCTGTGGGAATGAGACTGGGTGCATGAATCTGTGAGTGAGTATCTGAGGGGGTGCATATGTCTCTGTGTGGGTTGGCGGATGGGTGCATTATCTCTAAGTGGATTTGTGAGTGGGTGCATGAGTCTCTGAGTGGGTCAGTGAGTGGGTTTGTCAGAGGGTGCACGAGTCTCTGAGTAAATATCTGAGTGGGTGTGTGAGTCTTTGACTGGCTCTTTAACTCGGTGCATTAGTCTCTGAATTGGTCTGTCACTGGGTGTTTAAGTCCCTCAATGGGTCAGTTAGTGGGTGCTTGAATGCCCAGGGGTTTTGTGATGGGTGTAAGAGTCTCTAAGTGGGAATGTGAGTGGGTGCATGCATGAGTCTATAAGTGGGTATTTAAGTGGGTGTGTGTTTCGGAGTGAGTCTGTAAGTGGGTTAATGAGTATCTGAGAGGGCATAGGAGTGGGTGCATGAATATCTGTGTGGGTATGTGACTGGATGTATAAGTGTCTGAGTGGGTGTATAAGTGTCTGAGTGAGTTTGTGAGTGCATACATGAGTCTGCAATAGTGACCAGCAGTGTGTACAAATATATATTTTTTAATACATTCACTAATATTCGCGAAGACGTCAATAGTCGCGATGTCCCAGTGACCATACACAGGGGGAGGGGCCGCGCTGGTGGTTGGATCATCATCGCAAATATCGCATGAGATTTACAAAAAAATGTGGACACATAACTTGTGTCACTGACACCCCCATTTCTCAAACATGGGGTCTGAGTACCTCCACCCTGATCCCTTATGATAGTTTTAACAGAAATGTTCAGCCCCGGAACCATTCTCGATTGGTAGAAGGGCAGCCACAACTTTCTGCTGAGGTTGTGTCCAGCCAATCACAGCATTCCTGTTGGCACGAACATTTGCGATAGATAGCGAAAGCATTGTGAAATATCCACTACCAGAGATATATAAAATTTTTCTTCTTAAGTTTCCCAAAGAACATTGAATGGATTTACAGTGAATAACAAAAAGCACAACATCTACATTTCTGCCAAATTTGGTGTAATTCCGTCCAGCGGTTCGGGCTGTTGGTTTGACTACCCATCTTATAGGAATTAAAATTAGGAAACACACTTTTTTTAACCCCCTTTTTCTCAGCCTCTGCTTGAAGGATCATCCCAAATCTTCCCATGCACAACAAAACTTACTATGACACTTTTTGGGGAAACCTTCGTGATGATACGTCAACTGGTGCCAAAGGTATAGGCAAGTCAAAAAACTATTTTCCTATGGAAACTAGATCTTAACTATAACTACCTACTGGTGAATGAATATATATATATATCCCGTAAGTTAATTGCACAAAAAGAGATTTGCAGAGGCCGATTCACGGTTTCACCAGTTTCATTTCACTTGATAAAGTGGATGCATGTAAATGATCCTACCTTACGCGTTTCGGCGAAATGCCTTGATCACAGGAATAGAGGTGTGCAAATACTACACAGGTGCTTTAGATTCATTTCAACGCATGACTAAAGTGAGTTCCTACAAGTACCAAGAGACTTCTGTGTTCTCATCCTAAAAAACTGTATTGTAGTATATGGTGAATATTGCTTAATAGCGCTCTTTCACCACAACAGTTCAAAATCCATCCTTATTGTTGTTCAGTGCATCTGATTAATTAAAGTGGCCACATGCAAATTGTTAAAATTGACAGTCATTGCAAACCTCATCATTCTTCTTGCTGGCACAATATAAATTGTATTTATTAAAGCGTGAAGAATCCGTAATCATCCGGGAGAGAGAATCTCTCCCATATACCTTTTTCACCTCAAACATGCAGTATCTGGTATAATCCTCTATTCAATTTGGAAACTATCGTGAAGTTCCGTCAACCAGTGCCAAAGATAGAGGCAAGTCCAAAAACTATTTTCCTATGGAAACTAGGTAACAACTATAACTACCTACTAGTGACCTATAACAAAAAGCACCCAACAGTGGATCCCTACAATCAGATGCACCTGAATTGCTATCCCTCCACTATTCTGACCTAGATATACTCATGTGGATATGTGTGCAAACTGTATCACACTCACTGTCACAATGTTATTCCTAATGGAACTCAACAATTTTAAACAGAAGCACAGGTGCACCACTTCTCAATATACAGGGAAAAACAAATATACAATCTATTCCCAAACAGCAGTGTTCTTCTAAAGTTTCCTTTATTCAAATATCAAAAAAGGTATTATAAAAGCAAGGTCATAAGCATCACTTGTTGAAAGTGGCACAGCCAACGCGTTTCGTCCTTGAAGCGGACTTCTTCAGGGCATTAGTTTTTCCCCTAATCATATAGGGGTAACTAGGTTGGCAAATGTGTGGATCCAATTGCAAGGAACCACAGACAGCAAAGAGTCAACCTCACATTTCCAACTGGTAGAAATCCACAGTGGAATCTACTATATGATTAGATCAATTGCCAGACTGCAAGTTCATAGTTGCAGACAAAGAGTTTCGGCTTATAAGCACTTCCTCCCAAGATTAATATGTCAATTTTGTTCGATGGCACTTATGGGTGCAAAGAACTATCGATCACACCCGACCATGTGCCTCCTATATATTGAAGGCAATACGTCGTCAATTATTGGCCTGCAGCCAGAAGTGAGCTGTCAGGCAAGCCCTTCGGCATTCGTCATGATATCAGGCATCGTAACCAGGGAACAGAAGCAGGAAATATACATATTATATAAAATTACCCTCACCCCCTCTAAACACTAAAATTACCACCCTTTATCAATACCTAACGTTAAACGCTGAAACGTTTACAACGTTACCACCGTTTACAACTGCCCACCCCATAACCATAAAATTACTATAACCACAGGTGCCAAAGATACAGGCAAGTCAAAAAAACTCTTTTTCTATGGAATATATATATATATATATATATATATATATATATATATATATATATATATATATATATATATATATTTCACGTCTCACCATGCTACGAAAAACAGCATGCGTGCACTCCTTGTGAATATGACACTGTAGCTGTTACTTTGCTTCCAAAATGATTTATTTAAGCATAAGCCAAATAAACAACCCTATGCGTTTCGGCGCATAAGGCCTTGCTCACGGGTAATTTCATCAGCAAACAGACCGACATTTAAACAAAATACTTAATTACGTGCACCATACATAGTGAACATAAAATATTCAGTCTCCCAAGGTCGCAACGAACCCCTACCACTGACAGCGGCGGGCCCGGACGGGGTTGCGAGTCCCAAAATATCCAACAAATTGTTTTCTTTGTCCAACGCACAAAACAATGTCCAGGTCAAGCAGGCCAGTCCTTCGAAACGCGTCGAGTGAAGCGTAATTGAATAAACACGTTTTATTGGTACAGCGGCCTGGACATTGTATTGTGCGTTGGACAAAGAAAACATTTTGTTTTTTATATATATATATATATATATATATATATATTCACTCCAAACTCCTGCACAGCAACGTGAAGGAATCACAAGCCACTCCAGCCGGGTAGATTATCAGGTATTCTTTAATGGGCACAAAGAAGACGCGTTTCGAGCACACAGGCTCTTGGTCACATTATATATATATATATATATATATATATATATATATATATATATATATTTTATACACGTGAACAAGGCGGTTTTGCTGAAACGCGTTGTGTGAATAAACCTGCTATCTCTTATCTTGGTCTTTGCATTTGCTTCCTGAGAGCGCATTGGACACTTAAACTTGTGTTGTGGAATATATATATATATATATATATATATATATATATATATATATATATATCCACACCACAGCAAGATGCACGCTCTCAGCAGCCGCCACAAAACACCAAAACAGGTATAATCCAAGGGTGTTTATTCACAAGCGGCTGCTGAGAACGTGCATCTTGCTGTGGTGTGGATTACTATTTTCCGGCTTGCTCGACCGGAACGCACGCCACCTCCCTCGGGGCCTCCAGCACTCTGACTGAGCGTTTTGTTGGATATATATATATATATATATATATATATATATATATATGCCCTAAAATTGCCCTAACCACCCTTCACAAATTCCTACCCTTAAACACTGCACTTAAATTACCCTTACCACCCTTTACAACCATCCACCCGATAACCCTAAATTTACTATTGCCTTCCTTATGCATAAACCCTAAACTCACCCTTCCCATCCTTTACTTCTATACATATATATCATGCTTGCCAAAGGCTGGCACGGTAAAGTCACACAAAAGTACTTGCTTGGTAAAGGCATGCGTGGTAAAGGCTTCATGGTAAATACAATGTTGTAAACGGTGTTCCCCATCTAGCCAAAATCTAAAAGAGCATGGGCCCCATGCATCAAACTAAAAACCGGTCGCAAACGTGCAGATTCTTAGAATCTGCCCCTTTGCGGCCAGTATTTTTGCATTTAGGATGCATCATCTCAAATGCAGAAATCGCATATTGCGATTGCATTAGAGGAAACGCAAATTGCGATTCCTTAAATGTAATGCTAGAAGCAATTTAAATCAGTGATTTCACTATTAGAGGGTCGCAAATTACCGAAAAAAAGAACTGGTCAGTGATTTGCAAAAACTTAGAAAAATGCACTAAAGTGCACTTTTCAAAGTTACATGTTAAACACACATGCCCTTGGGGCTTGTGTGTGCGCAACATGGGTGCACATTACAAATGTCAGGGGTGCAACAAGGTGTCCTTTTGGCACCCTTGAAATTGCATGCACCATTTGCGGGTACCTATTTGGTTCTCGCAAATTGCGTATGCAATTCCCATTTATCCCATGCATTCCTATTGGCAAGTAGGCCCATAGGAATGAATGGGAAGCCATTCCTTAATTGCGAATTGCAATTTGCGAGTCGCAATTAAGGAATGTTTAGGAATCGCTATTTTTTTTTAGCTATTCCTACATGCATAGGCTTTTGCGATTCCTTCATTGCGATTCCTTAATAATCGCCAATAAGGAATCGCAAAAGCCTACCTTGATGCATGTGCCAGCAAATTCCATATTTCATATTAATATTTAAACAAAGGCAAAGGAACATAGGGTCATATTACCAAGCAATAGCGATAATTATCGCTATTGCTTGGTTAGAGACAAAAATGTACTGCTGAGCTGCGGCGATTTTTATTGCAGATAAACCTTGGTATTACCAAGGTTTATCGCAAATGCGATAAAAAACGGCTGCAATGCAGGAATATCACTGAAAAGTCAGTGATATTCATGCATTACCGAGCTAATGCTCTTAGCCATGTTATCCACCTCCCAGTAGATAACATGGCTAAGAACTGCTCAAAGCAGGTGTTAGCTTTTGGAGATATTCGCGCTTAGCGCGAATATCTCCAAAAGTTGGTAATAGGAGATAGCGATGTTAGCGACGGTTTCCAGTCGCTAACATCTTGGCACCCCCACTTTGCATGTCATTAGTGATAAATATCACTGACATGCAAAGTGGGGCCCAAGATGGTCGCTATCTCCTACTAGCTGTCGCTAACTGGTGTTAGCGACAGCTAGGTAATAGGGAGATAATTTTATCTCCGCTTTCTTGGCTTTTAAAGCCAAAAAAGCGGAGATAAACCCCCTTGATAATATGCCCCTTAGAGACTTAGAATTTCTGGCACAAGTCTTAAAATGTAACAATAAGTATTAATCCCTTTAAGTTATTTGCCAAAAATTATTAAACCAATTTATATTGTATTGCAGTGTAGTGCATCATCATTCTTTTATTGCAATTACGAAATAAACATCAATAAAAAAGTAATCTGGGATTTGAAACTGTTCCAAGCTGCTTTGAGCAATATTTATAAAATCGCTTACAAAAAGTTTAAATGTAATACTTTATGCAAATAAAATTGTATTTTAATAAATAGAGAAAGGGTTAATTTGTATGAAAAATATTTGGATAAACACAGGGTTGTGCATCTTTTCCTTAGAAAAGTCTGCTCTTTCCGCTACTAGTGTGTTTCTGATAAGCAAAGTGTGTTTAAATGCAAAGTGTGTTTAAGACTGCAGTACCACCTCCTGTCTACGGGGGCAGAGCGAGCAAAAATATAAACACACTTGATGAAACACAGGTCCCCACAAGGCAATTTTTTTAAAAGTTGTAAAATTTGACACAGATGTTCCTGAAGTCATTTTTTATTATTTAGAAGACATTGCCTTGTGGGGACCTGGGTTCAGGTCCCCACAGTGCAATCAAGTCCCCACAGCGTGAGTGTGTTATCACACCCAAGTCCCCACAAGGATAGTAACACAAACCCACACACACACACACACACACACACACACACACACACACACACACACACAGTGCAGCCTCTCTCCACACACACACCCAGTGCAGCCTCTCTCCACACACAGTCACACACCCAATGCAGCTTCTCTCTCCACACATCCAATGCAGCCTCTCTCTTCACACACAATGCAGTCTCTCGCTCTCCACATAAGCACACTCCACACGGCCTTTCTCTCCACATAAGCACGCTCCACACTGCCTTTCTCTCCACATAAGCATGCTTCACGCGGCCTCTCTCTCCACATAAGCACGCTCCACGCGGCCTCTCTCTCCACATAAGCACACTCCACGCGGCCTCTCTCTCCACATAAGCACGCTCCACGTGGCGTCTCTCCACATAAGCACGCTCCACGCAGCCTCTCTCTCCACATAAGAACGCTCCATGCGGCCTCTCTCTCCACATAAGCACGTTGCATGCGGCCTCTCTCTCCACATAAGCACACCCCATGCAGCCTCTCTCTCCACATAAGCACCAACCCTGCAGTCTCTCCCTCCACATAAGCACCAACCCTGCAGTCTCTCTCTCCACATAAGCATGCTCTGTGAAGTCTTTCCCTCCACATAAGCACCAACCCTGCAGTCTCTCTCCACCTAAGCACTCTCCCTGCAGTCTCTCTCTCCACATAAGCACGCTCCCTGCAGTCTCTCTCTTCACATAAGCACGCTCCCTGCAGATTCTCTCTCCACATAAGCACGCTGCATGCAGCCTCTCTCTCCACATATGCACACTCTGTGCAGTCTCTCTCTCCACATAAGCACACATCATGCAGTCTCTCTCTCCACATATGCACACTCTGTGCAGTCTCTCTTTCCACATAAGCACGCTGCATGCAGTCTCTCTCTCCACATAAGCACGCTGCATGCAGTCTCTCTCTCCACATAAGCACGCTGCATGCAGCCCCTCTCTCCACATAAGCACGCTGCATGCAGCCTCTCTCTCCACATAAGCACGCTCTGTGCAGCCTCTCTCTCCACATAAGCACGCTCCGTGCAGCCTCTCTCTCCACATAAGCACGCTCTGTGAAGTCTTTCCCTCCACATAAGCACCAACCCTGCAGTCTCTCTCCACCTAAGCACTCTCCCTGCAGTCTCTCTCTCCACATAAGCACGCTCCCTGCAGTCTCTCTCTTCACATAAGCACGCTCCCTGCAGATTCTCTCTCCACATAAGCACGCTGCATGCAGCCTCTCTCTCCACATATGCACACTCTGTGCAGTCTCTCTCTCCACATAAGCACACATCATGCAGTCTCTCTCTCCACATAAGCACGCTCCCTGCAGTTTCTCTCTCCACATAAGCACGCTCCCTGCAGTCTCTCTCTCCACATAAGCACGCTGCATGCAGTCTCTCTCTCCACATAAGCACGCTGCATGCAGCCCCTCTCTCCACATAAGCACGCTGCATGCAGCCTCTCTCTCCACATAAGCACGCTCTGTGCAGCCTCTCTCTCCACATAAGCACGCTCCGTGCAGCCTCTCTCTCCACATAAGCACGCTCCCTGCAGTCTCCCCCTCCACATAAGCACCAACCCTGCAGTCTCTCTCTCCACATAAGCACGCTGCATGCAGTCTCTCTCTCCACATAAGCACGCTGCATGCAGCCCCTCTCTCCACATAAGCAGACTCCATGCAGCCCCTCTCTCCACATAAGCACGCTGCATGCAGCCCCTCTCCACATAAGCACGCTCCATGCAGCAACTCTCTCCACATAAGCACGCTCTGTGCAGTCTCTCTCTCCATATAAGCACGCAGCATGCAGTCTCTCTCTCTCCACATAAGCACGCTGTGACCCGGTCCCTGTTTCACCCCCGCCTGGACTGTGCCCCCCTGAAACCTTACCGTTGTCAAGGACTTCCCACTCACGCACTTTTAGACTACCCCCTCGGGTCCGTAACAGTGTCAGAGCGAACAGCATGACCCACAGTGCCCCGCCCCTCTCTCTGTTCCAGGAACCTATCACCGGGCCTCAAGCACCTGAAGTACGTCACCGTGAACTCGGAAGTCCCACCCCGGAGGCAGCGACAGCACCAGTGAAAAGCGAACGCCACTGTGAGGACGAGGTCGGAGCATTGTGGCAGGATACTCAGACTGGTGTTGGAGAGCGAGAGGAAGAGCAAGCCGAAGAAGACGAGTGGACGGAGGACTGGTGGAGCCCTTGAGGAGGTGGCTGAAGAGCGGCCGTGGCTCACTGGAGAGCTACGGCGGACCGCGTGAGTAGCGTAACCCTCCCCGTGAGCACGCTAGGTGCTCTGTGTATATATTGTATAGTTCTCTCACCTTTAGGCACTTGTCGCACGTTAAAACTGCACTGTGATTATTGTAAAGCACTTCACCTTGCAAACGCCCCTCTTCCCGTCACCGTCACCCTAACACTCTTTTCTCTGACCTACCTCCCTATCTTTCGGTACGTTCCACTTCCCCGTAGAACCCTCCCTCACTAGACCTTCCTTTTCTTCCCACGCACGTCCTGGTGTCGGTGTCAGCATACGTTTTGAGACCCGGTTCGGTCTAACGGTCCCTTCTTTCTCTTATTGCCCTCCGAGGTACCTCCCCAGCAACGGAGACGAAGAACATCCTGGGACCCTGCAAGCAGAAGATCGTCGACCAGGAAGAACCATCCCATCTTGCCGGACTACCTTTAAAATCCTGTCTGTTGACTCTCGTACCAATAAAAACCAACTATAGCCCACTACATTCGGCCTCCTTGCCTGATTTTCCGGCCCGCGACACCCCCACGATCACACACGCTCTCTGCAATCTCCTGCTCTACATAAGCACGCTGCATGCAGCCTCTCTCTCCACATAAGCATGCTGCATGCAGCCCCTCTCTCCACATAAGCACGCTGCATGCAGCCCCTCTCTCCACATAAGCACGCTCTGTGCAGTCTCTCTCTCCATATAAGCACGCAGCATGCAGTCTCTCTCTCTCCACATAAGCACGCTCTCTGCAATCTCCTGCTCTACATAAGCACGCTGCATGCAGCCTCTCTCTCCACATAAGCACGCTCTGTGCAGTCTCTCTCTCCACATAAGCACGCTGCATGCAGCCTCTCTCTCCACATAAGCACGCTCTGTGCAGTCTCTCTCTCCACATAAGCACGCAGCATGCAGTCTCTCTCTCTCCACATAAGCACGCTGCATGCAGTCTCTCTCTCTACATAAGCACGCTCTGTGCAGTCTCTCTTTACATAAGCACGCAGCATGCAGTCTCTCTCTCTCCACATAAGCACGCAGCATGCAGTCTCTCTCTCTCCACATAAGCACGCTCTGTGCAATCTCTCTCTCCACATAAGCACACTGCATGCAGCCTCTCTCTCCACATAAGCACGCTCTGTGCAATCTCTCTCTCCACATAAGCACGCTCCCTGCAGTCGCGCTCTCTCCACATAAGCACGCTCCACGCGGCGTCCCTCCACATAAGCACGCTCCACGCAGCCTCTCTCTCCACATAAGCACGCTCCATGCGGCCTCTCTCTCCACATAAGCACGTTGCATGCGGCCTCTCTCTCCACATAAGCACACTCCATGCAGCCTCTCTCTCCACATAAGCACCAACCCTGCAGCCTCTCCCTCCACATAAGCACCAACCCTGCAGTCTCTCTATCCACATTAGCATGCTCTGTGCAGTCTTTCCCTCCACATAAGTAAGCATGGGCGAATTTTGCGAATCTCGCGTTCGCGAATTTTGCGGATTTGCGAACTCGCAATTCGCAAAATCCGCGAATTCTCGCGAATTTGCGGATTTTTTTTTGTGTGTGTTCGCGCGGGTTTCTGCCAGTTCGCGAGGGTTTTGTACAATTTCGCAAACGCGAACTTACCTGTCGGGTCGCAAGTTTCGCGAACTTGTTGTTTCTACGTGTCCAGCCTGTTTGGGACACTCTTCTTCATCACTGCCACTCTCTGTCACCACTGCCACTCTCTGACTACTCATGCCACCCTCTGGCCCACCCATGCCACCCTCTGTTTCATCACAGCACCCTCTGGTTGTCCAGTCAGTGTACATTATTGTGGCAAAGCAAGCACACCTTCCCTGCCTCAAGTGACCTGAATTAATTTGGGGCTGATTAATGTGTCACAGAATATTTTTTTTGCTGGCACCTGCTTCCTTAGTGCTTCCTGATTAGTGATCTTTTGCACTTGCTAAGTGCTTTCATTGTTGCAAAATTAGTTACAACACCTGCCCTGCCCCAACTGACAATAATGAATTAGGGGCTGATTAATGGATTTGAACTTCCAGCCTGGCTCCTGCTTGTCTCCCTTAGCTGTAATTCAGGACCTTTGTGGCATATGTGTAACTATTCTGAGGTTCAAAGCAGGGTCACATAATAGTTGCAACTGGCAACTGAACTCTGGAGGGGCCCCTCAGGAAGCACTACAGGAAATGGCTACTAATGATGAGCCTGAACTTTTGAACCTGGTAAGTAGTTTCAGTTTTGCTAAGATCGTATTTCTGCAATTTTGCGCTTATTCGCGGGGCGCAAAGTTGTACTGGGAAGCCGCGAACTCACGCGAACAGTGCGAGCAAGCCATAAAATCCGCTGCTCGCGGATTTGCGGATTTTGCGGGAGATTCGCGAATCTCGCGGATTGCGAATTTACCGAAAATCCGCAAAATCCGCGAGCGAAACGGATTTTCCGCCCATGCTTACACATAAGCACCAACCCTGCAGTCTCTCTCCACCTAAGCACTCTCCCTGCAGTCTCTCTCTCCATAAGCACGCTCCCTGCAGTCTCTCTCTTCACATAAGCACGCTCCATGCAGATTCTCTCTCCACATAAGCACGCTCTGTGCAGTCTCTCTCTCCACATAAGCATGCTGCATGCAGTCTTTCTCTCCACATAAGCACGCTGCATGCAGCCTCTCTCTCCACATAAGCACGCTCTGTGCAGTCTCTCTCTCCACATAAGCACGCTGCATGCAGTCTCTCTCTCCACATATTCACGCTGTATGCAGTCTCTCTCTCCACATAAGCACGCAGCATGCAGCCTCTCTCTCCACATAAGCATGCTCTGTGCAGCCTCTCTCTCCACATAAGCACGCTGCATGCAGCCTCTCTCTCCACATAAGTACGCTGCATGCAGCCTCTCTCTCCAAATAAGCACGCTGCATGCTGCCTCTCTCCACATAAGCACGCTGCATGCAGCCTCTCTCTCCACATAAGCACGCTGCATGCAGCCTCTCTCTCCACATATGCACACTCTGTGCAGTCTCTCTCTCCACATAAGCACACATCATGCAGTCTCTCTCTCCACATATGCACACTCTGTGCAGTCTCTCTTTCCACATAAGCACGCTGCATGCAGTCTCTCTCTCCACATAAGCACGCTGCATGCAGTCTCTCTCTCCACATAAGCACGCTGCATGCAGCCCCTCTCTCCACATAAGCACGCTGCATGCAGCCTCTCTCTCCACATAAGCACGCTCTGTGCAGCCTCTCTCTCCACATAAGCACGCTCCGTGCAGCCTCTCTCTCCACATAAGCACGCTCTGTGAAGTCTTTCCCTCCACATAAGCACCAACCCTGCAGTCTCTCTCCACCTAAGCACTCTCCCTGCAGTCTCTCTCTCCACATAAGCACGCTCCCTGCAGTCTCTCTCTTCACATAAGCACGCTCCCTGCAGATTCTCTCTCCACATAAGCACGCTGCATGCAGCCTCTCTCTCCACATATGCACACTCTGTGCAGTCTCTCTCTCCACATAAGCACACATCATGCAGTCTCTCTCTCCACATAAGCACGCTCCCTGCAGTTTCTCTCTCCACATAAGCACGCTCCCTGCAGTCTCTCTCTCCACATAAGCACGCTGCATGCAGTCTCTCTCTCCACATAAGCACGCTGCATGCAGCCCCTCTCTCCACATAAGCACGCTGCATGCAGCCTCTCTCTCCACATAAGCACGCTCTGTGCAGCCTCTCTCTCCACATAAGCACGCTCCGTGCAGCCTCTCTCTCCACATAAGCACGCTCCCTGCAGTCTCCCCCTCCACATAAGCACCAACCCTGCAGTCTCTCTCTCCACATAAGCACGCTGCATGCAGTCTCTCTCTCCACATAAGCACGCTGCATGCAGCCCCTCTCTCCACATAAGCAGACTCCATGCAGCCCCTCTCTCCACATAAGCACGCTGCATGCAGCCCCTCTCCACATAAGCACGCTCCATGCAGCAACTCTCTCCACATAAGCACGCTCTGTGCAGTCTCTCTCTCCATATAAGCACGCAGCATGCAGTCTCTCTCTCTCCACATAAGCACGCTGTGACCCGGTCCCTGTTTCACCCCCGCCTGGACTGTGCCCCCCTGAAACCTTACCGTTGTCAAGGACTTCCCACTCACGCACTTTTAGACTACCCCCTCGGGTCCGTAACAGTGTCAGAGCGAACAGCATGACCCACAGTGCCCCGCCCCTCTCTCTGTTCCAGGAACCTATCACCGGGCCTCAAGCACCTGAAGTACGTCACCGTGAACTCGGAAGTCCCACCCCGGAGGCAGCGACAGCACCAGTGAAAAGCGAACGCCACTGTGAGGACGAGGTCGGAGCATTGTGGCAGGATACTCAGACTGGTGTTGGAGAGCGAGAGGAAGAGCAAGCCGAAGAAGACGAGTGGACGGAGGACTGGTGGAGCCCTTGAGGAGGTGGCTGAAGAGCGGCCGTGGCTCACTGGAGAGCTACGGCGGACCGCGTGAGTAGCGTAACCCTCCCCGTGAGCACGCTAGGTGCTCTGTGTATATATTGTATAGTTCTCTCACCTTTAGGCACTTGTCGCACGTTAAAACTGCACTGTGATTATTGTAAAGCACTTCACCTTGCAAACGCCCCTCTTCCCGTCACCGTCACCCTAACACTCTTTTCTCTGACCTACCTCCCTATCTTTCGGTACGTTCCACTTCCCCGTAGAACCCTCCCTCACTAGACCTTCCTTTTCTTCCCACGCACGTCCTGGTGTCGGTGTCAGCATACGTTTTGAGACCCGGTTCGGTCTAACGGTCCCTTCTTTCTCTTATTGCCCTCCGAGGTACCTCCCCAGCAACGGAGACGAAGAACATCCCGGGACCCTGCAAGCAGAAGATCGTCGACCAGGAAGAACCATCCCATCTTGCCGGACTACCTTTAAAATCCTGTCTGTTGACTCTCGTACCAATAAAAACCAACTATAGCCCACTACATTCGGCCTCCTTGCCTGATTTTCCGGCCCGCGACACCCCCACGATCACACACGCTCTCTGCAATCTCCTGCTCTACATAAGCACGCTGCATGCAGCCTCTCTCTCCACATAAGCATGCTGCATGCAGCCCCTCTCTCCACATAAGCACGCTGCATGCAGCCCCTCTCTCCACATAAGCACGCTCTGTGCAGTCTCTCTCTCCATATAAGCACGCAGCATGCAGTCTCTCTCTCTCCACATAAGCACGCTCTCTGCAATCTCCTGCTCTACATAAGCACGCTGCATGCAGCCTCTCTCTCCACATAAGCACGCTCTGTGCAGTCTCTCTCTCCACATAAGCACGCTGCATGCAGCCTCTCTCTCCACATAAGCACGCTCTGTGCAGTCTCTCTCTCCACATAAGCACGCAGCATGCAGTCTCTCTCTCTCCACATAAGCACGCTGCATGCAGTCTCTCTCTCTACATAAGCACGCTCTGTGCAGTCTCTCTTTACATAAGCACGCAGCATGCAGTCTCTCTCTCTCCACATAAGCACGCAGCATGCAGTCTCTCTCTCTCCACATAAGCACGCTCTGTGCAATCTCTCTCTCCACATAAGCACACTGCATGCAGCCTCTCTCTCCACATAAGCACGCTCTGTGCAATCTCTCTCTCCACATAAGCACGCTCCCTGCAGTCGCGCTCTCTCCACATAAGCACGCTCCACGCGGCGTCCCTCCACATAAGCACGCTCCACGCAGCCTCTCTCTCCACATAAGCACGCTCCATGCGGCCTCTCTCTCCACATAAGCACGTTGCATGCGGCCTCTCTCTCCACATAAGCACACTCCATGCAGCCTCTCTCTCCACATAAGCACCAACCCTGCAGCCTCTCCCTCCACATAAGCACCAACCCTGCAGTCTCTCTATCCACATTAGCATGCTCTGTGCAGTCTTTCCCTCCACATAAGTAAGCATGGGCGAATTTTGCGAATCTCGCGTTCGCGAATTTTGCGGATTTGCGAACTCGCAATTCGCAAAATCCGCGAATTCTCGCGAATTTGCGGATTTTTTTTTGTGTGTGTTCGCGCGGGTTTCTGCCAGTTCGCGAGGGTTTTGTACAATTTCGCAAACGCGAACTTACCTGTCGGGTCGCAAGTTTCGCGAACTTGTTGTTTCTACGTGTCCAGCCTGTTTGGGACACTCTTCTTCATCACTGCCACTCTCTGTCACCACTGCCACTCTCTGACTACTCATGCCACCCTCTGGCCCACCCATGCCACCCTCTGTTTCATCACAGCACCCTCTGGTTGTCCAGTCAGTGTACATTATTGTGGCAAAGCAAGCACACCTTCCCTGCCTCAAGTGACCTGAATTAATTTGGGGCTGATTAATGTGTCACAGAATATTTTTTTTGCTGGCACCTGCTTCCTTAGTGCTTCCTGATTAGTGATCTTTTGCACTTGCTAAGTGCTTTCATTGTTGCAAAATTAGTTACAACACCTGCCCTGCCCCAACTGACAATAATGAATTAGGGGCTGATTAATGGATTTGAACTTCCAGCCTGGCTCCTGCTTGTCTCCCTTAGCTGTAATTCAGGACCTTTGTGGCATATGTGTAACTATTCTGAGGTTCAAAGCAGGGTCACATAATAGTTGCAACTGGCAACTGAACTCTGGAGGGGCCCCTCAGGAAGCACTACAGGAAATGGCTACTAATGATGAGCCTGAACTTTTGAACCTGGTAAGTAGTTTCAGTTTTGCTAAGATCGTATTTCTGCAATTTTGCGCTTATTCGCGGGGCGCAAAGTTGTACTGGGAAGCCGCGAACTCACGCGAACAGTGCGAGCAAGCCATAAAATCCGCTGCTCGCGGATTTGCGGATTTTGCGGGAGATTCGCGAATCTCGCGGATTGCGAATTTACCGAAAATCCGCAAAATCCGCGAGCGAAACGGATTTTCCGCCCATGCTTACACATAAGCACCAACCCTGCAGTCTCTCTCCACCTAAGCACTCTCCCTGCAGTCTCTCTCTCCATAAGCACGCTCCCTGCAGTCTCTCTCTTCACATAAGCACGCTCCATGCAGATTCTCTCTCCACATAAGCACGCTCTGTGCAGTCTCTCTCTCCACATAAGCATGCTGCATGCAGTCTTTCTCTCCACATAAGCACGCTGCATGCAGCCTCTCTCTCCACATAAGCACGCTCTGTGCAGTCTCTCTCTCCACATAAGCACGCTGCATGCAGTCTCTCTCTCCACATATTCACGCTGTATGCAGTCTCTCTCTCCACATAAGCACGCAGCATGCAGCCTCTCTCTCCACATAAGCATGCTCTGTGCAGCCTCTCTCTCCACATAAGCACGCTGCATGCAGCCTCTCTCTCCACATAAGTACGCTGCATGCAGCCTCTCTCTCCAAATAAGCACGCTGCATGCTGCCTCTCTCCACATAAGCACGCTGCATGCAGCCTCTCTCTCCACATAAGCACGCTGCATGCAGCCTCTCTCTCCACATAAGCACGCTGCATGCAGCCTCTCTCTCCACATAAGCACGCTGCATGCAGCCTCTCTCTCCGCATAAGCACGCTGCATGCAGCCTCTCTCTCCGCACAAGCACGCTGCATGCAGCCTCTCTCTCCACATAAGCACGCTGCATGCAGCCTCTCTCTCCACATAAGCACGCTGCAAGCAGCCTCTCTCTCTCCACATAAGCACGCTCTTTGCAGCCTCTCTCTCCACATAAGCACGCTGCATGCAGCCTCTCTCTCCACATAAGCACGCTCCATGCAGCCCCTCTCTCCACATAAGCACGCTGCATGCAGCCTCTCTCCACATAGGCACGCTCCATGCAGCAACTCTCTCCACATAAGCACGCTTCACGCGGCCTCTCTCTCCACATAAGCACGCTGCATGCAGCCTCTCTCTCCAGTCTCCACATAAGCGTGCTCCGTGCAGCCTCTCTCTCCACATAAGCACGCTTCACGCGGCCTCTCTCTCCACATAAGCACGCTCTGTGCAGCCTCTCTCTCCAGTCTCCACATAAGCACGCTCCGTGCAGCCTCTCTCTCCACATAAGCACGCTTCACGCGGCCTCTCTCTCCACATAAGCACGCTTCACGCGGCCTCTCTCTTCACATAAGCACGCTCCGTGCAGCCTCTCTCTCCAGTCTCCACATAAGCACGCTCCGTGCTGCCTCTCTCTCCACATAAGCACGCTTCACGCGGCCTCTCTCTCCACATAAGCACGCTCCGTGCAGATTCTCTCTCCACATAAGCACCCTCCGTGCAGTCTCTCTCTCCACATAAGCACAAAGCATGCAGTCTCTCTCGCCACATAAGCACGCTCTGTGCAGTCTCTCTCTCTCCACATAAGCACGCTGCATGCAGTCTCTCTCCACATAAGCACTCTGCATGCAGCCTCTCTCTCCACATAAGCACGCTCTGTGCAGTCTCTCTCTCCACATAAGCACGCTGCATGCAGCCTCTCTCTCCACATAAGCACGCTGCATGCAGCCCCTCTCTCCACATAAGCACGCTGCATGCAGCCTCTCTCTCCACATAAGCACGCTGCATGCAGCCGCTCTATCCACATAAGCACGCTGCATGCAGCCTCTCTCTCCATATAAGCACGCTGCATGCAGCCTCTCTCTCCACATAAGCACGCTGCATGCAGCCTCTCTCTCCACATAAGCACGCTGCATGCAGCCTCTCTCTCCACATAAACACGCTGCTGTGCTGCCTTGCCTTAATTATTTGTCTTGTGCTTGATTGTGCCGGTGCCATTGCCAATCAGCTCGCGTTTTCAGTGCTTGTGCCCCATTCCTCTTTCGATTTCGGCTCGCAGCCATCCTTTTTGTTGTTTATTTTTGAGCCTCCCTGCCCGGCTCCCCACCCCGCCCCGGCCTCCCAGCTGCTCCGCCCTCCCACTGATACTGCAGACTCCGATCCCGGGATAGCGCTGTGACCGTCCTGATCCGTTCAGAAGCGGTCACTCCTCACGCTGCTCCCAGCTCCCTGAGTGGTATCGTAGCGCCAGACGGCATAAAAGACTGCTAAATTGCATTGAATTAAATTGCATTGCTCATGCTACCAGTAGTGCCTGAATGCACAATAGATTTGTAAAATAGCGCTATAGTTCGAAAGTGCGCTTTGTTTATGATTATACTGTGCTGCCTTGCCTTCATTATTTGTCTTGTGCTTGATTGTGCCGGTGCCATTGCCAATTAGCTCGCGTTTTTAGTGCTTGTGCCCCATTCCTCTTTCGATTTCGGCTCGCAGCCATCATTTTGTTGTTTATTTTTGTGCCTCCCTGCCCGGCTCCCCACCCCGACCGCCTCCCAGCTGCTCCGCCCTCGCCCCTCCCCTACCACTATCGGCATATGTCAGATGCTTTTGCGTGCAGCGTTCACGCGCAGCGGTCGTGCCCCATGCGCGCCAAAGGTAAGCCCGTCTAAGCCCATCCGCGCCTGGACCGCGCCCAGCGCCAGACCCCTGGTCCTCGCATACCCCACTCCACCCACATAACGTACACCGCCGATACCCTCTTTGCCCTTAACCCCGACGCACACCACAATGCTGCGCAGCTACCCCAGGACACACCCATGGACCATTCGCCTGCCACTCCTGCAAGTTCACCTGCATCTGTACCCACACCAAATCCACTTCCTCCAAACACAGCTCCGACTCTAACCACCTGAAGTGCATCCTGCTGAACACCCGCTCGGACCACAGACACGCCACTGAACTCTGGGATCTACTCGACACTACATCGCCGGACGTCGCCTTCCTTACTGAAACATGGATGAACGCCTCATCAGCACCCGACATCGCCATAGCCATCCCGGACAATTATAAGATCATCCGAAAAGACCGCACCACCCAAACATGAGGAGGCATCGCCATCGTCCATAAGAACACCATCCGAATCATGACCAGCTCCGACGACAACCTCGCGGCCGCCGAACACCTTCACTTCCAGATCCACACCGACCCCAGGGCCACACTTAGAGGCACCCTCATCTACAGACCACCAGGAACCCGCACGCAATTCAACGAAGACATCACTCACTTCATCAGCCCACATGCCCTCACATCCGAGAACTACATCCTACTGGGAGACCTCAACTTCCACCTGGAAAAGAAACACGACAGCAACACCACCACCCTTCTGGACAACCTGGCCAATCACGGACTCAAGCAACTTGTTGACACCCCCACCCACTTAGCCGGACACACGCTCGACCCGATCTTCACCTCCAGCAAACACATCTCCTTCGATCACACCACAGCGCTTCATTGGACGGACCACAGCTGCGTCCACTTCAGCTACAGAAAGACCACGACTCACAACCCCCCACAACCTATTCCTCGAAGAAACTGGAACAAAATCACCACCGACCAACTCTTCACATCACTTAACCAAAACCCTCCTGCCATATCATCGGACCCAAACCAAGCAGCCACCAAACTCACACAATGGATCACCCACAGCGCTGACGAACTAGCACCCTTGAAAAACCACCAGATCAAACAAGGTAGCAAAAAGGCCCCCTGGTTCAACGATGACCTTAAGAAATCCAAGAAGTTATGTCGTACCCTCGAGAAATCCTGGAGAAAAAACCCAACCACTCACAACCTGGCCACCTTCAAAGACGCCATCCGCAAACACCACCAATTGATCCGATCCACCAAGAAATCAGCATTCAAGGACCGACTCGACAACAACGCCCACAACAGCAAGGAACTATTCAACATCGTCAAAGAATTTACCAACCCCATCGCCGGCACCAACGACATCACTCCCTCCCAAGACCTCTGCGACTCTTTATCCTCCTTCTTCCACAACAAAATCGCCGACATACATAACAGCTTTGATAACCAGCCCGAAGATCAGACCACTCCACCCACCTCCGAACCAAAACAGCACTCTCACAACCTTTGCGCCTGGAACCCAATCACTACTGAAGACACCATCCGCCTGATGAACTCCATCCACTCAGGTTCACCAACCGACCCATGTCCCCACCACATTTTCAACAAAGCAGACTCCATCATTGCACCCCATCTCCGCGATGTCATCAACTGCTCCTTCAACTCCGCTACCTTCCCGGAAAGCTGGAAACATGCCGAACTCAGCGCCCTCCTGAAGAAACCCACAGCAGACCCCTCTGAACTTAAAAACTACCGCCCCATCTCACTCCTCCCTTTCCCGGCCAAAGTCATTGAGAAAGCCGTCAATAATCAGCTCGCCGCCTTCCTCGAATCCTACAAATCCCTCGACCCTTCACAATCCGGATTCCGAGCCAAACACAGCACTGAAACCGCCCTCATCGCAGCTACAGACGACATCCGAACACTACTGGACACCGGAGAAACAGTTGCCCTCATCATACTTGACCTGTCCACAGCCTTCGACACAGTCTGTCATAACACCCTCATACAACGCCTCAGCAACGTCGGAATACAAGGAAAAGCTCTGGACTGGATCATCTCGTTCCTCGCCGGAAGAACCCAGAGAGTCCGCCTCCCCCCATTCAAATCAGAGGCCACCGAAGTCATCTGCGGCGTACCACAAGGATCATCGCTCAGTCCCACCCTCTTCAACGTTTGCATGAGCCCCCTCGCATCCATCGCGCGACAACACAACCTCAACATCATCTCCTACGCAGACGACACCCAGCTGATCCTCTCCCTCACCAAAGACCCAAACACCGCCAAAACCAATCTACACGAAGGAACGAAAGAAGTAGCCGATTGGATGAAGAACAGCCGTTTAAAACTAAACTCGGACAAAACGGAAGTCCTCATCTTAGGATCACCCCCTCTGCCTGGGACGACTCATGGTGGCCACCGGCCCTGGGTACGGCACCCATACCTACAGATCACGCACGTAACCTGGGCTTCATCCTAGACTCCTCCCTCTCGATGACCGGACAAGTCACCGCCGTCTCATCTTCATGCTTCAAGATCCTACGCATGCTCAAAAAAATATTCCGTTGGATCCCCACCGAAACAAGAAAGATAGTCACCCACGCACTGGTCACTAGTCGACTGGATTATGGAAATACCCTTCACGCCGGAACCACAGCCAAACTACAGAAAAAACTCCAACGCATCCAAAACGCCTCAGCCAGACTCATACTGGACATCCCCCGTCATGCTCACATTTCCGGCCACCTGAAAGACCTTCGCTGGCTCCCAGTAAACAAGAGAATCACATTCCGTCTCCTCACCCACGCACACAAGGCTCTCTACGACCTAGGACCTGAATGCCTCAACACACTACTATCCTTCTACACACCCACCCGCCAACTACGTTCATCCAATCAAGCCCTCACCGCAATTCCGCGCATCCATAGATCCACCATGGGAGGAAGATCCTTCTCCTACTTAGCAGCCAAGACTTGGAATTCTCTCTCCCACTCACCTCCGTCTTACGCAGAACCACCTCTCCTTCAGAAAGCAGCTCAAAACCTGGCTTTTCGATAAGTAATGCACCCAACCTCCCTCAAGCGCCTTGAGACCCTCTGGGTGAGTAGTGCACTATACAAATTACCGAACTTGAACTTGAACTCTCTCCACATAAGCACGCTCTTTGAAGTCTGTCTCTCCACATAAGCAAGCTGAATGCGGTCTCTCTCTCCACATAAGCATGCTGCATGCAGCTTCTCTCTCCACATAAGCACAATGCATGCAGCCTCTCTCTCCACATAAGCACGCTCTGTGCAGTCTCTCTCCACATATTCACGCTGCATGCAGCCTCTCTCTCCACAAAAGCACACTCCATGCAGCCCCTCTCTCCACATAAGCACGCTGCATGCAGCCTCTCTCCACATAAGCACGCTCCATGCAGCCTCTCTCTCCACATAAGCACGCTGCATGCAGCCTCTATCCACATAAACACGCTCCGTGCAGCCTCTCTCTCCACATAAGCACGCTCCCGGCAGTCTCTCTGTCCACATAAGCACGCTGCATGCAGCCTCTCTCTCCACATATGCACACTCCATGCAGCCCCTCTCTCCACATAAGCACGCTGCATGCAGCCTCTCTCTCCACATAAGCACGCTGCATGCAGCCCCTCTCTCCACATAAGCACGCTCCCGGCAGTCTCTCTCTCCACATAAGCACGCTGCATGCAGCCTCTCTCCACATAAGCACGCTACATGCAGTCTCTCTCCACATAAGCACGCTCCGTGCAGCCTCTCTCTCCACATAAGCACTCTGCATGCAGCCTCTCTCTCCACATAAGCATGCTGCATGCAGCCTCTCTCTCCACATAAGCACGCTGCATGCAGCCTCTCTCCACATAAGCATGCTGCATGCAGCCTCTCTCCACATAAGCATGCTGCATGCAGCCTCTCTCCACATAAGCATGCTCCGTGCAGCCTCTCTCTCCACATAAGCACGCTGCATGCAGCCTCTCTCCACATAAGCACGCTGCATGCAGCCTCTCTCCACATAAGCATGCTGCATGCAGCCTCTCTCCACATAAGCACGCTGCATGCAGCCTCTCTCCACATAAGCATGCTCCGTGCAGCCTCTCTCTCCACATAAGCACGCTGCATGCAGCCTCTCTCTCCACATAAGAACACTCCATGCAGCCCCTCTCTCCACATAAGCACGCTGCATGCAGCCTCTCTCCACATAAGCACGCTCCGTGCAGCCTGTCTCTCCACACAAGCACGCTGCATGCTGCCTCTCTCTCCACACAAGCACGCTCCCGGCAGTCTCTCTCTCCACATAAGCACGCTGCATGCAGCCTCTCTCCACATAAGCACGCTACATGCAGTCTCTCTCCACATAAGCACGCTCCGTGCAGCCTCTCTCTCCACATAAGCACGCTGCATGCAGCCTCTCTCTCCACATAAGCACGCTGCATGCAGCCTCTCTCTCCACATAAGCACGCTGCATGCAGTCTCTCTCTCCACATAAGCACGCTCTGTGCAGTCTCTCTTTACATAAGCACGCAGCATGCAGTCTCTCTCCCCACATAAGCACGCAGCATGCAGTCTCTCTCTCTCCACATAAGCACGCTCTGTGCAGTCTCTCTCCACATATTCACGCTGCATGCAGCCTCTCTCTCCACAAAAGCACACTCCATGCAGCCCCTCTCTCCACGTAAGCACGCTGCATGCAGCCTCTCTCCACATAAGCACGCTCCGTGCAGCCTCTCTCTCCACATAAGCACGCTGCATGCAGCCTCTATCCACATAAGCACGCTCCGTGCAGCCTCTCTCCACATAAGCACGCTCCCGGCAGTCTCTCTCTCCACATAAGCACGCTGCATGCAGCCTCTCTCCACATAAGCACGCTGCATGCAGTCTCTCTCCACATAAGCATGCTGCATGCAGCCTCTCTCCACATAAGCATGCTCCGTGCAGCCTCTCTCTCCACATAGGCACGCTGCATGCAGCCTCTCTCTCCACATAAGAACACTCCATGCAGCCCCTCTCTCCACATAAGCACGCTGCATGCAGCCTCTCTCCACATAAGCACACTCCATGCAGCCTCTCTCTCCACATAAGCACGCTGCATGCAGCCTCTCTCTCCACATAAGCACGCTCCGTGCAGCCTCTCTCTCCACATAAGCACACTCCATGCAGCCCCTCTCTCCACATAAGCATGCTGCATGCTGCCTCTCTCTCCACATAAGCACACTCCATGCAGCCCCTCTCCACATAAGCACGCTGCATGCTGCCTCTCTCTCCACACAAGCACGTTGCATGCAGCCTCTCTCCACATAAGCACGCTGCATGCAGCCTCTCTCTCCACATAAGCACGCTCCATGCAGCCCCTCTCTCCACATAAGCACGCTGCATGCAGCCTCTCTCTCCACATAAGCACACTCCATGCAGCCTCTCTCTCTCCACATAAGCGCGCTGCATGCAGCCTCTCTCTCCACATAAGCACGCTGCATGCAGCCGCTCTCTCCACATAAGCACGCTGCATGCAGCCTCTCTCTCCACATAAGCACACTCCATGCAGCCTCTCTCTCCACATAAGCACGCTCCTTGCAGCCTCTCTCTCCACATAAGCACGCTGCATGCAGCCGCTCTCTCCACATAAGCACGCTGCATGCAGCCTCTCTCTCCACATAAGCACGCTGCATGCAGCCTCTCTCTCCACATAAGCACGCTGCATGCAGCCTCTCTCTCCACATAAGCACGCTCCTTGCAGCCTCTCTCTCCACATAAGCACGCTGCATGCAGCCGCTCTCTCCACATAAGCACGCTGCATGCAGCCTCTCTCTCCACATAAGCACGCTCCATGCAGCCCCTCTCTCCACATAAGCACGCTGCATGCAGCCTCTCTCCACATAAGCACACTCCATGCAGCCTCTCTCTCCACATAAGCACACTCCATGCAGCCCCTCTCTCCACATAAGCACGCTGCATGCAGCCTCTCTCTCCACATAAGCACGCTCCGTGCACCCTCTCTCTCCACATAAGCACACTCCATGCAGCCCCTCTCTCCACATAAGCATGCTGCATGCTGCCTCTCTCTCCACATAAGCACACTCCATGCAGCCCCTCTCTCCACATAAGCACGCTGCCTCTCTCTCCACACAAGCACGTTGCATGCAGCCTCTCTCCACATAAGCATGCTGCATGCAGCCTCTCTCTCCACATAAGCACGCTCCATGCTGCCCCTCTCTCCACATAAGCACGCTGCATGCAGCCTCTCTCTCCACATAAGCACACTCCATGCAGCCTCTCTCTCTCCACATAAGCGCGCTGCATGCAGCCTCTCTCTCCACATAAGCACGCTCCTTGCAGCCTCTCTCTCCACATAAGCACGCTGCATGCAGCCGCTCTCTCCACATAAGCACGCTGCATGCAGCCTCTCTCTCCACATAAGCACGCTGCATGCAGCCTCTCTCTCCACATAAGCACGCTCCTTGCAGCCTCTCTCTCCACATAAGCACGCTGCATGCAGCCGCTCTCTCCACATAAGCACGCTGCATGCAGCCTCTCTCTCCACATAAGCACGCTCCACGCGGCCTCTCTCTCCACATAAGCACGCTCCACGCGGCCTCTCTCTCCACATAAGCACACTCCACGCAGCCCCTCTCTCCACATAAGCACGCTGCATGCAGCCCCTCTCTCCACATAAGCACGCTCTGTGCGACCTCTCTCTCCACATAACCACACTCCATGCAGCCCCTCTCTCCACATAAGCACGCTCCACGCAGCCTCTCTCTCTCCACATAAGCACGCTCCGTGCAGCCTCTCTCTCTCCACATAAGCACGCTGCATGCAGCCTCTCTCTCCACATAAGCACGCTCCATGCAGTCTCTCTCTCCACATAAGCACGCTCTTCCATGCGGTCGCTCTCTCCTCGTTACGTGAGCTCCTTCAGTATTGCCCACTCCGTCCCCTGTCAGCTCCCTGCATACACGGACTCTCCCATGTGAACTTCCTGCAGCCTCTCCCTCATTACCCCCCATCCCACCCCACCCCGAAGTAATCCTCGCCCTTCCATCTTCACGCCAGTCCCTGCAGCCCTGTGTCCCGGTACGATACCGTGGAAAAGTCAACTGGTCCCTTTTCATTTGTTTGTAGTTCAACCGACTAGAATGGGAAGACTAGACTACAAGTCCCAGCATGCTTCGTGTTGTTGGCTGTAAAACCAGGACTGACTCCGCTACTGTCATGCATGAGGCCAGTGCAGCACAATGTCACAGCCATGTGCACTCTCAGCAGCCACTCTTTCGCCCTAGCCCTCCTGTAACCTGCAGCCTTTCTACCCCCTTGCTCTCACCCCTACACCCCCTCTCCGAAAGAGCGCCCTGCGGTCTCCCTTACCCCGTGCATACCGGAGACCCTGTGCCCACAGACCTCCCTCCCTGCAGTAGCAAGTGCAGAGACGCACGAAAAGTTGCAAGCCCCTCGCTGCTGGTGGGTGGGGCACGATTCTCCATGCCTGTCACTCCTCGGGACCCCCTTCCTGGCTGTGGAGGGGTGAATGAACTGCGCTGGGAGAAGTGAGTGGGTGGTCGGCTTACCTTGCTCTCGCCATGCTCGGGGGTCCACAGACACAGAGCGGCCACCATCAGGACCCTGGCGGGGGCTCCCCCGAGGTCCCCCATCCTGCTCCGACTCCAGGGCTCACTTGGATGCTGGCGCTGCCTCTGCTGCCCCCCAGCCGGGACCCCTCTCTCCTCCCTCCGGCCGCGGTCCCTCCCCTCTCTGATTACCTGTCACTCTCCTCCTCCTCGGCCCCTCGACACGTCTCTCCCCCGGGCCCGTCAGCAAGCAGCCGGCCCCTTCCCGTCTGTTTTACTTTACACCCCACCCCTTTACACACCCCTTATGAAAACACAACTTTCAAGGCGTGCTCTCCCGCCCCTCAAACTCTAGGTACACAAACTCAGCATGCACCTCCCGTAACTCTCTCTATCTCTCCTCACCCCTCTTTCATTCACCCTCCATCACTTCAACACCGTGCTCCTCTACCCACCCCCTGCACCCCCTTCCGACCCCCAGCGCTCCCCTTCCACGGCAGCAGGGGCACTATTTTCCAGTTCAGTGTTTTTCCTTGACAACCCAATGTATTCTGGGAGTTGTAGTCTTTGTTCATTTCTGGTGGACCAACTTAATTGAAAGCAGTGGTTTGTAATAGGGAAGCCCTGGACTGGCGCCTGGTGTTTTTGGTGACATGGATTTATCTAGTAATCCCCCCCCCCCTTCTACCCTTGTAATCTCTTTTTTATCCCTCTCCCCACTCCTTCTCTGGCCCTCATCTTCCCCTCTCTCGTCTCACCACCTCTTCCAACCCTTACCTTCCTCTTCTAAGCTTCTCTTTTAGGTCTGGTTTTGACAGGGCAGCTGTCAGGACCAGCCCTAGGGCGGTTCGACCCGTGCCACCGCACCGGGTGCTGACTCTTCGAGGGGGCGCCGTATTTAAAGTATTTGATGCTTTTAAAAGCACCTGCTGCTGCATTGCTGGCCTCTGGCCATTTTCATACAACAATAAAAATGTAAAGTTAACTCTGCTGATTAATCTTCTAACTGGAGAGAGAATGTGTTTTGTCAAGTGGAAGTTTCAACTCATTTTTATAGAAGCACAGAGGGTTAATATCCCTTCTGCAAAGAATGTGTACCATGCAGATCACAAAGTGCATATGGTTTAAATAGATCAGTGTTTTTTTCAGAGAGATCCTTTTGTTACTAACAGTGTAGATATTACAATCCTAACATGGAACAGTGAAATGAAAGAGCTGCATGCAAACTGTAGGGTATAGATTAGAGAGTTATGATTTTTCCCTCCGTCTTTCATTATTCTAATGTTTCAAAAAGGGTTCATTTCATCAAAACAAAATCCTTATTATTAAATGTAACACCCAACCACGGGGTTATGTTTTAAATTCTGAGTCTGTGCTTCTCCAGACAAAGCTCTCTTAAGCTATACTGCCTACCTGTATGGATGGCATGTGACTCACCTGGTAGTCCTCTGTCTTAAGTAACATTTCCTATACACTGATTTACACACATATGTTTTATTGTCTCTATGTGTGTGAGATGTAAAGTGCTCCAACACCCTAAACTGGTATAGGCGGAGCTATATAACTAATCAAATACATCTGATAGATAGAGAGCGGTATATGGAGACTTGGGGGGCCCTGTTAATGGGTGGTAGTGAGGGAGTCGTTGGGGGCACCAACTAAACTAACATTGTGGCACAGGGCGCCACCAGTGCTAAAGCCGGCCCTGGCAGCTGTAGGCACACTTATATAATCACAGACAAAAAGCATCCAGAAGCCGCACTAAAGGTGGAGCGTTGACTCCGCCCACACGTTGATCCACTTGAGTACATAGCAAGGAACAATGGTTCCTGTGGACAATGTATATAATATATATTAATAGCTTAGCGTTTGTTTTCAAGCTTTATTCGACATTTGTCATAAAAGCATTCACCTAACCCTAATACAATAAATACTACACATAAAATACTTTCTAAAATACATATTAAACGTAGATTGTCGAATAAATACATAGTAAGAATACAAAGCATTATCACAATTTCATATAAAAAGTAGGTTTTTTAAAAATATAATATTTCATGTGGCTAAGTGCAGAATTAATAATGTACATAATTTCATTGGGATGTAATTGCCATTAGTGAACGAGTACGAATTATCCATGCGAGTTCCCATATTTAGACACACTGGTTTTAGCCATTTGCGTCTGGGGGTCGAGTACAGTGGACAACAGAACAACAAATGGGAAATGTGCTCAGTTTGATCATTGCAATGGTGACAGTGTTCGTCCCAAGCTGGGGACCAATGCTTCTTAAAGGCATTCACCGGAAGTGTACCCATGCGAAATTGAAAATATAGTTTTCTGTCATATGGTCGTTCAATAACGTCCCAAAAAGATTCGCATGAAGGGTACATTTTTATATCCAAGAAGCGAGATGTTAAACTTGAACTTGATCCATCACAAGACATTGTGAGATACACCATTTCCCAATATAGTTCTTTCAGCTTTACTTTCGTGGGGAAGCTGGTCACATCTTTAGTATCCCATAGATATTCCAATTTCAGTTTTACAAGGAGTCCCCGGAGCTCCTTTAGCCATGGGATACTATGGAAACGATCGAACTTGATGACGTCCATCAAGGCCGCCGCATAGTGGCTTAATTCTGGAGTCACCATGATCCGTCTCCAATATAGGAGAGGCCGCAATCTCGCTATGTCCTCTACACTTTTTCTTCCGAGGTCCAATTTTAGTGGAATTGTGGGTGTGCTTTGTGGGACCATCACAAGCCCTCGCAGAAACCTGTTTTCTGCACGGCCCAGTTCTCTCAGGTTAGAAAACCCCCATAATTCAGATCCATATAACAAGCCTCCAGTACTTTCATGGTGTAAATTTCCAATGCACAGTTTACCGGCTTAGTTAGCGAGGTTCGATGTTTTAGGGCAATTGCACCTGCTAACTGCCTAAACTTTAGTAAAGTTGTATTGATATGTGATTTCCAGCTCATATTTTCTTGAAGGATGATGCCTAGGTAAGAAAAAGAGTCCACCCTTTCTAGGGGAGTACCTTTATATTTTATTACACTTTTAAAGGAGGACTGCTGGTTAAGGCACATGAATTTTGTTTTGGTGGTATTCAGTTCAAGTCCCCTACCATCACAGAACTCACCAAAGGCATCAACCACTTTTTGGAGACCACTGGGGGTGCGAGAAAGTAAAAGCGTGTCGTCCGCGAACATAAGGACGGGGACACGGGAGCCTGCAATTACCGGGGCGTCACTAGCCATCTTCTGTAAGTGTTCAACAATACCATTTATATAGATTGAGAAGAGAGTCGGCGCTAGGACACACCCTTGTCTCACCCCACGTTCTATCGGAAAGGGATCAGTTACTTCTCCTTGCTTGCCCCATCTGATTCTTGCAAAATTATTTTCGTGGAGACGAACAAGGAGTGTAAGCAATTCCTGGCTTAAGCCTGCATCCGCCAAGGTCTGCCAGAGTTTTTCTCTGGGGACCAGATCGAAAGCGGCTTTTAGGTCCACAAAGACTGCATACAATGTCCCCTTCTTTAGTGTAACGTTTCTCCAGTAGATGGTTAGAAAGTGGAGAACTTGATCAACGCTACTAGTTAAAGGGCGAAACCCTGCTTGGTAAGATGACAGAATATTCTTTTCATCAATCCATTGTTGCAGTTTATTCTGGACTAGTCGGCCCATTAGTTTTTGGGCTGTATCGATCAAACTAATGGGTCTGTAGTTTTTGGCCAGAGTTCTATCACCTTTTTTGAATATGGGAATAATTTCAGCTCCCTTCCATGAAGCAGGTACTTTCCCTCCCATTGCCACCGCATTGGCCAGCATTGTGAAATAACTACACCAGGAATTCCGATCCGATAGAAATATATCAGACGGAATTCCATCCATACCTGGTGCTTTGCCCCCTGCTACACAATCCAATACAATGCTTACGTCCTTTTCAACAAATATTGGAGATTTGTAATAAACATGTGGAGGAGGACGATCGTGGGTAAAGGCTGGATTTCGGGCATATTGTGGTTGGAAAAATTCTACCCAATTGTTTTTCGGAACATGGTTCAACGGCTGGGCAGCTATGCCCCCCTTTACCCATTTTACTGTGGCCCAGAAACGTTTGGAGTCCTTGGAAGCACATGCCTCCTTGAGTTCGCGCCAGCAATCCTCATCCCAACGCTTCTTTGCCAGTTTTTGGGTTTGTCTGTACTGATTTCTCGCCAACCTAACTGTTAATGCATTTCCAGTTCTCATTGCCATGCTAAGATTTTGTCGTGCTATCCTGCAACTCTTGTCGTACCATCCTTGGCTCCCTTGATCCTTTTTCTTTGTATTAGAAACTACCGTTTTGACAAAGAAACTTTGGATTTTGGAGAATAGTTTCTCATGGGCCTCCATCATGTAGTATATAAAGTCAGACATCCCACAATGGGACTTAATCTTAGAGACTTCATCCACCACTAATTCTTTAAGAATCTCTAATTTAGAAACATCTTCTAGGAGCATACTCCACTTCAGGTGGCGAAGATTATTTGAGCTCACAAGATCTTGCGTCACCATTTCATTATTGCTTGGGTCTTCAGAGGCTTCTTGGTAGGGATGGAGTGTCAGGCATAAGGGATTATGATCACTTTCTATTTTGTCTTTCACTTCCATATCTACCAATTTATTCCAAGCCCTTACATCCAGTAGTATGTAATCTATTCTGCTGACTGCTCGGCCATTATCAAATGTATTTTTCCCCATTAGATCAGAGGGTGCCCGTCCATTGACTGCTCTAAGCCCTCTTGAGAGACAAAAACTCTTTAGTTGGATTGCTACAGTGCTCCATTTTCTAATGGCTGGTACCTCTAAGTGAGGAATTCTCCACTTGGCATCCTCCTCTTCGGCCAGGATCCTATCCTCTTCACCCAAGGGTTCAAAGGTGGTGTTAAAATCCCCGCCTACTATTACATGGGGTAGCAATGGAAGCATTTCAATGTGATGCTCTAGAGTTGTTATGGCCTCTGATGGTTTACCCCCACCAACTCCCCTGGAGTAAACATTAAACAGGGCAAGTTGTTGGCCATTATGCCAACTAATATCAAGAGCTAGGATGTCATTAGAAGGTGTAAACCTTTGCTTGATTGTGCAATTCAATGTCTGGCGTATCCAAATTAGCAGGCCCCCAGAGGGGCGACCTACTCGATTTCTTACAGCTGGGACATAGAAATTCAGATACCCTTGCCGGAAGGTTGGGGTGAGCGACCAAGTTTCTTGCAGCATAATAATGTCATAATGGTCAATAAAATCGACCCATTCTGGAATGTTTAGCTTATTTATAATGCCGGCTATGTTCCAAGAGACAAGTGATAATGGTAGCATATCCAGTTGATGATATAACTGGTCATTTTCAGGTGCGTTTGCTACTTCTTCAGATTCTAAGCTTGGTATTAGACCTTCCCTCAGTGTTGGGAACTTCTCAATCACCTCTGGTGCTCTAATCTGTCCCTCTAGAACTATGTTTAGTTCTTCTGAAACAGGGGTATAGGATTCCTTAGGGGCCAAGGTCAGATTTCCTGATAAAGGCTCGTGTGGGGTAACTGCCCTATCATACCCAAGGAGCAGCTGGCTTTTAGGGGTGGCAGGGAGAGACCCCACGAGTCAGTCGCACTCGTTTAGGTCGGATAATGCAGAATAGTGGTTTTCTAGGTTTAACCCCCACTCGCATAATGGGCCATTCCTGGCCCTTCTGTTTCCCACAACTGTCCACTTTGTTCTCAATATGCTTGGTTTTGCTACTAGACCTCTTCTACTGTAGAAGAAGTCCAGTGTCAGTGGTATAATTTCTGCTGTTCTATGCTGTGGTGGGAAGATGTTCCGCAAGACATCAGGTAATACTTCGGGGCCTTTGAAATTTAAAACCACACAATCCCCTTGGAATTTCTTTGTTTTGGTCCCTATCCACTTAACCCTTCTTGCTGTAAGGAGATCGTCTGATAACTTTTCTTTGCCCCAAGGAGATATATGCATATTGTTACTCAGCCACTGCAGAGCCTTATTTCGTAAGGAATCTGGAGACTCAATCTGCCCTGTTTTCAGTGGTGGTGTATTCGCAAGCACCAGAATTAGCTCAAACGCAGTGCTCCAGGGTAAAGGTAAGTTGAAGAGAGAAGTAAATTTATACACAACAAGGTAAATTGCTATTTATATAAATTACGTAATCAAGTCAATCAAGAGACACACATTTAAAAACAAACCATCCTCCAACCCTTATCATTGTTCTAGAAGGCTGCTAATAACTTCTGTATATCTACGTCACGGTCGTTTCTGCATCATTTGAAACCTTTTTGTTAGACGGACCGGGAGGGTCGGCCGAGGACAAGAGGAGAGGTCTCCGGGGAGAGCCGTCTCCAGCGATCGTACAGACGAGTAACTTCCCCCCCACAGATGTACACCACACAAGGATAAGGTTTAACGTTCTTTATAGGCAATCTTTAGGTACGATAGGATGGTACAAGGAGGTCTGGACTCAGGGGTCCCCTCGATTCTAGTCTCTTGGATGGGAAAGGGGGTAGCGGGACAGTCTTGTTACCAATCTTGTAGATGCAATGATATGATGGATAGCTCACAATCCTCGAGCTCGGCGTTCTAGATGGACGGGCCGCGGCAGCGCCGGCAGGTCCCGAGATGATCGTAGGTAGCGACGGTCCGCGGCGGTGCCAGCAGGTCCCGGTGAAGGTGGTAGTTACAACGGTCCGCGGCAGCGCCAGCAGGTCCCGACGAGGATGAAGGATGCAGAAGGTTGCGGCAGTGCCAGCAGGCAGGACAATAGTTCACAAGGCAGGGCTACGGCAGCGCCAGTAGTCCGTCAAGGATGAGTTCGTCACGGTGTCTCTCGACTCCAGGATACAACTGCCTTTCTGCTCTGGAGCTGCCCCAGTTATAGGTCTGGCGCCCTTTGATGTCCGGACCCTCGCACTTGGAGGTCGGGAGGTCCGGGATGAGGGAGTCCAGACACCCAGCAGGAGGGTGGAGCCAGCGCTCGGGGAGGCTGGGGGCGATCGGCACCTGGCGGGGGAGAGCCATCGACACTTCTTCCTCCCATTGACCTGCCAGGTGGTCCGTTCACCTCCTGGGTGGATGGTGGTGCCGGGATGTCGGGGCCTGGCCAGGCCCAGGGTTAGGGTCGATCTGAGGCCACGCGGCCTCGTGGTGCAGTGTCCAAGATGGCGGCCGGGCCGGGCGAAGGAGCCGGTAGTGGTTCGGCCCCATGATACAGCGATGTCCGGGGGCAGGAGTCCCGTATGAGACGGGGTGCGGGTTGCTTCTGTGGGTAACACGTGGAGGGCCGGGGCTCGGGCCCTGTCATGCGGGGGGGGAGCAAGCCCTTCATGTGGCCTGTCCAACATGCGTCCCCCCCAGCCGAAGGCAGGGATAGTCACCCATCCTCTTGGGGACTCTCCTCGTCGAGGCGGAAAAATCGTGACAGGCCATCTGCGTTGGCGTGGTCTTGGCCAGGTCGATGTTCCACAGTGAAGTCCATCCCCTGCAGGGAGATGGACCAACGCAATAGTTTTGGGTTTTCCCCCCGCATCTGCATTAACCACTGCAGGGGCCGATGATCTGTCTGCACCCGGAAGTGGGTACCGAAGAGATAGGGCCGGAGCTTTTTGAGGGCCCATACCACTGCGAAGGCCTCCCTCTCGATGGTGCTCCAGCGTTGTTCTCGGGCCAGGAGACGTCTGCTGATGAAGGCCACTGGATGGTCAAGTCCTTCGGGGTTCAACTGGGAGAGGACTGCCCCAATGCCATGGTCGGAGGCATCCGTTTGTACGAGGAATTCCCGGCTGTAGTCGGGGGCCTGGAGCACAGGGGCAGTGCACATGGCGGCCTTCAGCTTTTCGAAGGCCGCTTGACAGTTTGGGGTCCAGTTGACCTTCTTCGGTTGATTTTTGGATGTGAGTTCCGTGAGGGGTCCCACAATGCTGCCATAGTCCCTCACGAACCGCCGGTAATAGCCGGTGAGCCCCAAGAAGGCTCGGACCTCGGTCTGCGTGACGGGGGGCTGCCAGGACTGG
Organism: Lissotriton vulgaris; assembly: GCF_964263255.1. Taxonomy (NCBI): domain Eukaryota; kingdom Metazoa; phylum Chordata; class Amphibia; order Caudata; family Salamandridae; genus Lissotriton; species Lissotriton vulgaris. The sequence continues at coordinate 85,316,225 of NC_141699.1, forward strand.
ATGGCAGCGATCTTGAGTTGAAGCGGGGCCACCAGACCGCTTCCCACCTGGTGTCCGAGATAGGTTACGGACCCCTGACCAATTTGGCACTTGCTGGCCTTGATTGTGAGGCCGGCCCGTTGGCGGGCCTGCAGGACCTCTCGGAGGTGGTGGAGGTGGTCGGACCAGTGGCGGCTGTACACAGCGATAGCGTCCAGGTAGGCGGCGCTGAACTCCTCGAGTCCCGCCAAGACCTGGTTTACCAGTCGCTGGAAAGTAGCTGGAGCATTCTTCATGCCGAAGGGCATGACTTTGAAGTGGTAGTGGCCATCGGGGGTGGAAAAGGCGGATCGTTCTTGAGCCTGGGGTGTGAGACCGATCTGCCAGTAGCCCGCTGTCAGGTCGAAGATGCTGAGGTAGCGGGCAGCCCCCATGCGGTCGATCAGTTCATCCGCTCGGGGGATGGGATGAGCGTCAGTCCTGGTGACAGCGTTCAGGCCCCGATAGTCGACGCAGAATCGGAGCTCAGGGGTGGTGCCGGGGGCAGCAGCTTTGGGGACCAGCACGACCGGGCTGGCCCAGGGGCTGTCCGAAGGCTCGATGACCCAGAGCGTGAGCATCTTTGACACCTCCTCTTGGATGCAGGCCCGTACCCGATCTGGTACGCGGTACGCCCGATGTCTGATAGGGGGACTGTCCCCCGTGTCCAGGTCGTGCACGCACCAGGGGGTGACCCCTGGGGTGAGGGAAAACAGGGTCGCAAACTGCAGCAGGAGGTCCCGGCAGCCTTGGCGCTGTTCCGGGGTGAGGGCATCTGAGAGTTGGACCCCGTCCACGGAACCATCCTTCTCACGGGTCTTTAGGAGATCAGGGAGGGGCTCGGAGTCTTCTTCCGCTCCGCTGTCTGTAGCCATCAGGAGACTGAGCTCCGAGCGCACAAAGTGGGGTTTGAGTCTATTGGCGTGGAGGACCCGGAGGGGGTTCCGTGGAGATTCCATATCGATGAGATAGGTGACGGGGCTCTTGCGCTCGACCACTTTGAAGGGCCCCGTCCACTTGTCCTGCAAGGCACATGGTTCGGTGGGGGACATCACCCACACTTGTTGGCCAGGTTCGAATTCGATGGAGGAGGCATTTTGATCGTACCATTTTTTCATGTCCTCCTGACTGGCCTCAAGGTTCGCTTTCGCCATTTCTCTGAATCGCCTGGTCTGATTGCGTAGGGTCAGGAGGTACTTGAAGACATCTGGAGGGGTCGTCAGGGGGGCCATCTCCCAACCTTCTTTGACTAGGCTGAGGGGCCCTCGCACAGGGTGTCCGTACAAGAGTTTGAACGGGCTGAAGCCGAGGGACTTCTGGGGGACTTCTCGATATGCGAAGAGGAGGCACGGCAGTAGCACATCCCACTGGCGACGGAGGGGCACCACCAGCACTGGACTGGCCCCTAACTCCGCGATTCTCTGTTCACTGTACAACAGGTCGTTGTCCCAATAGATCCAATGGGCTCCGGTGGTGTCCCCTGCGCTCTGGGCGAGGGCTTGCTGGCGGAGTCCCTCGAGGGAGGGACAGGTCTTCTGTTCTTGTCGTAACTGCTCCTGGGTGGGCCCCCCTTCCTGACGCCACTGAGCCAGATCGGGAAGGTCCTGGAGCTGAGTGGCCCCTTCGGGGGTGTGCTCTGGGGGGTCGGTATGGTCGATGTCCTCCACTGGAGCGATCGGAGGAGGAGGTGCGGGACATTCGGTTTCTTCAGGTTGGGGGATGGCCCGGGCGGCCATGGACCGGGTGGTTACGCACGCCCAGTCCGGGAGGCCCAGCATCCCCAGGTGTTCTCTCCTTTCCACGGCGGCCCACGGGGAACTCTCCAGATCATTCCCCAGGAGACAGTCCACGGGGGCATCGTCTCGGACCGTCACCTTCAACATGCCGGAGACTCCTCCCCATTCGAAGGGGACGCAGGCCATCCGACACAGACTCTCGGAATTGTCGGCTGAACGGACGGGGCAGAGAATGTTCGGCAGGATCTGTTCTGGGGTCACCAGGTGACAGCGGACGGCCGTCACGCTGGCCCCCGTGTCACGTAGCGCTTCGGCCCTGCGCCCATTAATGTTCACCCACTGACTATATTTTCTGGTGTTTGCGGGTAGGGGAGCCCGCGGGATCATGTCTCTTCCCCCTAGGCATGCTAGAACCATGGCGGCCGGTTCCCACTCTTGTTGTTCTTGTTCGCACTCTTCCTGTTCTTCAGAGATTTGCTCTCCCCCCAGGGCGGCGGCAGCTACCTGGCGGGGCCTCGGAGTTTGGTTCTGTGGACAGTTCGGGTCGTTGGCGTAGTGGCCGACTCGCTGGCATCGGTGACACGTGACATTGGCTCAGAACCCCGGGCGCATCGGGGTGTTGCCCCGGCCGGCCGGGGGCTGAGTGCTGGCCGCGGGAGCGGCCGGGACGGTGTCTCTTCCTCGTCCCTGGCCTCCTCCTCCTCCTCGGGGACGGTGCTGACCTTGGTTGTTTCTGTTCTGTTCGTGCGGCCCGCTCCGGCCCACTCGGGCGCTCTCCCATCGGTCAGCCTCGGCGGCGAGCTGTCGTGGGTCAGTCAATTTACTGTCGAGGAGGTGCTGCCTGAGCTCGACGAAGCAGTTGTTGGAGAGGTGCTCCCACACCATGAGATTAAAAAGTTGTTCGTAGGTTGTTACGTGGCTCCCCTTGATCCAACCCTCGAAGGCTCGGCTGAAATAGTTCACATATTCCACCCAAGTCGTACCCGGGATCCGGGTGCAGTCTCGGAACCTCTGGCGGTACATTTCGGGTGTGAGCCCATATCGGGTGAGGAGGGCAGCCTTCATGTGGTCATAGGATGTCATCAGGTGGTCGGGGAGTTGTAACAGGGCATTGCGACCTTCATTGACGAACCTCCCCCATAGACCGGCTCCCCAGTCACTTCGGTCGATCCTGTGGGAGGTCATGGCGATCTCGTAGGCCTTGAACCACTGTTGTATGTCGTCATCTCGGAAATACTCTCGGACGACATCCTTGGGGATGTGGACCTTTTTCTCTGTTGCTCCTGGGGTGCGCGGTTGCTCGGGCACTCCTAGTTCTTTGTTTTGCTTCCGTAGGTCTAATTCTGCCAGTTTGCGCTCGTGTTCGTACGCTAGTCTCTTTTCTTCGAGCTCTCTTTGCCTCTGTTTTTCTTCCCGTTCTTCTCGGAGTCGCAGATGTTCGAGGTTCAGTTTTTGTTCGGCTAATTTCAGTTCACCGTCCATTTTGAGCCGTGCCATTTCTAACTCATGTAGTCTGCTTCTTTCTCTCTCTTGGATCTCCTCCTGCGAGATACCTGTTCTTCGCTCCTCGGGAGCCGTGGTGTTCCTCTCTGATGCTGCAACGTTTTGGTCCGGGGGTCTGGCGGCCCCGGTTTCGGCCCAAGACTCAATGGCGTGCTTGAAATCGTCTTTAGTGCTCAGACCGGTGGTAGCAATGCCTAGTTCAATGCAGAATTGTTTCAACTCACGATGGTTGTACTCTTCCAATTTCTCCATCTGGAATTTCTCGGTGGATCCGCTTTCTTTGGTTGTCATTGTGGTTTAGTCGTGGGGTGAGTAACTCTCTGTACGATTACGCGTTGATTCGGATCGCGCCGCTGGCCACCAATGTTAGACGGACCGGGAGGGTCGGCCGAGGACAAGAGGAGAGGTCTCCGGGGAGAGCCGTCTCCAGTGATCGTACAGACGAGTAACTTCCCCCCCACAGATGTACATCACACAAGGATAAGGTTTAACGTTCTTTATAGGCAATCTTTAGGTACGATAGGATGGTACAAGGAGGTCTGGACTCAGGGGTCCCCTCGATTCTAGTCTCTTGGATGGGAAAGGGGGTAGCGGGACAGTCTTGTTACCAATCTGGTAGATGCGATGATATGATGGATAGCTCACAATCCTCGAGCTCGGCGTTCTAGATGGACGGGCCGCGGCAGCGCCGGCAGGTCCCGAGATGATCGTAGGTAGCGACGGTCCGCGGCGGTGCCAGCAGGTCCCGGTGAAGGTGGTAGTTACAACGGTCCGCGGCAGCGCCAGCAGGTCCCGACGAGGATGAAGGATGCAGAAGGTTGCGGCAGCGCCAGCAGGCAGGACAATAGTTCACAAGGCAGGGCTACGGCAGCGCCAGTAGTCCGTCAAGGATGAGTTCGTCACGGTGTCTCTCGACTCCAGGATACAACTGCCTTTCTGCTCTGGAGCTGCCCCAGTTATAGGTCTGGCGCCCTTTGATGTCCGGACCCTCGCACTTGGAGGTCGGGAGGTCCGGGATGAGGGAGTCCAGACACCCAGCAGGGGGGTGGAGCCAGCGCCCGGGGAGGCTGGGGGCGATCGGCACCTGGCGGGGGAGAGCCATCGACACTTCTTCCTCCCATTGACCTGCCAAGTGGTCCTTTCACCTCCTGGGTGGATGGTGGTGCCGGGATGTCGGGGCCTGGCCAGGCCCAGGGTTAGGGTCGAGCTGAGGCCACGCGGCCTCGTGGTGCAGTGTCCAAGATGGCGGCCGGTCCGGGCGAAGGAGCCGGTAGTGGTTCGGCCCCATGATACAGCGATGTCCGGGGGCAGGAGTCCCGTATGAGACGGGGTGCGGGTTGCTTCTGTGGGTAACACGTGGAGGGCCGGGGCTCGGGCCTTGTCATGCGGGGGGGGGAGCAAGCCCTTCATGTGGCCTGTCCAACATTTTTTTATGTCACAAACTGCCACCTTTGATGTATAGGTTCTATGCTCACTTGGGACACCGCACAGCTTTTATGATTGACTTGATTACGCAATTTATATAGATATCAATTTACCTTGATTTTCTTGTTGTGTATAATTTTACTTCTCTCTTTAACCTACCTTTACCCAGGTGCACTGCCTTTGAGCTAAACTATTATCACCGCCGTAGACTACATTGGCTGCCCATACAAAAAAGGGCAGAATTTAAAGCATTAGTACTGGCCCATCGAGCAGTGAGGGGAAAGGGCTCTGCCTACCTCTCCACTAGCCTTTCCCCCTACAGCAACACCAGGCGTCTTCGCTCTTCCTCAAAAAACCTTCTCACTACTCCCAGATTTAAAAAAACCCGCTCAGGCGGATAAACCTTTCAAGTATGAAGAACTCCCCTTTCGGAAAGCCTTAAAAACTTTCCTCTTCTGCTAATTCCCCCTCAAAAAAAATATATATATATTTAATTCAGCTTAAGATCGCACAGGAGCGCCGGTACACCCCGTTGGGGTAGCTGTGCGCTATATAAAACACACTAAAATAACATAAATATATTATACACATTGTCCACAGGAACCATTGTTCCTTGCTATATAATAGATACCCTGGTTCCTTGTGAGTAGGGTGGCCCTTGTTTGCCTGTACACGATCAACTTGAGTACAGCATTCAGCTGGACAGAGTGTTGTGATTTAATGTACACTGCAATCCCTCGCATTTTTGGAACAATTAACGCAAGGGATTGCTGTTCCAGTCGGAATAGGAATGTTGGGAGTTTCAAGACCACGCAGCTGGAGTTCGGCTACTCTGGGGAGTTGTCTTAATAAAGGAACTTTACTTACACGGTCGTGCGTATCATCTTTGGAGAATACTGCTACATTTAATGTGGCGACGAGTTGGATAACTCTCCGGCAGGTCCACGACGTAAGATATTTCTGGGAATCCTTCCTCGTCGGATTTCAAGTTGCATTTTTCATGGAGGCACTGGTTCTCATGTTGTGGTTCCCACCTGATCGTGCTGGTCTATCTGCGTTGCAGTCCTTCCTTGATGGCTGTTTGGTGTTGGCTGTTGTGGCTCCTATGCTGATTTTAAAGAAGAGGTACTTCCTATAGCGGCCTTGCTAGAGCTCTATCGTGAGCTAACTGTTCATGGTGGGCGTGAAGTTACCCGCACTTTTCAGCGTCCTCATGTGTTTCCTTGTGTTGGAAATGGCCCTTTTTGCAGGGTTATCCACAAACTTTTTGCTTATTCCTCCTTTTTTCCTGACTTGTTTGTGTTGGTTTTAGGACTTTGGGCACTTTACCACTGCTAATCAGTGCTAACGTGCATATGCTCTCTGCGTAAATTGTGTTATGGATTGGTGTTTCCATGATTGGTCATTTGATTTACTTGTTAGTCCCTAGTAAAGTGCACTGAGTGTGCCAGGGTCTGTAAATCAAATACTACTAGTGGGCCTGAAGCACTGATTGTGTCACCCATGTGAGTAGTCCTAAAAAGGTACCTCAGACCTGGACATTGCAAGAGTCTCCACGCAGTTTGTAAATGACATGTCGACTTGGCCCATGCACACACTGGCCAGTCCCTAACCTTCCCTTTTTTTTTTACATGTCAGACACCCCTAAGGTAGGCCCAAAGTACCCCTGTGGGCAGGGTGCAGTGTATGTGAAAGGTAGCACATGCCCTGGTGTGTGTGGCATGTCCTGATAGTGAATTACAGCTCATGTCACTATTGTAAGGCTACCTGTTCCCCATAGGACAGAATGGGAAGTTTGCTTATAACATCTTATAAACATAACTGGCCATGGGAACTAGGTGGAAAAAAAGTTTGGATGCCTGAGCTCAGAATCCAACAATGCATCTTTTAGTAAAGTGATTTTTACATTCTGTGTTTGAAAAAAACACTTTTAGGAGGTAGGTATTTTCTATCCCATGTGCCTCTGCTGGAATGTGGATTGTCTGTCTGGGTTTTGGACGACAGATGGCTAGGAAGCAAGGGTGGCTCCCATAGTCTAGGTAGGACGGGAAAGGGCTGAATAGACTGAATAGACCTGGGCTACGATGGGGGAAGAGGGAGGAGATTTCCTTGCACCTCAAATGGCCTGTCCTGCCCCTGACAATGCCGGCTCCACCCCCTGCCAAGAAATAACATCAGAGAAGGCATAACTAGTTCTGGCTGGGCACAGACACCCTCTACCTAGAGGATCAAAGGATTATTGGATACAAATACTGGGGGCCTAGACCCCTGAACTTTACAATTTTTTGGGATCAAGAAGACTGCAAAGAAGAAGAGGTGGAGAAGCTGTGAGGAGGAGCTACCACTTTGCTGTGTGCTTTGCTGTGTTGGCCTGCAGTGGCTGCTTCTGTCTTGGGCAATGAAAGGACTGGACTGAACTTTCTGCAATCTTTGGACCTATGACAAATTGTGTCCCGCTAGAAATGTAACCTGTTTACATTGTAAGAAAGTGGGTCAATACGCACATGTTTGTAAAGGGTCAGGATCTTGTGTAGGGACAGTTAGTGAGGTTAATGAAAATGATAACAGTGAGGAATTATATGCTGATCAGATCTTATGTGTGTTGGATGAGGATGCTGGTAAAGGTTCAAATGTATTGGATGACTGATTATTGTTATCTCCACTTGTTGACCCAGACAATGACAGATTGTTGAGTGTGAAAGATCCTAAATGAGTTATTAAAATTGATGGTAATCCCTATTCAATGCTTGTGGTTCCGGTAGCCAGGTTTATCATAATTTCTGAAGATTATTTTGAGTTATTGGGATTTTTCATTGCAGTAATCTCATAAAAAAAATACATTTCTGGTAGGGTGTACACGTTGTACTGGTGGGTGCTACGGTTCAAGAAAGGGATATTGTACAAGCATTTCCAAAGGTGTTTACTGATAAATTGGGCAAGTTAAAAGGTTTCAAACATCAAATAATATTATGCCGGGGTTGTCATACTAAAGTCCACAAAGTACAGAATCATCCATTGGCTGTGAGGGATGATGTCAAACCTGAAATAAAATAGCTTTTTGATGCTGACATCATTGAGGATATAAAATAGTCAGATTAGTTAGCACTCATTGTGGTGGCTAGGAAACTGGATCAATCTATTAAGTTATGTGTTGATTTTAGCGATATAAACAAAGCTATTTGGGTTGATAGGCATTCCTTGCCTAACATAAATGGAATGATTACTACCGTGGGTAAAAAAATATGGTTTCAATGTATGATTTATTGGCGGCCTATCATTAGATGGAATTGCATGATTCCTCTAAAGATTTGATGTCTTTTATCACACCATTTGGCGCATATAGATTTTAAACAGATGCCATATGGTTTGGAATCTGCATCTTCGGTTTTCCAGAGACTGATGTAAAAGATTTTTGGGGAAATGTCTGGTGTTAGTTATTTCCATGAAGACATTTTGATTTGTGGCAAGTATGAACAAGACCATGATGTTAAATCAAATGGGGTTTTGGAAAGGCTCCTGTTTAGTGGTCTAGCAGACAAACAGGAGAAGTGTAAGTGGGGAGCTAACAGTGTGACTTACTTGGGTCACGTTATTGATGCCAATGGAGTTAAACCTCGTGAAAAGTTGGTAAATAACATTGTCAATGCCATAATTCCTGCTAAACAGGATAATATACGTCTTTTTGGGGGGTCATTCAGATTTATGGGAAGTTTATAGCAAACTTTACAGATAAGACAAAATGTATGAGGTGTTTACTCAAGAAATCGTGTAAGTTTGAACGGGATGAGTTGTGTCAAAAAGAATTCATCACAATTACATCGGAAATTGGTAAAGCCCTCTACTTGAGTAGTTTTGACATATCATGTAAGACTATGTTATCAACTGATACTAGTGCTTTTGGACTAGGAGTGTTGGTGTCACAAACAAAAAATGGTGAAGAAGTGGTCATATCATATGTTTCATGCACATTGTCTGATGCTGAAAAACGGTATTCTATAATTGGAAGAGAGGCTCTGGCAGTTTTTTTGGTCTGCCAGGCATTTTAGAACATTTGTATGGGGAATCTCATTCATAATCAGAACTGATCACAAACCTCTTGTTAATGTCTTTTCTACTAAGCAATCAAGTATTATGTAACTGAGAACTGCCAGATGGCTGGCAAAGTTACAAGAATACAATTTTAACATGCATTTTGTGTCAGGAATAAATAATGTATTATCTGATGCATTATCTAGATACAAGTCAATGCCGGAATATAGTATGCGTTCTGGAGATGACTTAAATGAATTTGGATGGGTCACAGTGTGGAGTGTTTTGAGAAAAAACATTTTACTACAAAGGAATGGTTGGATGCTGTGAATGGGGATGACGAGTTGATATCGTTTTGCAAGTACATTAGGTTGGGCTGGCGTTCTTATGTATCAGACTTGAGCAATAATGTACAGGTAAAAGATTAATTGTGTTTGGATGAGTGGGGTGTGAGAAGAGGTGGAAAGCTTATTCCTCCCGTTATACTGAGGGGTAAGATTGTGGAGTGTGGTCGCCAAGGTCATCTAGGTAGAAGTAAGACTAAAAGCAGGTTAAGGCAATTGTTTTGGTGGCCAGGCATGGATAAAGATATTGAAAGTGTTGCTAAGGATTGTGGGTTGTGCGCTAGTACTGATAAAATCTTGAAAACTAATACCCAACCTCTTCAGCCGGTTGGTTATTCTCGGAGTGCTTGGTCAAAGGTGGCTATCAACATAATGGGTCCTATTGATGTGGTGGATAATCGCAGTAGATTTGTGATGGTCATGGTGGATTACTATTCAAAATGGTTTGAAGTAGAATTTATGGGAGATGTGATGAGCAAATCGGTTGTACAATGTATAGAGAAAATGTTTATTCGTGGAAGATGCCCTGATGAAGTTGTATTGTAGTGTAGTTCCTATATTCCCAATAGGCTCTGCACATTGGAATAACATATACTATAGATTTGACGTAGGACTTATGTCTACTAGGTCTCTATCGAATATATTAGACTTAATTGTGAGTGCCAGCTAGCTCAGAGGTCACTAGAAACTTTCTCGAATTCACAAGAAGGGATTCGTTTCTGACAACCGCATAAACATGACAACTTTGTTTCCCAATAATAAGAAACGTATCTCTAGATTCGCAGAAACAATAGATAGCTATTTCACACAGTCAATCGTGCATGCTTCATTTTACCAGAGTTACAGAGAAATAGAGAGATAGGCGTTTTCAATAAAAGTGTTTATTGAACAGTCTTCTTTCTCATGCAGAGGAAATGAACTGCTACAATCGTAATACTGGTAGCAAAGTACAATGCGTACAATACGAAGAGCATTATAAAATAATACTGTAAAAGCATGGTATGGTTTCTAAGCCATATAAAATAACATACAATACATACATTAATAAATAATGACTAAAAGTACTCAACTGGTGCTTCTAAAATATGCCTACCCCGGTGTACCTAACCTAGGTCTAGTACAAGGGAAGAAGTAAGTGAGGTGTAACTTAGTTTTAGTATTCTTTTGCCAGGAATCTATCCAAGAATTCTCTAAGGGTCTAATCAGCTCTGTACATTGGTTTAGAATGAAGGAGGTCTGGTATCTCTCACTCAGGACTTGATTTCCCAGCAACCCGCAAGGGTAGCCTGGAAACACTGGAGCTGGATTTCTCAGAATAATATACTGTTTTGGTTTTGAGGACAAGGTCAAATATTGTCTCTAGGAAGTATTCAAAAGGAATTTTTTGTTCTCTAAGAATAGTTCTACTTTAAGCAGATTACTTTAAAAAAGAATTTCAGTTTTTGGGAAAAAAGTCAAAATTAGCCGTAGATAAATAGAGCTCCAAAACTTTGGAAGGATTGTTACGAAAAGTGAAGGCCAAATTTAGAGTTCATGGAACGCTGTGTGCAGATTTCAAAAGTTATTCTCGGTGTCAGGAGAAAACATCAAATCGTCTAAGCTGGCAAAGAAATTGTCTACCACAGTAGGTGAAAGTGGAACTACTTCATTAAGTAGATCAACAGTGCACAGATGAGAAGCATCGCCATCAGCGTCAGCAATGTTCATATCGGATGGTACCTGTGTGCATGTTGATCCGCGTACCTCACCTCCTGTTGGATTTGCTGGTGAGATCTCAATGAATGCCGTCATCAGGATAGGTAGCCGTTGGGGGCAACCCAACACGTGAGCCGTTACCGGACTCAGAAATGCGTCAACATCCGTTGGCAGTGCTGATGGAAGTGTAAGACAAACGTCCAACACGCATTCTTCTCCACAAAGCAGGCATCGTAGAACAGGTAAGATGCAATCTTGCCAGATTGGTCTGAACGAAAGAAACCATGTGGTATTCAGATCTCTTAAATGAGCCAAGCCAAGAATCTATGTAATTCTGTCATGGTACCGTATTGCTAGGAGAGCGTTCTCCATGGTAGTCTGGGTATCGCTGTTGACTGGACTTGCAATATCGGAGCAGAAGGAACAAAAATAGAATTCCTGCTACGAGTCCCAAAATGAGAGGCAGGCTGCCGAACACAGTGCACGAAATTTGGAAAAATGCAGAGGACTGCTTTAGAGGGTGCTATCAGTCCCGAAAAAATTGTCTTAAATACATGTGCAATATCACTCGTATCAGACATGTTTAAGATACGACCTAACATTTCTGCGAAATGTATTGGGCAGTTTGTTGATAATAGGGCATGTATCTCTGCAGAAGTCCTAGCGACTTGCAGATCATACGTTTCTCTGGATGAGGTCAGTGGCAACGTTTTTTGCAAAAGAATGGCTTTCATTCTGCTTAAAGTATCAATTTGTATAGAAGAGATATTCAGTGAATGCAATAATGCTGACTCCCTGTCTGTCTTGCCTTTTGGAAAAAATACTTGCATACAATAAGTGACTCTGGCTGACACACTAACTAGATAGGCTTTTCCTGGCAACATGCCACAACAGCTGTAATCGTTCAACATTAAGTAGCTACCATTGGATAGCTGTCTAAACACTGGATCTATCACTGCTGCTGGTGAACCGTGCAGGTGGCAAGAAAGGTTATTTGAAGAACCCTTACAGGCTCTGTGTAAATTAATACCTTGACATAAAAGTGTACTGCTTAGTGAGTTCTTACAATTTTTTCCACTAAGAAATACCTCCTTTCCTCCACTCCAACATTTGTGTGTGTAGGGTAAATTCCAGGTTGACTTGTTGTATTCTTTACCCAACCTTTCATACAGGCCTGCTGGTATGGTTCTTAAGCAATACTGAAACTGGAAAATCATCACTGGTATCTTGATGGTGCCATGTATTATCCATTCCACGACTGGTTTCTCAGAAACAGTTAATGGTAATCTTTCCAGTTTTTCTATGCTCAGCACCGTATAGTCTGCTCCTCTTTGTGCCAAAGAGATTTGTTTATCTGTAAGGTTAAAGACAGTAAACAATGACGTGGTGTTGATTAGGCGCCATGGCACGTAGCCTGAACGGAGATTTTGTAACGTCCAGCCTAGCAGCATTATAGAACGTAATTGAGACTGGCCATGTTGTAACATTAGCAAGTCCTGCTCTATTATGTCAATGACAGATGATACAATGCTGTCCAAATAATACATTTTGGAGGACAGAGTCGTTAACCCATTGTCCAGTACAGAGAGAGCTTTCTCTAAATCAATACGATCAATTTCTCGTATTCTTTCTGCAGTTTCCATTTGCGTGACTTTCCATGCTTCATTGTAAGCAGAATATATACCGGCGTATATGAAACATTTTTTACGTGGTTTACGAGGTCCAAGCAAGAAGTCTTGTAAATAAACACCTTCTTTAAGAAAAGTTAAGTGTTGTTTAATTTCTGGAAGTGTGGATTTCTGTAGCCAATCAAGGCATAGTTTTCCTACACTCTATGTTGTAACTTTCCCTGGATGTTGTCTCTGGGAATATCTTGGATCTGGCCTAGTTACTGTGAACCCTTGTGTTTTGTTCATGAATCTATCTTGACAGTTATTCATGTCTGTGGGCCAGATTACCCATTTTTTCCAATCAGGATTAGTTCTGTTCTGTTGTAAAATATGTTTTTCGTCTACCTCCTCATCTGCAGTGCTATTACCGTCAGGTGTGGCTTTAGGTATGGACGGTTTGTTTAAATCCTTTATCTTAGCTAAGCCAAGACAAGATGTTTGTTGAACAGTGTCATTTAAAAACATTATTTGTTCTGGGATATTGCAGGCTCTGAATAAGGCTTCTAAACCTTGCACCTGCCAGTCTTTTGTGCCCCAGACAGTTTTTGTCTCAATGTTGTCTTTCCAAAAGTTAAAACCTAATGTAGACAGCTGAGCATAAATGTTCGCAGAATACATTTGTTTAGTATTAGTCAACATGTTTTTCACTCCTGTCTTATTCACATTTTTTAAATAAAACGTTTCTGGATTTGTGACATTAAAACCTTAGAAGTTGGAAACTTTTCATAAAATGTTTTTGAGCTGCCCTTTGGCGGCGTTGGACAATGTTCCCATTGATTGAAAGAAAAAAACATTTCTAGGGTTTGCAGATTTGTGCAAATAATGGTGACCATAATGATTAAAACAATATATTTGCTCATAATATGATGAACCTTCTCAGTATTCATATTTTGTGAATTTAGCTGACATTTCTAAATCTGTCATCATATTATTAACAGTTTCAAAGTCCCAATCATCAGAAAATGTGTTGGGTGAGACAAAGTCACTCAAAGAAACCTTACACTGGTGTGGGATCTTCAATAGTTCCACCGGGCCATAAATGTCATAATCAGTTGTGTCCCATGCTATACCACCAGGTATAGGAACTGCTGTGATGTTCACTGATGACAGGTCTCTTCGCTCACAATGAGATGATTTGTGAGGTTTCAGGAGCAAGTTGATGTTCTTACTTGCTGTGTCCATTGTACTGTATTTTCCATCTATCATTTTTCCCAAATTTAAAACAAGAATGAGCCAAAGTAGCAGAAAAAGCACACCTAACACAATCCAAAATTCAACCCATGGTGAAACCAGATATGTATTTTCAAGTTGATGAAAGAGTTCTGTTATTTTTTCTTTGAAAGTTTTATTAGCTGGCGTAGTTTCAGGTTCACTGAGATCCTCAGAAAAGTTATCAAAGTTGATGAAATAGCCAGAGGCAGTTCTGTCAATTGTTGGAATAGCATCAGGATTGTTTGGAATCGTTGGAGCTGCTTCTTCCTTTGTCATATTTATATAGTCAGAGGCTATATCATTGTAGACAGGTGTTTTTTGACAAACTGTTATTTGGGTTTCAAAAGGCACAAGTTCCATGGCTTTGTTGCATAGTCCTTCTTTTCTTACTGCAGGTTTATCAAAGGTGATAAGTCTTTCAGTTTGAACCTCTTGGATTGTAGCAAAATTAGATCGTCTGCTACATCTGCGGAATCCACTGGGCCTACTACTTATTATCTGCCACATGATGTGGTTTGACCAGCTCGATGGATACAACTCTGTTCTCCATTTTACCAGCAAGGGGCAGTAGTAACACTGATCTTGTTCTGTGGATTGCTAAGACAGGTACTGCTTTTCTGTAAGCAGGCCCAAATTCCTTCTTCACCGCGATATTTTCCCTGACTAGATCCCCAATCTTCAGAATCCAGACAGTTCTTGCTGGGACAGGTGGTTTTTCTTCAGTGGTCGTTGGCTTCTGCATTGTGTTGCTCAGACTCCTTCTTGTTTCATTTAAGTCCTGCAAAACAGCCAAACGGTCTTTGATATCAAAGGGTTTTTGTTCCACCACTGAAGTTTGACAATCGAGGTCTTTTATAATCATTCTAGTACCAAACAGTAATTCATATGGAGTGATTCCACCCAGAGAATTTCTTGGCAGATTATTAAGACTACGTCGGACACTTATTAGATGTTTGACCCACCCGTCACCCGAACCTAATCCCCTAGCTGTTATAGATTTCTTTATGTCACGTTTTTTTCTTTCCAGTACCGGATTTCCCTCAGGATGGAATGGACTTGAGTACCGCAATGCAACGCCCAAGCTGGGCATGGCCTCCTTGTAAGCTCGAGAGCCAAATGCAGGACCCTGGTCTGAATGTAGCGTGCCGATTGCGTATGTGCCGATAAAGACTCGCAAATCTTTTTTAACAGTACGGGCGTCAGCCGAGCGCTGAGGCCACATCCAAATGAATCTTATCCTAATAGTTGTGGGACCGCATCCGTCCATGGTGACGTCTGCATGAAGAAAGTCAAATGCTGTCTAACAGTAGTGTCTGTACTGGGCTGGCTACACTGTAGTCAGGTACCTGCTGGCTTTCAAAGCTTTGATCTTTGTACAGGTATCACAGTTAATTCCAAATTTGTAAACTTCGACGCTCATTCCCGGCCACCACTACATCTCTTCTAATTCTATTAGAGACTTTAAGATCCCTTGATGTGTCAGACCCTCTCCCATATGGGCTTCGTGAACCAAAGCACCTCTCTGGTTCCTGTTTGGAATTACTCTATCCCCCACTCCAGGGATTCGAGCAAAAGGAACGGAGTTTGCATCAATTATGTATGTATATCTGAGTGGATAATTTAGAGGTAACGCTGCATAGCTGCCTTTCATTGAGGCATTTACTGCTAGCATTGTTTCACCGTCTATTTTTGTTTTTGAACGAGTGATTGTAGCTACGGAAGCCGTTTGCACAGCTGCCTTCGCGGCTTCATCAGCCAATGAATTCCCTGCAACGTGAACGCCATCACGTTGATGACTCAGTGTATGAATCACTTGAGTCTTTTGTAGTTCTTTCTGTAATAGAACTACTTGTTCCCAAAGCATTTTATGCTTGATTGTGCCACCTTTTGCGTCTTTGAAACCGTTTTGAACCCAGTTCTGTAAATATTCATTGTAAGATTGGACTCAGTAATACAAATCGCACACTATGAGTATGGGGAATTCGCAATCTGTATTTTCAAGCGCTATCTTGAAAGCCTGTAGTTCAGCTCGCTGAGCTGTACAGTCTCCGAGTGATTGAGTTTTAGTGACCATTGGTCTGAATTTATCTTCATGCCAGCGACCTTTAACAATCACGCACGCAGCACCATAGGCTTGTTTACCCCCGATTACGGGCTGTGCTGATCCGTCTGTATAAATTATACATCCGTAATGTTCTAGAGGCAGAATCTCGGTCGACAGAGGACATTGGTGTTCGTATTGTAGAAATTTTTGTGTTTTCAAGGATGGGTCAAAAACGTTTTCAATGTCTGTTGCAGCAAGAGAATTAACCCATTGTATCTATCTCGGATGTAAAGCTTTTGCATTTGGAATGCTCGCTTTCGTCACTGCCTCTAGGGCGATCATTATGCATTTTCCCTGCGCTAGGGCTCTCTCTTTTGCTACTGCAGTTTGAACCGCTGTCAGAATTTTTTCTGTAGAAGTGAATTTCATTTCAGCTTGTGTGTACAAGTGTGATTTGTAAGCTATAGGTACCTTTTCACCTTCATTAAAGGTTAGGTAAGTGACTCTGCATCTCCCTGGAATGATTCGGATCACAAGGTTACGCGTGTTTTTGCGTGTCTGTACCTGTGTTTTTGCTAACATGTCTGTTTGCACTGAACGCAAACTTTCTGTGTGTTTTTGAGTCCAATTAGTTGGTTTGAAATCAGGTTTGATCAGTTCGTAGAGAGGTTTAACCCTTTCTGCGTAGTTTAGAACATAAGTTCTTCCAAAATTCAGGAAACCTAGAATTGACTGTAAGTTTTTCAGTGTCTTTGGAGGCTGGAGCACTGCACATTTCTCTGGAAAGTTTGCTGCCAGGCTTTTGCCTTCACTTGAAAGTTTGTATCTTAAGAATACGACATTAAGGTGGGCAATTCGTAAATTCTTAAAATTGAATTTGTACCCTTCAGAAGCAAACCCAAGTATTATGGTGTTCACTCTTTTCAAGTGCAAGTCCAAATCATCGTCCGTAAGATAGATTTCATCGACATAGGATAATGCCTCATCATCATACGTTCGTAGTAACTCTGTTACTCTGGCTGAAAATAACCCTGGACTATTCTTGAATCCCTGGGGGAGACGGCAAAATTGTCAGTGTGTCCCCATTATTGAGAAAGCGGTCAAGTGCCTGCTTTCTGGTGCAATATTCTGACAGAAGAAACCATTTGAAATATCTAATGTGGTTTCATATTTTTTCCGCAAAATGTTATTCATCAGTGCTGCCCTGTGTGCATTTTGTACTGCAAAAGTTTTGAAACAAGAGTTTAGATATCTGTAGTCCAAAACTAGACAATATGAATTGTCTGGTTTGGAGAAAGGAAACAAAGGATTGTTCATAGATGAGGTGCATGTTTCAATCACCCCTTGGTATTCAAGTTGATTTAAAATCTCCCTGACCTGTTTTTTAGCTTCTTACTTAACTGGATACTGCCTTTTGTGCAGTAGGTTGATTTTTTTAACTGGATTTTATGGTGAGGAGAGTCCTTATCCCATTCTACATGATTTTTGTATAATGCTGGAGCCTGGGCTACTGCCCATTTTCTGGCATATGTGTATTTTTTATGAATTGGAATGTGATTTGAGAAGGCTGGCATTATTATCTCTTCGCCATGTGGGCACTCCCTGACAAATTCAGGTGGCCAGTCTTGTTCAGCTGGAAGAATGTCATAACCCATAGATAGCTTCTCCAAAAGAGTGCTTTTATTTTTCTAGTTATTTCTCCCTCCATCCGGAGTGTTACTTCATATAACTTATGGGGTACACTAACCCTGGTGTCGGCAGTTTCAACTTGAATGCATCCATTCAAGTCCACTGTCTCCAGATGATCCTTCAGGATCTTGCGAGCTATGGTGACTTCTGCTGCGCTGTCTAGCATTGTCTGGGCCCACTCCCCGTTCTTGAGTTGTGTCCTCAGGATCCTCTGCACTTCTGATCTTTACGCTTGCTACCTTCTTTTTGGTGAGTTGAGTTTCATATTTTTAGGAACGTGCTGTTCGTCTTTGGACTTCACGTGTTCTTCCTTTTGTTCTTATCGTCCTCTTCTTTCAAATTTCTGCGAGGAAGTCTGAAAGGTACGAGAGGAGCGTGTATCAGAATCTTGATATCTATCAGGTTTTCTCAAATTATCCCTATTTTTGAGGTTATACCTCTTTTCAGAGGACTCCCGTAGGGGAGACCTTGCTCCGGACTGAAAACGCTTCCCTTTAGGAAGTGTTTGTTTAGCGTTTTCCCACTTCTTTTTAGGAGTAGTGAGATTATTTTTAATAAAAACCTTTTCAGGATTTTCAGTTAGTTGGGGTTTTAGTGGTTTCCCACCCAAACTATCTCTACCTAGTTCTTCATATGATTTTTCAATAATTCTTGTAAGTTCATATGGTTGCTCTGTTATATCAGTTTCTTTTAGTTTTTGGCAGATTGCCACAGATGCTGCTTTACCTTTAATGTTAGCTAAAAGTATAGCCGAGACCTGTTTGAAATCTTTTAGTAACTTCATACCAAGATTTAAAGCAGGTTCTGGTCCGTATTCCTTTTGAATCTGTCTTAGGATGTCTGGTATTACTGCCATAGACAGAACACCATGTGTTTTTGTGTAGATTGAAGCAAAGACTGTACTCCAAGTGTCACAGTCCTCCACGTGTGGTGCAATCCCCATTGGTAAACAGATTGTTAAAATTCTGTGTTTCTCATGAGGTATACTATCAGGAAACACTGCCTCTATCTGAGTAATTTTTTGGTCTAACCAAAACAGAATTTGTTCCATTTTTGAGGGTAATTTACCAATGACTGATTGTATAGTCTGTCGTGTACTTTTGTTTGTGTTCCCCTGGTGAGGGGTGTGCTGTGGAATCCTTGCAGCAGGTTGGACTGTTAAAGTCTGCATTACATATTGAACCAATTGTCTATGTATTTTAATTAACTGTTTTAGATGGGCTAACAGTTCTGGACCTGTCATTCTTTCAATGTCAGGATGTGGTTTATAGCTGGCTAGTACCGGCCATGTAGCTCCTGGTCTACCTAGTGGACCGAGCCTGGTAATGGGATTTTGATGTTGTAGGGCACCTTTAAACCAGAGTTGATGCTCTTGGTAAGTTAATGGAATTTCAACGTTCTCGTAAGGAACATATTCTGCTGGAGGTTCCTCTACTTTGTAGTAGTGGAACTCGTGTGTTCCTGCATTTGCTGGAGGAAACTGAATCCATGAATAGAATACCTCTGTCTGCCGATATTCACGCGCCTCTATAAAAAAGATTACTTTACCACCTCTCGATGATACTCCATTATTTAGGAGTTTGTAAGTTATAGTTTTTCCCACATTTACCGGGATCAATATTGCAGCCGGGTTATTTTGTTGGAGACTTGTGTCGTCTAAAACTGCTCGAGCTGCTGCTGCAACTTTTTCCCTCTCCTCTTCACTATCTGACATTTTGTTGACCGAAACTTTGCAGAACAAGTTTCAAGGAAACAAAGATTAGGTGCACAATATTTTTAGAACACTGTATCTTTCAACGTTGAACAAACCAAAAACTAATACATAGGATTTTCGTCCTACTCAGTTTTGGCTGATATTTTATCCTTTAACCCACTCCAGACATCTATTGGAGTATTTTACGGGAAAAAGGGGTCTGTGTGAAAAGCAAGACTGAGTTACTCTAGTATCTAGTATCGCCTTACCAAACGTTGGGCACCATGTAGTGTAGTTCCTATATTCCCAATAGGCTCTGTGCATTGGAATAACATATACTATAGATTTGACGTAGAACTTATGTCTACTAGGTCTCTATCGAATATATTAGACTTAATTGTGAGTGGCAGCTAGCTCAGAGGTCCCTTGAAACTTTCTCGAATACACAAGAAGGGATTCGTTTCTGACAACCGCATAAACATGGCAACTTTGTTTCTCCAAGATAAAACTGATCTTCAGAGTTGTGGTAACAATAGATATATATATTTCACTCAGTCAATCGAGCATGCTTCGTTTCACCAGAGTTGCAGAGAAATAGATAGATGGGCATTTTCAATAAAAGGATTTATTGAACAGTCTTCTTTCTCAAGCACGAGAAATGAACTGCTACAATCGTAAAACTGGTTGTAAAATATAACGCATACAGTATAAAAAGTAGAACAAAATAATACTGTAAGAGCATTATATGGTTCCTAAACCATAGAAAAATACATACATAAATAGCAGAGGCTAAAAGTACTCAACTGGTGCTTCTAAAATACGCCTACCCCGGTGTACCTAACCTGAGCTTAGTACGAGGGAAGAAGTAAGTAAGGTGTAGCATAAATGTAGTATTCTTTTGCCAAGAATCTGTCCAAGATTTCTCTTAGGGTCTAATCAGCTCCATACCTTAGTTTAGAATAGAGAAGGTCAGTCTCTGGACTCGATTTCCCAACAACCCGCAAGGGTAGCTTGGAAACACTGGAGCTGGATTTCTCGGCAAGAGAAAAGACAGCGTCTCTCTCAGTGCGTCTGCTGGAGGGTCGGCTTTCTTCGGCACTTGCTGCAGTGAGATGCGTCAGGAAAGTAGATAGTCGAACTGCTCCAAACCACCGTGTGTTTGCTAAGGCAAGTGTTGGCATATTTATACCTTGAAGTTGCAGAGTTTTACGTAAAGGTGGACATAATAACGTCATCAAAGAGTCTCAGTTCTTTGAAACCTCCATGAGTTCTTGGACAAGTCAGTTCTCGAGCAAGGGAAAGTGCCTAGCTACTGAAGCTGAGTTTTCCAAGAAATCGTTGTAGATTTTCGGAACTAGTGGAAGTAGCCCTGCCGTATTTGGACTGCATGAGCTATGCCTAAATATGGTTATGACTTCAATGCCTATATAAGGATAGGTGATTTATACCTATACCGGGGCATGAATCGGGAAAATTACAATAGTGTCCTAAAATGGTTTACAACAGAAGAGAACAGAATCCTGGACCCTTCCCAGTCAGGGTTTCGCAGCAACCACAGCCCCGAGACCACCCACATCGCTGCCACCGACGACATCAGGACCCTGCTAGACAACGGGGAGACTGCAGCACTCATCCTCCTAGACCTCTCCGCCACCTTCGACACCGTCTGCCACCCCACACTACGCGCACGCCTCCACGCCGCAGGGATCCAAGACAAGGCTCTGGAATGGACCACCTCCTTCCTCTCTGGTAGAACCCAGAGCGTCCACCTCCCCCCGTTACGTTCCGAAGCCTCTGAGATCATCTGCGGCGTATCTCAAGGATCCTCCCTCAGCCCGACACTGTTCAACATTTACGATGACACTCAACTGATCCTCTCCCTCACCAAGGACCCCATCACTGCCAAAGCCAACCTCGATAAAGGAATGAAGGCCGTTGCCAACTGGATGAAGATCAACTGTCTGAAGCTGAACTCGGACAAGATGGAGGTCCTCATCCTCGGCCTCAACCCATCAGCCTGGAACGACTCCTGATGGCCAACGGCACTGGGGGAGCCCCGATCCCCACCGACCACGCACGCAACCTGGGAATCGCCGTCTCCTCCTCCTGCTTCAACACCCTCCGCATGCTCCGCAAGATCTACAGATGGATCCCGACAGATACAAGAAAGACAGTCACCCAGGCCCTCGTCAGCAGCAGACTCGACTATGGAAACGCCCTCTACACGGGAGCCCCGACCAAGCTCATCAATCGACTACAACGCATCCAAAACGCATCGGCACGACCTCTCCTCGATGTACCACGACACAGCCACATCACTCCCCACCTGAGAAACCTACACTGGCTCCCCGTCAACAAGAGGATATCCTTCAAGCTCCTCATCCATGCACACAAGGCACTCCACAAGACCGGCCCAGCCTACCTCAACAGACGGCTCTCCTTCTACACCCCCAACCGCTAGCTACACTCCGCCGACCTCTCACTCGCCACCGTCCCGCGCATCCAAACAACAACCACCGGCGGGAGATCTCCCACCTCACCGCCAAGACATGGAACACTCTCCCACTGAGCCTACGACAGACCCAAGACTTGCTGACCTTCAGGAGGAAACTAAAGACCTGGCTGTTCGATCAGTAGCGGCCCCCACCTCCCCCTCCCCCCAGCGCCTCGAGACCCTCGCGGGTATGTAGTGCGCTTAACAAATGACTGATTGATTGATTGATTGGAGTAGAGAATAGTGGAGTGGAGTGGAGTGGGCACAGAGTTGAGTAACTTAGAGTGGCACAGAGTAGTACAGTTGTGGGTGTAAATAACTTAAACAAGGAATCAAATTTAAAATCATCACAAAGATTCGAGCCCTGAAGGGGATGAAAAACTGAAAGGCACAGAAAATAGGTGTGCTGGAGCAAGCCTTATGAAGGTGTAAATGTGTTGTTAGTGTGGCATTTATACATTACAACTGCTTAATCCAACCCACGTAGAATGCCATTATATTTTAGCTGTATGAGTAAGCCACCTTCTTCCATACTAAGATCTTGGATATTTATGGCACGCTTGAATCGTTAAATTCTGGTATGGGACTTCTTACTCTCCCTGCCTCTTCTAAGGCTGAGAGTCTGCCTGGTGAGCAACCCTCGAGTCTTCTGTCCTTCCCTCTCTTAACTTCTGAGGTGATGACTCAGCTTCTGGACAATATTAAATCGGGCTCTCCCTTAGATTCTTGTCCGCTTAAAGTACTGAAAGCTTTCCGGGAAGCTGTTATTCTCCCTCTCATGAATGTTATGAATCGTGCAATTTCGGAGGGAGTTTTTCCCTCCTCATGGAAGATGGCGGTTGTAAAACCTCTTTTGAAGAAACCTGCTTTGGACCCAGGGGTTACGAGAAATTTCCGTCCTATCTCGCTTCTTCCTGTCCCTGCAAAGATGTTGGAGTCCCACCTTAATCTCCATCTTAGCTCTTTCCTTAGGGACTCTGCCCTCTTGGATGTCTCTCAGCCCAGTTTCAGGAGACTACACAGCGCTGAAACTGCCCTTACTGCTGTTGTCAACAACATTCGCTCTCAGGTCGATAAGGGCCATACCACTCTTCTGGTCCTGCTAGACCTTACGGCGGCTTTCGACACCCTGTCTCCATCTATACTGGTGTCTCACCTTAGGGAGATAGGGGTCGGAGGCCCTGCTCTGAGCCTTCTTGCTTCCTTTCTCAACGAAAGGGAACAGAAAGGGAAATTGGGTCAGTTTCTTTCTGCTCCTAAGCCTGTGCAATGTGGGGTCCCCCAGGGCTCTTCATTGAGCCCTACATTGTTTAACATCTATGTGACCCCCCTTGCCAGGGTGGTCAGATCATTTGGGCTGGAGGTGCTGTCTTACACTGACGACACCCAAATAATGGTCTCTCTCACTCATTCCGTGGAGGACTCTGCCCTGAATTTCAGGAGCTGTATGGGGGCTGTCTCCCAGTGGATAGTGCAGAACTTCCTGAAATTGAATGGGGAGAAAACGGAGGTTTTGATCTTTGGAGGCAATCAGGATATCTGGTCAAGGGATTGGTGGCCGCCCTCACTTGGGGAATGCCCCCCCCCTCCCCTCGCCAGTATGCTAGGAACTTAGGGGTGCTAATGGACACTGCCCTTCCCTTTGACCGCCAGGTCAATAGGACCGTTTCCACCTGCTGTGGCATCATTAGGGTTCTCAGAAAGATCATCAATTATCTCTCCCCTGATGCTCGGAAACAGGCTACGGTGGCATTAATCTCCTCTAGATTGGACTACTGTAACGCCCTTTATCTAGGCGTTAACAAGAGCCTTGTCCACCGCCTCCAAATGGTCCAGAATGCTGCGGCTAAGATGGTTCTGGCCTTGAGGGGATTAGGTCACTCGTTCATCCTTACTCCCCTATTAGATCCCTTCATTCCTCCAATAAAAATGTTCTTACGGTCCCCAGGTTTGTAAGAGCGAAATGGGGAGGTAGAGCGTTTTCCTCTGTTGTACCCAGATTGTGGAACTCTCTCCCCCCCTGAGCTCTTAGGGCAACCTTCGCTTGCTCTGTTCCGCAAGGCCCTAAAAACGTGGCTCTTTTCTGAAGCGTATCAGTAAAGCTGATGCTGGTAGACTATCTGTTGGATAACCTGCTGTGGCGCCTTGATGCCGTTGGGCTAAGTTGCCCGATATATGATTCTATTAATTCATTCATTCATTTATTCATTCAAAAAGATGCAGGCAGGTTTGAAAACAGAACAAGTGGAGAAAGCATCATGAAAACTAGAAACAGTGGAAGTGTCCAGGAACAAATACCTATATCACAGTGCGATCAGTGGACAGACACTAATTAAGTTGAATCAATATGTGCTTAGCTCATGCTCCACAGAAAGAAAAGAAAGTAATGCCCAGCTTGTGCTGGGCATTTTGAGCATTGGCACGAACCACCATCACTGTGGTTCCTGTCAATGCATTGAAAGTTTGACTGACGGTTCCGTCAACATGACGGGAACCATATGACAAACATACAATGGTTTTAGTTTTTTTCAAAACGAAAATCCCAAAGCAGGATTTTCTTTTTGAAAATAAGGAAAGCAATGCCCCCTTAGCCATCAATCAATCAATCAATCAATCAATCATAACACTTGTATAGCGCACTACTCACCCGGAAGGGTCTCAAGGCGCTTGGGGGAAGGGGTCCGCTACTGCTCAAACAGCCAGGTCTTGAGTTGTCTCCTGAAGGCGAGATGGTCCTGGGTCAGCCGAAGGTGGATGGGGAGGGAGTTCCATGTCTTGGCCGCCAGGTAGGAGAAGGATCTGCCTCCGGCGGTGGCTCTTCGGATGCGTGGTACGGCGGCGAAGGCGAGGCTAGAGGACCGTAGCTGGCGGGTGGGCGTGTAGAAGGTCAGGCGGTCGTTGAGGTACTTGGGGCCCAGGTCATGGAGAGACTTGTGTGCGTGGGTGAGGAGCCTGAACATGATCCTCTTGTTGACAGGGAGCCAGTGCAGGTTCCTCAGGTGGCCGGAGAGGTGGCTGCGTCGGGGGATGTCCAGGATGAGTCGGGCGGAGGCGTTCTGGATGCGTTGGAGTTTTTTCTGTAGCTTGGCTGTGGTTCCGGCGTAGAGGGTGTTTCCTTAGTCCAGTCGGCTGGTGACGAGGGCCTGGGTGACCGTCTTCCTGGTTTCGGTCGGGATCCATCGGAAGATCTTGCGAAGCATGCGTATGGTGTAGAAGCATGATGAGGAGACGGCGTTAACTTGTCTGGTTATCGAGAGGGAGGAGTCCAGGATGAAGCCTAGGTTGCGTGCATGGTCTGTTGGCTTGGGAGCGGTGCCCAGGGATGGGGGCCACCAGGAGTCGTCCCAGGCGGAGGGCGATGGTCCCAGGATGAGGACTTCCGTCTGGTCTGAGTTCAGTTTCAGGCGGCTGTTCTTCATCCACTCGGCCACGTCTTTCATCCCTTCGTGCAGGCTGGTTCTGGTGGTGTCGGGGTCTCTGGTGAGGGAGAGGATCAGCTGGGTGTCGTCGGCATAGGAGATGATGTTGAGGTTGTGTTGGCGTGCGATGGCAGCAAGAGGTCTCATGTAGACGTTGAAGAGGGTGGGGCTGAGTGATGATCCTTGCGGAACGCCGCAGATGACTTCGGTGGCCTCGGATCGAAACGGGGGGAGGCGGACTCTCTGTGTTCTACCGGCGAGGAACGAGATGATCCACTCCAGTGCCTTCTCTTGGATGCCGATGTTGCTGAGGCGTTGAACTAGGGTCCGGTGGCAGACAGTGTCGAACACTGCAGAGAGGTCCAGGAGGATGAGTGCCGCTGTTTCCCCGTTGTCGAGCAGGGCTCGGATGTCGTCGGTGGCTGCGATGAGGGCGGTCTCGGTGCTGTGGTTGGCTCTGAAACCGGACTGCGAGGGGTCGAGGGATCCGTTCGTCTCGAGGAAGGCGGCAAGCTGTCTATTGACGATCTTCTCGATGACTTTGGCAGGAAAAGGGAGGAGCGAGATGGGGCGGAAGTTTTTGAGGTCGGTAGGGTCCACTGTTGGTTTCTTCAGTAGGGCGCTGAGCTCGGCATGCTTCCAGCTCTCCGGGAAGGTGGCAGTGTTGATGGAGGTGTTGATGACGTCCCGGAGTTGGGGTGCGATGGTGGAGTGGGCCTTGTTGAAGACGTGGTGGGGGCAGGGGTCGGTCGGAGATCTGGAGTGGATGGTGTTCATCGTGTGGGCTGTGTCTTCGGTGGTCACCGTGGTCCGGGTGCGGAGGGTGGCAGTGGGGGGCATTGGTTCGACGGTTGGGTGCGTGGATGGTGCGCCGAAACTGTTGTGGATATCGGCAATCTTGCGGTGGAAGAACGAGGCAAGAGAGTCGCAGAGATCTTGTGAGGGAGTGATGTTGTTGTTGCCGGTGCTGGGGTTGGCGAACTCCTTGACGATGGTGAAGAGTTCCTTGCTGCCGTGGGCGTTGTTGTCAAGTCGTTCCTTCAGTGATTTCTTCTTGGTGGTGCGGATGACCTGGTGGTGCTTGCGGGTGGCGTGTTTGAGGGCGGTCATGTTGTCAGTGGTCTGGTCGAGGAGCCATGCTTTCTCGAGGGTGCGGCAGGTCTTCTTGGAGTCCTTGAGTTCGTCGGTGAACCAGGAGGCCTTCTTGCAACTGGGTCTGCTGGGATGGTTCTTCAGTGGTGCGAGGTCGTCAGCGCAGGCGGTCAGCCACTTCGTGAAGTTGCGGGCTGCTTCGTTTGGGTCCGTTGTGCTGGCGGATGGGTTCTGGCTGAGGAAGGTGGTGAGCTGGTCGGCGGTGATCTTGCTCCAGCTTCTGTGAGGAACCTGTTGCGGGTGGTGGTGGGTTGTGGTTCTTCTGAAGCTGAAGTGGACGCAGCTGTGGTCGGTCCAGTGGAGTTCGGTGGAGTGGCTGAAGGTGATGTGCTTGCTGGATGAGAAGACGGGATCAAGCGTGTGGCCGGCGTAGTGGGTGGGGGTGTTGACCAGTTGCTTGAGTCCGAGGTTGGCGAGGTTGTCCAGCAGGGGGGCGGTGTTCAGGTCCTTTCTGTTCTCCAGGTGGAAGTTGAGGTCCCCTAGGAGGATGTAGTCGGCAGAGGGGAGGGCGTGTGGGCTGATGAAGTCCGTGATGTCTTCGCTGAATTGTGTGCATGGTCCCGGGGGTCTGTAGATGAGGGTGCCTCTGAGGGTCATCTTTGGGTCGGTGTGAATCTGGAAGTGGAGGTGTTCGGCGGCGGCGAAGGTGTCGTTGGAGTCGGTCGTGATGCGGATGGTGTTCTTGTGGACGATAGCGATGCCTCCTCCGGTCTGGTTGATGCGGTCCCTCCTGATGATCTTGTATCCGTCCGGGATGGCGATGGCGATGTCGGGGGCTGAGGAGACGTTCATCCAGGTTTCCGTGAGGAAGGCGATATCTGGTGATGTTGTGTCGAGGAGGTTCTAGAGTTCCACGGCGTGTCTGTGGACGGAGCGGGTGCTGAGCAGGATGCACTTGAGGTTGCTGCTGGTGCTTGGCGGGTGCAGTGCAGGTTCGGAGGCAGGTGAACTTGCAGGTTCTGCAGGTGAAGGGTCCGTGAATGTGTTTCGGGGCGGCCCAGCAGCAGGCGGGGTTCCGGCCGGCATTGAGTGCGTTGAGGGCGGCGGCGTCGTAGGTCTGTCGGGTCGTCTTGCAGCGGTGGGGGCCAGGGGTCCTGGCACTGGGCGCGGTCCAGGCACGGACGGGTGCAGACGGGCTTATCTTGGCGCGCCTTCGGCGCACAATGGAAGTTTCCTCCAATGGCGAGGGGGGCATTGAGCACTTTTCATTGCCTCCTGCTACCAGGTTTTTCCTGAAGGTGATGGGCATTGAAAACCGGCTGTATGTCCATCTATGTAAATTAGCTGAGTGGACACACAGCCAAACCTCCGACGCTCTGACTCCTTCGGGCCATCAGAGGGGTTTGACCACAGTATAGACGGAGTAGTCTCTGCCGACGTCACACCTATGGTCCGCCTGATTGTAAATCAAGCAAGCACGCCATAATGTTGGCAGAGAGGGAACTCTATTGCTGTTGCGATGGAGTACCCTTTCCGCCAGAATTTTAATCAGGTCTTGGTGTTTTACCAGACAAAGATATTAAATAAGTAACTGATTCTGATGTTGCCGTCTTGGTGCTACTGACTATGGGTCCTTCCTAGAATGTCACCTTTTGTCATTGAAGAAATCCATGCGAAATGATTACGGCTGGTGCAAACTCTCCCGTCCCCCCTGTAAGTCATTGCATTTAGGGCTGGTGTCAAGAACATAAACAGGCTCCAAAGTGTACAGAAGGTGGTGGTCAGGCTTGTTAAGCACTTGAAGTCAGGGACATGTGTCTCTCCATTGCCCGCTCTGCAGAGGCGTGTCCAGTTTAAGGCGATCTGTAGCATTCAAAAAGCAGCCTTTGGCCAGAATCCCAAATTACCCCAGAATATTGTTTACTTAGTATGTGCCATCTAGAACTTTGTGCTTCACCTCAGGTTACTTTCTAATGGTCCCTTGATTTGGGTCTGACGTTCAAGGGTGACAGTGCACAGCAGTCAGTGTGTGTTGCACACCAAAGGTTTCGTGAACTCACCTTCATTTTGTAAAGTGACGGGTGCATCTCACCACTGCAATACTAGATTTGCACAATCATGCTGCTTCATCGAATGCTTGTGAGGCATAGATGGAGGACCGCGAGTGGCATCAGTCGCCATCCCTGTATTAGCCATAAAAAAAGATTTTGTTCTGACTGCAGCTACTATTCATTAAAAGAGAGGGCTGCTGTAAAAAGAAAATGCATGCTATGAGGGAACATTTTGGGGGACAGGGGTGGTCCCCTGCAGTATCACCTGCAACCACGATGCATCACTTTCAGCCCTGCCAAATGCCACGCATCATGCGTTAGTATAACGCAAATTGAAGGAATCTCTGCATCGCCGCATGTGCTGCGGTCTGTGATACATCAGCCTTCTCGGCTGACAGTGCGCCCAGTATTGTGTTGAAAGAGATATATTACTGCTCATCTGAGGCAACTCTAGGTCCCAAGAGCTGCTCATGCGGCTTGTCTTCTCGTTACACTGCTGCATTGAACTTTATCTCCAAACCTCTAATGCTTTTCCTGGTGTCACCAGCCAGCATGCCAGGTGGCTTGAGTCAGTTGCCAGTCAGGTTTGTCAGACTGTGGAGCGAAGTGCAGTCCTGTGCCCTCCCAACAGTCTGTGTGGGCACCACAGTGTTTACTTCTCCTTCCTGTTTTTTATTGTTGTGCTGTGGAGAGGGTGTGGTGCAGCGGCCAGAGCTACCAACTCGAGAGCCGGGGCTCGGCGTTGGTGGAACATGCTGTGATTCTGGGCTAATCAGATAGCGCCTGGATACCCTCACGTGTGATAAGTCGCACTATATAAATCAACTAACTCAACAGTCCATTTGGCACAGGATGGATTGCACCAAACCTGAATTAAGGAGATAGGAGGTCAGGTCTGCGGTGCTGCCCAGCTGCCCCCTGGGATCGCCCAGGCCTTCGGTGCCAGCTCTGAGAGCCCTGCTTGCAGCACTCACCTCTCTTACTTTGAAAGGGGAACACTCCTGTGAGAAGTTGGCCTGATATATAGTGTTCACTATTCTAGTGAGCACTTTGCATCAGTCCAAACAACCCTTATGGTGATTGGTTGTAAGTCAACCTTATAGACCAGCTATCCTAGTAGCGTGGATACGAGCAGTCTTCGGGCTAAACTCTAGAGGGCGTGTTAAGCCAGCTGTTATACCATCACATATACCCCTTGAACACCAAGTGAAAGGACACCACACAAGTGTTATGAAAATAAACAGTGTATTTATTTAGGTCACAACAGCCCTGTACTCTTTATGAGGACAGGGTACTAAGCACACAACAAAACTCTTATGAAAATACTTTAAGTTGCACAATTTACACAAATGCCTGAGGGGCAGGAAAAACCATATACTATGAAAGTGGAATGCGAAATTACTAGCAGGTAAGTACTGTACTAATAGGCTTTGGAATCGCTAGGACTACGTTACTGAACCTTCAGATTACTAGTAGGAGGCCTAGGGGACTCGGGTGCAGAGTGTGCACTCTCACGCGGGATGCGGGACAAAGTCTATGGTAGCTAGATTTCACAAAGTTAGTGTTCTCGGGCGAACCCGACTAGGTAGATCGAAAACGACAGTGGATCCTGACCCTTGGATAGTGAGGCTATGCTGGGGCACCGAAATGCCGAAGTTACCTAGCCCAGGGGCTGCAGCTGCATAGGTCTCAAAAGACGTCGGGAATCCTCGTAGACGAACCAGGAGCCTGAAGGAAGGAGTTGCTGGCAGGCGACCAGTGAAGATTGTTCGAGTGATCCAAGCCTGGATCGAAGATGGATGACACCTGAAAGCAGAGGGGACCAAGTTCGTGACTACTAGCCAGTAGTCAGGTGGCACCAGGAGGGCACCGGATGGTAGTCACCTCGACTAGGTGAGTGGGTGACGCTGTGCTCTGCAGATCTCACGGACCAGGAGGCGTTGTCGGCAACCAGGATGGAGGTGCGAGCTGTCCCACGATGGATGATGCTGTCGACGTTGCTGGACCCAGGATTGGGGCAACAAGCCTTGGCAAATTCAAGCCCACGCGGTGGACCTAAAATGGCGTCTTGAGTGGACCAGGAGGGTCCGGGGTGCTCCTCTTTTGGAAGGAAGCAAGGGCCAGTCTGGAGCAACCAGACCAGCAGCAGTAATGTTGTCGGGCTTCGTTAAGAAGGCCACAAGCCAGCGGGCTAGTAGCGAAACAACACGGTGAGCAGCAAAAAGCAGAAGGGCCCCACACAGATCGTGGAGATGCTGAAAGGCTGGACTTCGGTGCTGGAGCTGCTCAGGATCGGGGCTTCTCGGACCCCAAAGCACTCACCAGAGGATCCCTCTGCGGTTGTGCTGGATAGAAGTCGTGCAGTTCTGATGATGGCCGGTCCCTCGAGGTCTTGTCGCACCTACGGTTCTCAGCTTAGCTGTAGAGGTAGGTAGAGGTCAGAGGTGCCAGAGAAGCCGGGTCTCGTTGTGCTGGTCAGTCGGATTCCTGAGGAAGGACGTGCAGCAAACCGCAGAGTTCTTAGATGGTGCATGCGGATGCAGGGTGACTACTCCTTAGCCACAAGGGAGAAATCTTGAGAAGAAGTCGAGAGTTCCTTTCGTAGAAAGTAGTTTCTTGATTCAAAGTTGATCTAATTTGAAAGGGTCCCCGCTCCTGCCTTTACCCTAAAGAAAGGGGTGGGTACGCGACTAGGTCCTGCCGTAGGGGTGGGACCAGGAAGGGGGGTGGCTACACCCCGCTCCCATGCCGGACTTTCCCCAGGCCAGGGGCTGGTGTGCCCCTGGAACTGGTTCTAGCCGGCAGATGCGTAGTGAGCACCGGGGTGCCACTCTGCAGTCACCTTCCTGTAAAGCCCTGCCTACCCAGGATACACAAAACCTTGTCTGGGATGGTGCTAGCACCGCCCCTGACAGGAAACCCTTTGTCCAAGCTCTCCTCGCTGGAAGGACTCCCAGCAGCAGGAGGTCAGACTCGTGTCTGTGGTGGCAGCATCCATTTTTTGGAGCTGAGGCTTCAGTTAACTTTAACCGGGGTTCACAGTTACATACATGTCGTGTCCCTCTAGAAGGGTGGAATGCTAACCCCGTCGCCAGAATTGGCGAGGGGTTAGTATTCCAATTTGTATGACACCTTACTCGGCATGTTTTGATAAAGCGATACCAAAGATAGCATTTAACCGCGAGGATTATAATGCACTTAAGAGTATATGGTATGCGTTATCATGGAACAGCTATTAGGACTTGGTTCCGCAAGCTGCAAATGGGCTCAGCTCATGCCAGAGCACCATCTCACACGATTCCAAGCACTCTTCCTTCAGGATTGTCAAGGCCTGCCATAGGAGTGACTGATAGGAATCTGTGTGTCCATTTTTAGGGTTAGATATAGGTATACTATATCTAAAGCAAAGGGTGATTACACCACCTTGCCCCAGCTGTCGTGCAGCCAGTTGTGTCAGATTTAGATGGCCATCCAGGGGTGGCATAATACATGCTTCAGCCCCTGGTAGGCCCTGGGTACACCTATGCCCTGAGTTACAGGGTCTGATAAGGTGGCCCAGTACCAATTGGAAATGTACCTAAGGTACATGGAATCCATTTTAGAGAGAGAGCAGTAGGCCTGGGGTCCTGATTGGCAGGGCCCCAGGTCAACTAAGTCGGAAAACCAGCAAAACACCAGGCAAAAAGTTGGGGGTAACCATAGTCAGGTATCCACCTTCCTACAACTCCTGCCTATGCATCGAAGGCAGCAAAGGTCATGTACATCTGAGCTCACCTACCAGCGCTTGGGTTCGGCTTCTCGGCGCTGCCTGGATCAAGTCACCATCCCTTGACAGGTCTAGTGAGCTCTCTTGTAGTTAACGAGAGCTCCTGAGTTTGTGAGTTGTCAGCAGAGCCCAACAGGAGACCGAAGTCAGCCCTGCCAAAAATATTAAAATGAGCCCCACAATGCACGTGGCCGTGACTACAATGGGCAATAGGTGTCTTTTAATGTGCATATTGATGTATATGTGGATCACAGAGGTGCACACAGTGCTGAAAAAGCTGCCACCTATCCTGCATTTTACCGGGAAAATGTGTGATTGTCAGAATAGCCCCCCCGCCCCCTTCGCAGTCTGAAGCCTCTCGCGCTAATAGATGTCTTAATAGTTGATTCCCTCTCCCTAAGTTAGTTTTATTTTTAATGAATGGCGCCAGAAGCCAGAGCACACACACGGTGAGTGGGCCGGGCGGAAGTGAAGTGAAGGACACACGTGGCAGGAGGTTGTTTCTAACAGTAGAGGAAATCTGCCCAGGTCCCAAAAAGAATTTAATTTATATGTATTTGTGGAGTTTTTAAACAAATGGACGTTGTCAGTTACCTTTCATACTATTCAAACTACATCTCGTCTGTGCGCTTGGCACAGAGGCCAATGAGTAGAGTGTCACACCAAGTTTTGCTTGATTAACTAAAATCTTAGCAGTACACACATCAATATAGAATTTATAAAAAGGATACATATATATAACATAATTTCATATTGTCTTAAAAACGTAATGAATATACTCTAAAATCAAAACGATTTTCTGTTAAAAATATATACAATATGTTTGCGGTAAAATTATAAAAATTTAAGTAATAGCATAGGTAAGTCTCCGTCTGGGGGTGACGCCAGTATCTGTAAGTCTAATAGTCCTTTATGTGGTCGTGGACGGCTGACTCAGGGTCGGAGCGTAGTGGGAGTCAAAAAGAGTTGCCGGATAACAGAACTTGAGTGTGCGCGACTCTGCTCAGGCTGCGGCGAGAAGCTTCATTTGGGCAGTTTTCAAGAAGCGGACGAAACTACAGGTTAGTTTAACGTTGGCCCCGCTGAAACACGCCTTCACTGCCTGTCTGCACGACCCGATATGCATTTCATTTATATACGGTTTTAACAGTTCTCTCCTCTCCCGGTCTAGGAGCTTACATATGCATAGGAGATGCAGCATATTTTCTTTAGTTTCGCCGCATAGTCTGCATTGTATAGATGTGAATGTGCGTTTCCAGGGGGGCAAATGGGGTTTGACAGGAAGGATCCCCATCCTCAGTGCCAAGAAGCCTTCCTTTAAAGTCCCGGAGAAACTGGTGCTGAAGTACGGTTGTGGTGAGCATTTTAGATAGCTTTGTATCACGAACCAGCTATGGGCCCTCTTATTTAGACTTTCTTTATCGTTTTCTGTGGAGACAAGCTTTGTTGATTTATTCACCAAGTCTTTTAGATTCTTAAATGGGAGTCTTGACTCCCAAATGTTCTCCAGGGTTAACAAGCTGATCCCTGATTGGAGGTAGTCTTTGGCCGGTGAGGCATTTTTCCTTCATATTTCCTTCCATAGGAATGAGTTCAGCGAGCCCGCCTCTGCACTCTTTATTTTATACTAGCTTTTTACATACGCGGCCTTCCTGCTTATTCTCTGGTTTACTGTTCCAAATTCGAGCCATAGTTGGGCTGGGGAGGTGTATTTAGGAAGCTTGAAGATTATTCTTAACGCTTTAGCAACCGTTCTGTTGAGGGTTTCTTCATCCGTCCCTCGCATGGCCTCACTGCCGTATGTGAGCGTGGGCAGCAGCTTTGCGCGAAGCACTTCAAGCAGCAGGAGCAGGTTTGGTCTGTGGTAATTGTAAATACCTTGTAATGTTAGAGTGTGTGAAGGATGTAAACACAGCTGATGAAATATTGCCAGTTCCAGGGGAAAGAAAATGCTGTGTTTACTAGGAGGGGGGAGGGAGGGAGAGAGAGAGAGAGAGAGAGAGAGAGAGAGAGAGAGAGAGAGGAAAAACTGTGAAGGGGCGACACAAGGAAATACATGCAGAACCATGGAAAAAGATGGTAATGAAAGGGACGGAAATGACGTGTGAATATACAAAGGGAGGATTTCAGAAAGATGTGGTGCAAAAAGGGCGTAGTTAGCGAGCAGAGTGCGAACCCGCAGAGCACAGGGGTGTGAAGAGGAAGTCGGGAGTGGCTGAGTCACCCCTAAGACCACAACCTTTCCACGGACTTTTGAATAGTTTGATTCACAGTCTCTTGTTTTCAAAAGTGGAACATTTTCAATTCTAATAATTCACAACAATATCACGGATATTACTCATTCTTACGCGCTGGCAGCGCCCGTAGGCCTGGGTTATTTTACCGGTATGTTGATTGTTAAAGTATATGCCTGGATACAATAATGGAAAACTAACAGAGAAAACACTCCATTACTGATCATTGCAAACATGTCACTCGAAGTGTCACGTTTAGCAGAAGAATGTCACTCACACTCACACTGTAAACAGAGAAATATCATA
The DNA here is from genome assembly GCF_964263255.1 of Lissotriton vulgaris. Lineage (NCBI taxonomy): Eukaryota > Metazoa > Chordata > Amphibia > Caudata > Salamandridae > Lissotriton > Lissotriton vulgaris. The sequence goes on from NC_141699.1 coordinate 85,350,645, forward strand.
AACACACCTGAACACTTGGCGGAGATACACCTGGCGGATGACTACCACCTGCTGTGACAGATTGTGAGCTATCAATGCTTTATAACCACAAATGCAGTCACAACCACTGATCCATTCTTAGCAACTCCAACCAAAGAGAGAGGCGCCCCTTTCACGTGTCTTCCTCCTTGCGCGCAGAAGAGATGGCAAAACGTACTTTGGTAATTGGAAATACATTACATATTAGAAAAGTAAATGTTCTATGTCGACTTCGGTTTTGTGTACGTGAAGCCATTGATTTTAGATACGTCAGATTTGATCGAATACACAAAAATATTTTTGAAGTAATAACGCCTTCAGGACAGTTCTAAAAACTGTTTTTGTTCATTTCTGCTAGATTTGTATGGGGTACTCAGATGTCAGCGCTAGGAAGCCGTTGAATATCAGAGTGCTTTATATGCTGAATATAAATCTCTTTTTAGTTCCAGGAATAATTCCGGAAATGCACAGTAAAAAGCCCCGAAAACAGTCTGGAACCTACACTGTAAACTAGTGGAAGTAAATGCTGCCACCATGTGGCTTGGATCGGAATTGAATTAAAGCTGCTGCACACAAAGCGGGAAGTTGGAATGGTGACATGTCTTTCCTTTCGCCTTCTGCATCTCCCAGTGATGCATTAATTAAGGGGGTTTGGGGCCCAGGACACACATGCTTTGGCATACATGCCAACATTTTAGAGGGGGAGGTGGAAGATAAAAAAAATAATAATCGGGAGAATGTACCCCCCCCTTACTTTATTGAAACAAAGGCTATTTCTGAAGGCAGACAGACAGACAAAATAAAGCCATTTATTTACTTTTTGTCTTAGAAATCGCGAGCTCCCGTCGGAATCGGTACAATTGGCATGCATGCTTTGGGGTCCCCTGTTCGGGATAATTTTGAATTGAATGTACTATTTCTTGCTAACTGAAGACCACAAAATCTCCCAAAATAATAACATATCATTTTTAATGTTATCACCTATTTTTTTGCTAATTGAAGACCACACAATGTCCAAAAATATTAAAATATATGTTTCAGAAAAGGTATTACACAAACACAGCTAAAATATGTCTTGTCTACGGCCTCACAAATCCTCAAGGTGACAGGGGAGAAGGAGAGAGGCTGAGAAAAAGAAATAGACAGACGTGGGACAGTGAAAGAGCGAGAAATTCCACCTTTTCAGGGGGCCGCTTTCAAGAAGGAGGCGCTTGGCAATTGGATTGCCCACTTTGTCCTTGCCTGCATATTGATACACTCAAACTGATGGAGCTGATGAGGGGTTTCCATTTTTAATTTAATTACAAATATCAGATCCTAGTTCCCAGGGTAAGAAACAAGCCCCCAAAGCTAAATGCAGGCTAGAAAGACCTGGAGAACTGCCTGGGCCTTCTGTGTCACAGAGAGAGACGATAGAGGCCTGCTGTGACTGCAGCTGTGTCTCACCCGAGGCTGGTAGGAAGAAGAGAGACTGACCTATGACTGGAGCTGTCTCTCATCCGAGAGAACCTAGCTGACAGATGAGACATTTCCAGAATGGGATATGTCTCAAGGAAGACAAATTGGGCAAGGGGAAAAAAACTTTTTTTCTTTAGTCCCCTCACTCACCGGAGTTGCTTCACGGTGACACGCTTCATCATAGGGGCTTCCCAACCCGCTGCGGGTTGAGGCGTGATACGACTAACGGTATTGCGTAGGAGCACTTTCAATTGTAGACTATGTGTCGTGTCATGTGAAAAAGGGGAAGTGAGTGGAGTGGTGAGGGTTAAAAATATCCTACTAGTGAGCTAAACAAACTTTATTTATGCGCCTAGCGGATACATTAAAAGTGGGGTGGATTACTAGGTGAGCTGGTTCTATTATGAAAAACAGTACCCTAGTAAAAAAGTCACCCAGTTTTGAGCTGTACCCCTCAGCTCTTCTTCAGGACTTCACAGGGTCCCGCCCTGTGAGTGCCACTCCAAAAAAGTGAAAAGTATGCCTACTTCAATATAAAATTATACATACTATTTTTCTGCAATTCAATGGCATATCTGTAAAGGAAAAGACATTTCAGATATTATGGATTCGAAACTTTTCTTTTCTGAACTCGCATTAAAAAGAAATGAGTCTATAAGTTCAAGATTCAAAAGAGTCTTGTGATGTTCATAAAAATGAGCATTGTGTCCATAGAGAAGAAATTATTTAAACTTCCACCACTTTTACATGCACCATTAAAAAATCGAGTGGTCCCAAATATCGGAACATCCCGTGTTTAACACAAATTGAAGTTATTTACATTCAAACCACAAAAGTAGAGCAGTGTCTATATACAACACAGAACACGACAAACACAGACAGGGAGGAAAGACATACGTTTTATCAGGCTAGACTGGGCCTCATGGTCAGTCGCGGGAAAGATATGAAGTCCACGTAAACACCTAAATGGTGGAATAATCGTGGATTAATTAGGTCTTACCCCATTTGTTCTAGTGTACCGTGTATTTTAAACACGGTCTTCACAACAACTCCATGTGGCTGTCGGGTAAAGGAAGGATCTTACTTGTTACGAGGCTCTTTCTAAACGGAAAACCTACTCGGCTTCCCTCGAGGCCGGCGGACGCCGTCTCCGTCTCGCGGGGTCAATATCAAGCTTCCCCGGTTGTGGTCCAGCTTCCGGTGGGTAGCTAGACCGCGTATGTTGATCCAAGATGGCCGTTCGTATTGGAACCGAGCAGCGGCCATCATTGAATACTCGCAATAGAAAAATAAAAATAAAACGTAAATAAAAACGAAATACAGACAACATAAACACACATGGGACTCAAGATTATTTACAAGAATGTTCGTTTTACGATCTTTTCATGCCAGAGTGAGAATTTAGGATTATCATATCATGATCATTCTCAAGGGGTGTATAGATGATATTATAATTAAGACCCTTTTTGCTGTTATGATTGTCTTGCCAAGAGGCCCCAGGGGATGGTATCATTTAATCCATTAGTATCAGTTTTCAATTTGTACACCCAACGTTGTTCTTTTTCCAGAAGGCGTTGTTCCAAATTTTCCTGTCCATGTAGTTTGTCAAGAATCACCCACTTCATATCATTTGGTGTGTGGTTACATTCAATAAAATGGGATGTCATTTTAGTCGTGTTCTTTTTCCGTCTGATATTGCTTCTATGTTCCACAATCCTGGTACTAGCCTTTCTGGTTGTCATACCAATATAGTGTAGGTTACAAATACAAGTAATCATATACACTACACCCGAAGTGTTACAATTGGTGAAGTTTTTTAATTCCCAAGTCATGTTGTTATTGAATGTTATTTTTTTCGTGATGCTTGTCAAATGACAGATGCTACAGTCTCCGCATGGATAATGTCCTGTGGGAACTGTGCTGATCGTTCTTTGTTTTGAATTCTTGTTTTCCATTTTCGGACGAGTATGGATGAGGTAGTCTTTCAGATTTTTTCCTCTCTTATGACTAAACATGGGTTGAGGTATATCTAGATTTCCACAGTTCAGGGTGTGCCAGTGTTTTTTGATGATTTTGGTTACTTTGTTGGAGGCAATGTTGTAGGTGGTGATACATATAGGTCTCTTCTCTGAGGAGTCCTTGATTATTTTTGGTTCCAATAATGCCTCTCTATTGTTGTTGGCTGCTCGTTTTTTCGCTTTTTTTACCAAATTCACTGGATATTGTCTGTCTAGCAGTTTTTTTGTGAGATCATTGGCTTGTTGGTTGAATGCTTCCTTGGAACTGCAGTTGCGCCTTAGTCTTAAAAACTGACCAAAAGGTAAGTTCTCTTTCAATTGTCTCGGATGGAAACTATCGAAAACTAAAAGGCAATTTCTTGCAGTTGGTTTAAAATGAGTGGTTGTACTGAGGGAATCTCCATTGGCCATGATGTTTAAATCCAAAAACACCAGATGAGACCTACTCATAGTGTGTGTGAACTTGAGGAATGGATCTTGCTGGTTTAGCCATATTAGGAAGTCTTGTGCCCCTATCTCCGTACCTTCCCAAATGAGTAGGACATCATCGATGTACCTTTTCCAAAGACTCACATGTTGTCTATGGGGATTCATGTCACTGAGGATTTTTCTTTTTTCTAGTTGGTGAACATACAACCCCGCTACGCTCGGCGCAAAAGTACTCCCCATGCTGGTACCATGGGACTGCCGGAAAAGGGTTTCTTCAAAATGGAAACACATTTCTGTTAAGGCCAGACGACAACATTCAAGGACGACATGGCGAGGTGTTTGATATTCCCATACTTGTTCGAACAAGACATCTTCCAATATTTGTAGTGTCTCGGCATGGGGTAAACTTGTATAAAGACTTTCCACGTCTAATCCGATCAGGATATTCTTCGTGGGATCAAATGGTAGGTCTTGAAGTACTGTAAGGACCGATTTTGTGTCCTGTAGGTAGGTGTCTGTAGATTGGATCAGTGGTCTCAAGAAAGCATCGGCATATTTTGATAAAGGTTCCAGTATCGATCCTATGCCCGATACTATCGGTCTTCCTGGAGGGTGTATTATGGATTTATGGATTTTAGGTATTGTGTAGAAGTAGGGAATTACTGGATTTCTATTTTCTAGGAAATCAGCTTCTTTTTTTGTTAGCCAATTGTTGGCAGTTGACTCTTCCACTAGATATGCAATCTCTTTTTTAAGACGGTTCGTGGGGTCTTCTGTGATTTTCACATAGTTCCTTCCATCAGATAGGAGGTTGAGACAGACTTCTCTGTAGGTGGTCGTGTTCTGCAACACTATCGCTCCCCCCTTATCCGCTGGTTTTTACTGTTATCTCTTTGATGGATGTGAGATTCTTCAGCGCGTCACTTTCTACTTTACTGAGGTTGTGGAAAACTTTTATAGTTCTAGGATCAATTTCATCAATGTCCTTCATTACCGCTTTTTCAAAGGCTAAAACCTCCACCGGAAGGTTTGCACTAGGTGGTGTGAAGGTTGATTTTTTATGTAGACCCGTATCAGTAGTAGATAGGTTGGTTGTGGGTTTATCTTTAAAGAAGACCTGTAGTTTTATTTTCCTTATGAATTTGTTCATTTCGCGAGCTAAGAGGAACTTATCCATGCTGGGGGTTGGAACAAAACCAAGTCCTTTTTCCAGGACCTTTCTTTGTATGTCTGTAATCTGAATATCCAAGAGATTTACCACTAGGCTGGGGGTTTGCTCGTTGTTGGCTGGTCCACTGGGCCCATGCTCCTGGTGTGACTCCTGGATGTTTCCAGTGGTTGAGCCCATTGGACTTGTTGTGTTTTTCTTGTTTTTCCTCTTTGTTGACCTCGGCCTCGCGATAAAAAAGGCTGCTGTTGTTGTTCTTGTCCTTGTGCATTGTCCCAGAAGTTGTGTGATTGGTGAGGGTATTGTGGTGGGAAACCTGGTGGTCCGTAGAAAAAATGACGGGGTGGTGGTGGTGGGCCATATGATGGAGGGCCAAAAAATCCGTCCCAGTTTGGGTTGTAACCACCTCTATTTCTAAAGCGGCCTCCTCTAGGGCGTCTGGTTTTATTACGACTGTAGTTGTCACTGTTGTTGGAATTGTATGATCCAGTGTCTGAATTATCTGAATCCGTATGAAAACCTGGGTTTCTATTAGGAGGAATATAATCATCTTTTGTGTATGGATATATCTTTTCATGAGAGAAGTTTTTTAAATCTTTCTTGAATTTAATGGTCTTTGTGTCTTTTAGACTTATCTCAAAGTCTGTCATTTGTTTATTCAATTCATCCAGGCGTTTCTTGAGGTCAGTTACGTTTTGAAAGGTTTTTAATTGTACCTCAATCTTGAGTGCCTCTACTTTCATCTCCTCACCTAGTCTCGCAGCAGTTTTTATTATCAAGACAAGCCAATCTCTGGTGCAATGCCAAGAGATTAGCGACCAATCAGTTTTAAATTGTTTGTCGTGCTGAAAAATGAACGGTTCGTTCCTTACTATTAATCCTCTCGGTGCTGTGTTTGCTCTTAAATACTGCGCCATCATGACACCATGTATCAGAGTCTTCACTTGATTTCTTTTAAGTTCCGTTAATTCATCCCAACACTGGTTAAAATCGTCTGAATCCCTGTGTGTGCGTCCAATGTTAGAATTGGGGGTCTCTGGTTGGCGCAAGTATGTACTTGTGACAAGCAGGGACCCTCTCCTCTAAGTCAGGGCAAAGAATGACCCCTTAGAATTACCCTTGCTCACCCTCTAGGTGCGTGGCGTGAGCAGCCAAGGCTATCCTTCAGGCGTTATTCAGTTAAGCATTTGTAATCACACACACAGTAAAATGTACCAATCCCCCCACAAATGGACACCAGGCTGGAAGTATACATCAAAATACGATTCTTTATGTAGAAATAGATATATATATATAGCAGCAGACTTATCACAAGACCAATAACGTTTTCTTAAGGCCACCAGATTGTAAATAGGCCAGCTTCTTCTTTGTTGCTAGTTCAAATAGTTATTTTTCTCTACTTTATCTCTTTTTAAATGCAGTCTCTCTCTCAGTTAGATGGGTTCTGGACCCACCCCGGGCCTTCGGCGTGCCTTGCAGCGCCTCTCCGGCTCTCCGCTGTGAAATTGATTCAGACCCTACCGCGGCTCACGCATCGGGCGTGAGCACGCCTATGCCGGGACCGGCTCTTCCCCTCGGCTCGGGGACAGAGTCAGTTGCGGACCGGCTCGGCGGTGCGGGAGGGCTCCGGGGACAGCGCGGCAGGCAGGGAGAAGCTCGGAGTCCCTAACGGGGAGTGCAGACGGAGCGCACAGCTCTCACTCACCCGTGGGGACTCTGAAGACGAGGGCACGCAGACTTTTTTTCTCGGCTCCAAGGCAAGGAGCGATGACGGGGAAATAACAAGTTGCGGGCCCCGAGCCCGGTGATGACCAGATGACTTCACGAACACTTCTCTTACTTCAGCGGGGGTCGGCACAGGCTTGTGCGACTCTGGCGATTGGGGGCACTCTTGGATCTTGACGCCAGCGGGCGTGTGCAGTCAGGCAGGCGCGGCCCGCGACCCTTGGCACGACGGTGCGGAGGTCTCCTCAGCGGGGGCGGCGTGGCCTGACGAGCCTCTAAGGTCGCTAAGCGGGGTCACAGGGCACCCTCTGTGCGGCTGTCGACCCGGCGTAGATCGCGATCTGTAGAGAGAATTCCGGCGGGAGGGGGGAGAGCGTCTCAGCGCGCTCCAGTAGCAGGCAAGGGGCAGAGGAGCAGGAAGCCTAGCCTGGGGGCAGAGAGCGACTCCGGTCGGAGCGAGGCTCTCACAGGACAAAGGCAGGCAAGCTCCCGAGTGCCACAGCCCTAGGAGGGGCGATGAGGGGCGCAGTCTGGCTCCGGCGGGATGCAGACACGGCTCGAATGTCAGGACGAGCAAAAGCACCAAGGACCCACTAGTCCTGGGGTCCAGATCAGGGAGCAAGCTCAATCAAGCCCTTGGAGAATGTTTAAAGCACAAAGTAGCAAAGTCTTTTCTCACCAAGTCTTTTCCTCTCCTTTCTCAGCAAGGCAAGTAGCAGGCCAGTCCTTCCAGCGTCTTCTTCTCCTTCTAGTCGGGTAGAGGTCCTTCGTGGTAAAACAGGATTCTGATTTCTTAGGAGCAGAGCTCCTACCTTTATACTGCATTTCTTTTGTTCTTACTGGCCAGGGGGGCCTTTGCATAACTACTTTCAGTCTCTGAGCACTGTGTTGGGAGTACTCTGACTTCTGCTTTCAGTGTGAGGGGCAGGCACATCAGACGCTCCACAGGAGGTGGAGCCAGCATTGTGTGGACAGGGGCAGCCAGGAGTACCTTGTTGATGGTGCTTATCCCTTCCTGGGCCAGGTGCCGGCTGAGTCATCAGTCGCTCCCCAGGGGGGCGGAGCCAGCATTGTGGTGGCAGAGCACAGCCTGATGAAGAGTCCAGGGCCACTCCTACCTCCCACTAAGGTGTAATCCTTGCATTCACCACCTGTCATCCCCCAGCCCTGTCACTCACACATCCCAGACAGTCAGATACACATACTAGCAGAGGCGGGCTGAAATGGTTAGGCAAGCAAATGCTAGCTTTCTAAAAGTAGCATTTGCAAACACAGGATATTAAAATAAACTTTACTAAAAGAAGTATTTTATTATTCTGAGTTCAGGCATACTAAACATTATTTTCTACCATGTTCCCTGAGCCTGCTGGGGTTATAGGGTGTAATAATTCCAGCAGCCCATCTTAGCCTAAGAGAACAGGTAGCCTTACAATAGTGAAAAACGAATTTGGCTGTAATTCACTATTAGGACATGCCACACACATCAGGGCTTGTCCTACCTTACACTTACAATGCACCCTGCCCTAGGGCCTACCATAGGGGTGACTAATATGAAGTTAAGGGAAGGTTTAGAGGCTGGCAAGTGTGTGCACTTGCCCAGCCAGCATGACAGTACCAGACTGCACGCAGGTTCTGCAATGGCAGACCCTAGACACATGTTAAGGCTGCTTCTGTGGGTGGCGCAACCAGCGCTGCAGGCCCACTAGCAGTATTGGCATTTACAAGCCCTGGCACTCCTGGTGCACTTTACTGGGGACTGACAGTAAATCCAATGAACCAATCAGGGCATCAATCACAGTTACACTTTACATTGGGAGAGCATATGCACTTTAGCACTGGTCAGCAGTGGTAAAGTGCCCAGAGTCACTAAACCAACAAAAACAGGTCAGAGAGAGTATTGGAGGAAGGCAAAAAGTTTAGGGATGACCCTGCCAAGAGGGCCAGGTCCAACAATCACCACCTACAACATTGCCTCCAACAAAGTAACCAAAATCATCAAAAAACACTGGCACACCCTGAACTGTGGAAATCTAGATATACCTCAACCCATGTTTAGTCATAAGAGAGGAAAAAATCTGAAAGACTACCTCCTCCATACTCGTCCGAAAATGGAAAACAAGAATTCAAAACAAAGAACGATCAGCACAGTTCCCACAGGACATTATCCATGCGGAGACTGTAGCGTCTGTCATTTGACAAGCATCACGAAAAAAATAACATTCAATAACAACATGACTTGGGAATTGAAAAACTTCACCAATTGTAACACTTCGGGTGTAGTGTATATGATTACTTGTATTTGTAACCTACACTATATTGGTATGACAACCAGAAAGGCTAGTACCAGGATTGTGGAACATAGAAGCAATATCAGACGGAAAAAGAACATGACTAAAATGACATCCCATTTTATTGAATGTAAAAACACACCAAATGATATGAAGTGGGTGATTCTTGACAAACTACATGGACAGGACAATTTGGAACAACGCCTTCTGGAAAAAGAACAACGTTGGGTGTACAAATTGAAAACTGATACTAATGGATTAAATGATACCATCCCCTGGGGCCTCTTGGCAAGACAATCATAACAGCAAAAAGAGTCTTAATTATAATATCAACGAACATTCTTGTAAATAATCTTGAGTCCCATGTGTGTTTATGTTGTCTGTATTTCGTTTTTATTTACGTTTTATTTTTATTTTTCTATTGCGAGTATTCAATGATGGCCGCTGCTCGGTTCCAATACGAACGGCCATCTTGGATCAACATACGCGGTCTAGCTACCCACCGGAAGCTAGACCACAACCGGGGAAGCTTGATATTGACCCCGCGAGACGGAGACGGCGTCCGCCGGTCTCGAGGGAAGCCGAGTAGGTTTTCCGTTTAGAAAGAGCCTCGTAACAAGTAAGATCCTTCCTTTCCCCGACAGCCACATGGAGTTGTTGTGAAGACCGTGTTTAAAATACACGGTACACTCGAACAAATGGGGTAAGACCTAATTATTCCACAATTATTCCACCATTTAGGTGTTTGCGTGAACTTCATATCTTTCCCGCGATTGACCATGAGGCCCAGTCTAGCCTGATAAAACGTATGTCTTTCCTCCCTGTCTGTGTTTGTCGTGTTCTGTGTTGTATATAGACACTGCTCTACTTTTGTGGTTTGAATGTAAATAACTTCAATTTGTGTTAAACACGGGATGTTCCGATATTTGGGACCACTCGATTTTTTAATGGTGCATGTAAAAGTGGTGGAAGTTTAAATAATTTCTTCTCTATGGACACAATGCTCATTTCTATGAACATCACAAGACTCTTTTGAATCTTGAACTTATAGACTCATTTCTTTTTAATGCGAGTTCAGAAAAGAAACGTTTCGAATCCATAATATCTGAAATGTCTTTTCCTTTACAGATATGCCATTGAATTGCAGAAAAATAGTATGTATAATTTTATATTGAAGTAGGCATACTTTTCACTTTTTTGGAGTGGCACTCACAGGGCGGGACCCTGTGAAGTCCTGAAGAAGAGCTGAGGGGTACAGCTCGAAACTGGTTGACTTTTTTACTAGGGTACTGTTTTTCATAATAGAACCAGCTCACCTAGTAAACCACCCCACTTTTAATGTATCCGCTAGGCGCATGAATAAAGTTTGTTTAGCTCATTAGTAGGATATTTTTAACCCTCACCACTCCACTCACTTCCCCTTTTTCACATGACACGACACATAGTCTACAATTGAAAGTGCTCCTACGCAATACCGTTAGTTGTAGCACGCCTCAACCCGCAGCGGGTTGGGAAGCCCCTATGATGAAGCATGTCACCGTGAGGCAACTCCGGTGAGTGAGGGGACTAAAGAAAAAAAGTTTTTTTCCCCTTGCCCAATTTGTCTTCCTTGAGACATATCCCATTCTGGAAATGTCTCATCTGTCAGCTAGGTTTTCTTGATATGATTCTTTCAGATCTTTTTGCGTACATTAGGTTGTGGAGGACGAACCTAGCTGTTTTTTCCTCTACCTCCCCCCTCTTTTTTGAATTCTCATCCGAGAGAGGCAGGGAGAAGAGAGACTGATCCATGACTGGAGCTGTCACTCACCTGAGGCAGGCAGGGAGAAGAGAGACTGGCCTATGCCTGAAGCTGTCTCTCATCCGAGAGAGGCGGGGAGAAGAGAGACTGGCCTATGACAGGAGCTGTCTCTCACCTGAGGGCGGCGGAGAGAAGAGAGGCTGACCCATGACTGGAGCTGTCTCTCATCCGAGAGAGGCACTGAGAAGAGAGAGTGACTTATGACTGCAGCTGTCTCTCACCGAGATAGGCAAGGAGAAGAGAGACTGACCTATGACTGGAGCTGTCTCTCACCTGAGAGAGGCAGGTAGAAGAGAGGCTGACCTATGGCTGAAGCTGTCTCTCATTCAAGAGAGGCGGGGAGAAGAGAGACTGATCTATGACAGGAGCAGTCTCTCACCTGAGGGCGGCGGGGAGAAGAGAGACTGACCCGTGACTGGAGCTGTCTCTCATCCGAGAGAGGCGCTGAGAAGAGAGAGTGACCTATGACTGCAGCTGTCTCTCACCGGGGCAGGCAGGGAGAAGAGAGACTGACCTATGGCTGCAGCTGTCTCTCCGAGAGAGGCTGGTAGAAAAGACACCGACCTATGGCTGAAGCTGTCTCTCATTTGAGAGAGGCATGGAGAAGAGAGACTGACCTATGACTTTAGCTGTCTCTTCCCTGAGGGGGGTGGGGAGAAGAGAGACTGACCTATGACTGGAGCTGTCTCTAACCTGAGGGCGGCATGGAAAAGATAGACTGACCCATGACTGGAGCTGTCTCCCATCCGAGAGAGGCGCTGAGAAGAGAGACTGACCTATGACTGGAGCTGTCTCTCACCTGAGTGCGGCAGGCAAAAGAGAAATTGACCTATGACTGGAGCTGTCTCCCACCTGAGGGTGGCAGGGAGAAGAGAGACCGACCTATGACAAGCGGTCTCTCATTTGAGAGAGGTGCTGAGAAGAGAGACTGACCAATGACTGGAGCTGTCTCTCACCTGAGGGAGGCAGGTAGAAGAGAGACTGACCAATGACTGGAGCTGTCTCTCACCTGAGGGCGGCGGGGAGAAGAGAGACTGACCCATGACTGGAGCGGTCTCTCACCTGAGGGAGGCAGGTAGAAGAGAGACCGACCAATGACTGGATCTGTCTCTCACCTGAGGGCGGCGGGGAGAAGAGAGACTGACCAATGACTGGAGCTGTCTCTCACTTGAGGGCGGCGGGGAGAAGAGAGATTGATCCATGACTGGAGCTGTCTCTCACCTGAGGGCGGCGGGGAGAAGAGAGACTGACCAATGACTGGAGCTTTCTCTTACCTGAGGGGGGTGGGGAGAAGAGAGATTGGCCCATGACTGGAGCTATCTCTCACCTGAGGGCGGCAGGGAGGAAAGAGAGTGACCTATGACTGCAGCTGTCTCTCACCTGAGGTAGGCGGGGAGAAGAGAGACCAACCCATGACTGGATCTGTCTCTCTTCCGAGAGAGGCTGGGAGAAGAGAGACCGACCTATGACTGAAGCTGTCTCTCATTTGAGAGAGGCAGGGAGAAGAGAGACTGGCCTATGACTGGAGCTGTTTCTCACCCGAGAGAGGCTGGGAGAAGAGAGACCGACCTATGACTGAAGCTGTCTCTAGTTTTGAGAGAGGTGCTGAGAAGAGAGACTGACCTATGACTGCAGGTGTCTCTCTCCTGAGGGAGGCGGGGAGAGGAGAAACAGACCTATGACTGAAGCTATCTCTTATCTGAGAGAGGCACAGAGAAGAGAGACTGACCTATGACTGGAGCTTTCTCTTACCTGAGGGAGGGGGGGAGAAGAGAGACTGCCCTAAGACTGCAGCTGTCTCTCTCCCGAGGGAGGCAGAGAGAAGATAGACTGACCTATGCCTGAAGCTGTCTCTCACCTGAGGGAGGTGGGGAGAAGAGATACTAACCTATGCCTGAAGCTGTCTCTCATCGGAGAGAGGAACGGAGAAGAGAGACTGACTTATGATGCCAGGATTTGGTTCATTCCCGCCTGCCTAATGTATAAACTACAAATCCCATGATTCCTTCTCATGAGGGGAGGTACTTAAGATCAAGTCGCGCTGGGACTGAAAAGCGTAATTCTGTGTTTATTTCCTGTGTTGCTGACGTTTGTTCAGCTTTCTCCGTGCCGAGTCCTGCTGTGCTTTACGCTTCGGTCTCTCCGGCTGTAGTGCAAAGAGGATGTCTTCTTCTACAAGGGTAGGACGCTGCAACTTGTGCGGAGCGCTCTGTGTCTGACGGCCACGCACTGCCGTACTCTCTCCTAATTTCATTGTTACTTGTGTGGAGCACTGTGTGTCTGCTGGCCATGCGCTGCCGTACTCTGTCCTAATTTCATTGTTACTTGTGCGGAACGGTGTGTGTCTGTCGGCCACGCGCTGCCGTACTCTGTCCTGAATTCTCCTACCTTTCATTCTGATACTTACCCAGTGAAACACGGTGGGGTCATTCCGACCACGTGGGTACGCTGACATTCCAGTGGCCATTTTGTGTGAGTACTTGTGCAGCGAAGCACAGTGGTGAATAGGAAACCACGCGCTACCGTTTGCCTCACTTGTCCAGGATTGTTATTATGCAGAGCGCAGTGGTATTGGTCTAACCACACATTACCGTGTAGCCACCAACTAGTCCTTGTGATAATTTACTTTGTTCATGCAGAGCGAGGTAGTGAGGATTTAACCACACGCTACTGTGCATTCTGGATACCATTTTAATCCGAGACTGAACAGGATTACCTGGTTTCGTTCGTTTAATTTCTTTTTATCTTTTTTAAACATTACTGTGTTTCATTTGAGACTCAGGTTAAGACGTCCAGGCGATGATGACTTATATAAGGATAAAGGAGTTGAACTGTATGCTACATGGTACCCCTCGATTTATGAGTTTTTCTTCGTGGATGATAATTCCCTGATAGCAGTCTTATCATTTATGGTATGTGAGAATGTGGTGCATCTGTTGAGTACTACTAGTAAACACAGAAAGGTTGTTGTTTAGATTACCTATACGTTTATATGCTTACAGATTTTTTCCTGAGGAGAAGGTCTGTCTTGGATGCTCTGGTGTTTTAAGAGGTCCCTATACACACGACAGGTACTGCTGATTCTGGTGAGACCACATGAGTGTAGCCATTTATGTCTGCTTTGCCTATAATATTGTATTTGTGTTGTTTCAGATCCTTTTCCCTGCAGTCCCTTCCCTTTCCTTTCCCTCGCCTGATGGTTCGAACACCCTGTGTTCACACTTCAGGGTGTTGGTAACGTCAGGAGGTGGACCCCTATTAGCAACGACTGGATCCTGCGGAGCATACCTGACAGAATTACGCGCCCAAGAATATTGCTCCGCCCGATCCAGTGGTGTAGGAGTCATGACTTCTATGGAGGATGTCCTCCATACTTTAGTGTTAGTACAACAGGAGTTAGCTTCATCTAGGGCAGAAACTGCCGCTTTAAGAGACAAAGTGGACAAGTTAGCTAGGAATGCATTTGATGCTTCCTCCGCCACTCCACAGATACAGGTCATAGTCCCTCCACCCATTCCCTTGGCCAGTCCTGAATGGTGTTCAGGAGATCCTTCTAAAACACAAGTATTTTTGACCCAAATCATGTTGCATTTTTCTTTCAAACCCGCTTCCTTTCCCACCAATCATTCCAGAGTGACCTTTGCCATATCCTATTTAAACGGAGATGCAGCCAATTGGGCTGTTCCTCTGGTAAGGGGTAACAATGCCATACTCTCTGATTGGGCGGCTTTTCGGGCAGAGTTTGAGAAGGTTTTTGATCAAAGGGCCACTACGTTCAGTGCAGACAGGGAACTGTTAGAACTCAAACAGGGGAGACACGATTTGGTCACATATCTTACTACGTTCAATAGGATGGTGGCCGAAACAGCCTGGCCCGAGGAGAAGCGGATGTCGTTATTTTATCAGGGCTTAAGAGATGGCTTGAAAGACATAATAGCCCAAATTGATCCGCAACCTGTCACCTGTGCAGATATGATCAGTCTATCCCTCAGGTTGGATGGGAGATTAGCTGAACGTGGAGGAGAGAGACGAAGGTGGGACAGAGGGTATTACAGGTCTGACATCTCTCCCCGTAAAACAGTTTCACCTACAGAATCGGGGAGCGAACCGATCGAGATAGGTGCTGTTAGAACCCCATTAACCAGAGATGAACGAGAAAGTCGTAGGGTGTTAGGACTGTGTATGTACTGTGGCCAGAAGGGACATTATGGAAAGGAATGCCCTGCTAAACCCAAGAATACAGGGGGTTGGTCCTAGAATAAAAAGGTGGCAGTGTCACCTGCTAATCCTATTGAATCCCATAAAGAGGGTGAGGAAGCTAAGATTTGGAAACTTCCTTCCTTATCTGCTACGGCTTTGCAGGACAATGAATCACACATAGTGCTTCCCATGACTCTTGAAAGCAAGCAACAGGTTCATAAGGTTTTGGTCATGATAGACTCTGGGGCCACTGGCAATTTTGTGGATAGTGGTTTGGTGACGAATCTTGCTTTGCAGAGAGTAGTTAGAGACAACCCTGAGGAGGTATGGGCTGTGGATGGCAACCCTTTGAAATCAGGCCTTATCACTGAGCAGACAAATATAGTGGTTTTGTCTATTCCGGTCTGTAACGGTACGCACAGAGAGGAGGTATCTTTGAACATTATAGAGGCCCCCACAGTAAAAAGTAATACTAGGAATGCCATGTTTGTGTCACCATAATCCCACCATACAGTGGAAAACGAAGACTATACAATTCTTAGATCAAGAATGTCAGAGCCACATAGTCCAGAACAAACATACACACGTGGTTGCCTTGTTAACCTCGTTCAGGATAGCTACGGCCGCCGAACAAGAGGTGGTTTTGCCCATACACTACCAGGATTACAGTGATGTATTCAGTGAAATCATTGCAGAACAGTTGCCCCCTCACAGAGAATATGACTGCCGCATTGACCTGGTAGAAGGGGCCACTATTCCAACTTGTCGTGTATATGCACTATCAGTGCCTGAAACAAAACATTTGAACGAATACTTAGAGCACTACCTAGAAATTGGATTTATAAGGCCTTCCCGTTCTCCTGCTGCCTCTCCTTTGTTTTTCATCACGATAGCTGATGGGGATTTGCGGGCTTGTTTTGATTAAGAATATCATACGCAACAGATACCCCTTACCCCTTATTTCGGTCTTGCTGGACCAAGTAAGAAACGCCAAGATATGCACTAGGCTGGACTTGAGAGGTGCGTATCATTTGGTGCACGTTAGGGCAGGGGATGAATGGAAGTCCGCCTTCAAAACTCACTATGGTCTGTATGAATATTTGGTGATGCCGTTCAGGCTTTGCAACGCCCCGGCCGCATTCCAATATTTCCTGAATGATGTTTTGAAAGAATATGTGGACATCTGTGTAGTGCTTTACATAGATGACATCCTTATATAGTCAGGATTCTTCAGAAATTAAGAGAACACAAGTTGTTTTGCAAATTGAGTAAGTGCGAATTCGGTGTGACTGAAGTAGAATTCCTGGGGCTCATGCTTTATCCCGAAGGGTTATGTATGTCTGAACGTAAGTTGTTGGCAGTGCAGAATTGGCCGACTCCCAAAAACATGAAGGAAGTCCAGTGTTTTTCGGATTCTCTAATTATTATAGGAGTTTTATCCTACGTTTCTCTCAGGTTGCGGTGCCCCTAATTCAATTGCTCAGGAAAGGAGTGTCCTTCCATTGGTCTGTGGAAGCGAATGAGGCCTTCGAATACCTCAAACAAGCCTTTACTTCTGCCCCAGTGCTTGCCCATCCTAAATCTGAACTGCCATTTGGAGTAGAAGCTGATGCATCACACGATGCGATAGGAGCTATCTTGTCACAACGGGATCAAACCACAGGTCAATTGCATCCTGTGGCTTATTTATCAAAGAAATTAAGTTCAGCTGAAAGAAATTACACCATTTCCGAAAAAGAATTGCTAGCAATTAAGAAAGCCTTCCAAGAATGGAGACATTATCTGTGGGGAGCTGTTTTTCCAGTTACAGTATATTCGGACCACAAAAATCTCCAATACATGAAAACAGCTAGGCATCTCACGCAAAGACAAATGAGGTAGATGTTGTTCTTTGCGGAATAACACTTTGTGATTACCTTTAGACCAGGGATTGGCAACAGAAAAATTGACTCATTATCCAGACAGGAGGTTGCTGAAGAGTCCTCTATTAGACCTTCTATGGAATCTATAGTTGAACCATCCAAAGTGATTTGTGCACTAAGGGCAGGGAACTTTTTGAACAATGTAAGAAATGCAAAGACTGAATCCAAATGGGAGTCTTGGGTTGCAGAGGGAGAAGGTAGAGTCATAAAACAGGGGCTGCCTTTTGTTGGTACAAACTTTTTTTGCCCTCTTTGGGTTTGCAGAAAAAGGCGTTTCACTGGTGTCATGACTCTCCAGTGGTAGGACATCAGGGAGTGCTTAAAACAGTTAATTTACTACAAAGACATTTCTGGTGGAAGACGTTGAAACTTGATGTTTCATCTTGGGTGGCGCAATATGCCGACTGTGCCCGATCAAAGATTGACATTGGTAAGAGGAAAGGGAAATTGATGCTAATGCCGACCCCACGTAAACCATGGCAAAATATTAGTTTGGATTTTGTTACTGGGTTACCACCAGATCAAGGCAAAACGGCTATTCTGCCTGTCATCGATAGCCTCACCAAATTAGGTCATTTTTATACCCTGTGTCAACCTCCCTACTGCCGGGCAAACTGCTCAATTGTTGTTCTCTAATGTCATTCGTTTGCATGGCTTACCAGAAGTGATTGTGTCAGACAGAGGCCCTCAATTTATAGCCAGGTTTTGGAAATTTTGGTGTCAGGCATTACAGATCTCTTCCTCGCTGTCCACGAGTTTCCATCCTCAGACGGATGGACAGACTGAAAAGTTAAACCAAACTCTGAAAAAATATCTTTGTTGCTATGCTGTTACAGCTCAGGACTCATGGGTCTCGTTGTTAAGGATGGCGTAGTTGGCATATAACAATGCTTGGCATAGTTCTGTGGGTGTATCTCCTTTCTATGCAACCTACGGATTTGATGCCTGCATACTTCCTATCCATATTCCTGAGTGTGTATCTGAGCAACCGGCGGTTTTTAGTAGGATGAAAAGATTACACACGGTCCATCGACAAATCACCAAACACTTGTTTAAAGCTAAACAGGATTACAAACGGTGGGCGGATAAACACCGTGTCGCTGGACCAGACTATCAAGTGGGTGATAGGTGTGACTGTCAACTAAGAACATTCATTTCAAATTGTGCAGTGTGTTCCATCCTCGTTACATGGGGCCTTATGGGACACCTCCTAGCGAGGTAGCTGTTCGCGCTTTATAAAATGCAGTATTATTATTATTATTATTATTATGTCACCGTAAAAAGGATTGACCATGTGGCTTTCAAGTTGAAACTGCCTGCTGCTCTCCGGATCCATCTGGTATTTGGTTGTAGTCTGCTGGAGCCAGCCATGTCCTCCAGACGTTGTGCTCCTCAGCCTGTTCTAGTTGATGGTGGTTATGAGTACGAAGTGAAGAGTGTTCGTGATTCTAAGTGGAAGAGAGGTGTGTTGTGGTATTTGGTCTCATGGAAGGGGTATTCTGCTGAAGATGACTCATTGGTACCATGTGACAATGTTCATGCTCCTGCAGCAGTGCACGCCTTTCATGTGCAGTATCCTGGTAAACCTGGACCTAGGAGGCGCTGAGAAGGAGGGCCTACTGTCAGGATTTGGTTCATTCACGCCTGCCTAATGTATAAACTACAAATCCCATGATTCCTTCTCATGAGGGGAGGTACTTAAGATCAAGTCACGCTGGGACTGATGCGCGTAATTCTGTGTTTGTTTCCTGTGTCGCTGAGTTTGTTCAACTTTCTTTGTGCCAAGTCCTGCTGTGCCTTACACTTTGGTGTCTCCGGCTGGAGAGCAGAGAGGATGTCTTCTTCTACAAGTGTAGGACTCTGCTACTTGTGCGGATCGCTGTGTGTCTGACGGCCACGCGCTGCCGTACTCTGTCCTAATTTCATTGTTACTTGTGCGGAGCGCTGTGTGTCTGTCGGCCATGCGCTGCCGTACTCTGTCCTGAATTCTCCTACCTTTCATTCTGATACTTACCCAGTGAAACACGGTGGGGTCATTCAGACCACGTGGGTTCGCTGACATTCTAGTGGCCATTTTGTGTGAGTACTTGTGCAGGGGAGCGCAGTGGTGAATAGGAAACCACACACTACCGTTTGCCTCACTTGTCCAGGATTGTTATTATGCGGAGCGCAGTGGTATTGGTCTAACCACACATTACTGTGTAGCCACCAACTAGTCCTTGTGATAATTTACTTTGTTCATGCAGAGCGAGGTGGTGAGGTTTTAACCACATTCTACTGTGCTTTCTGGATACCATTTCAATCCGAGACTAAACAGGATTTCCTGGTTTTGTTTGTTTCATTTCTTTTTATCTTTTCAAACATTACTGTGTTTCATTTGAGACTCAGGTTAAGACGTCCAGGTGATGATGACTTATATAAGGATAAAGGAGTTGAACTGTATGCTACAGGGTACCCCTTGATTTATGAGTTATTCTTTGTGGATGACAATTCCCTGATAGTCTTATCATTTATGGTATGTGAGAATGTGGTGCATCTGTTGAGTACTACTAGTAAACACAGAAAGGTGTTGTTTAGATTACCTATACGTTTATATGCTTACAGATTTTGTCCTGAGGAGAAGGTCTGTCTTGGATGCTCTGGTGTTTTAAGAGATCCCTCTACACACGACAGGTACTGCTGATTCTAGTGAGACCACATGAGTGTAGCCATTTATGTCTGCTTTGCCTATAATATTGTATTTGTGTTGTTTCACATCTTTTTCCCTGCAGTCCCCTTCCATTTCCTTTCCCTCGCCTGATGGTTCAAACCCCCTGTGTTTACACTTCAGGGTGTTGGTAACGTCAGGAGGTGGACCCCTATTAGCAACGACTGGATCCTGCTGAGCATACCTGACATATGACTGGGCTGTATCTCACCTGAGGGAGGCAGGGAGAAGAGAGACTGACCTATGACTGAAGCTGTCTCTCACCTGAGGGAGGTGGGGAGAAAAGAGACTGACCTATGACTGAAGCTGTCTCTCACCTGAGGGAGGCGGGGAGAAGAGAGACTGACCTATGACTGCAGATGTCTCTCACCTGAGGGAGGCGGGGAGAAGAGAGACTGACCTATGACTGCAGATGTCTCTCACCGAGGCAGGCAGGGAGAAGAGAAAGTGACCTATGACTGAAGCTGTCTCTCATCCGAGTGAGGCACAGAGAAGAGACACTGACCTATGACTGGAGCTTCCTCTTACCTGAGGGGGGTGGGGAGAAGAGAGACGGTCTATGACTGGAGCTGTCTCTCATCGGAGAGAGGTGCGGAGAAGAGAGACTGACCTATGACTGGAACTGTCTCTCATCTGAGAGAGGCGCAGAGAATTCTATGACTAATTTCTAATTTAAAACATTTGTAGAGCGCAGCGTATACCGTACGGTTTCTTGGCGCTAATAGTTCGTTTAACACCTGAAGAAAAATAAGACCAGTCTTGGGTAGGGAGGGGCATTATACAGGGAAGGCTTGTTTGAAGAGAAAGGTTTTTAAATCCTTGCGGAACGAAAGATAATGGGTAGAATAGCGGAGGTGATCAGGGAGGGAATTCCAAAAAGTGGGGGCAAGAGTGGCAAAGTTGGTTCCGCCCCATTTTTTACGTTTAAAACGTGGGGTTAGGAGGAGGGATTTGGAGGAAGAACGAAGCTCTCTAGAGGGGACGTATTCCTTTAGTAATGAGGCAATAAAGGCAGGGGCAGTGCCTTGTCGGGCCTGAAAGACCATACACCCAGTCTTAAACAGGGAACGTTCTTTAACCGGGAGCCAGTGAAGCTCTTTGAGGAGGGGTGTGGAATGGTGGTACCGTGGGAGACCGTAGACCAGACGGGCCGCCTGGTTCTGGACCAACTGGAGTCTCCGCAGGCTATATAATGGGATGCCGTTGTAGATGGCATTAGCGTAATCTAGCCTCGAGATGACCAGTGCAGCCATGATCACCTTAAGTGCCTGTGGGGGAAAAAAACGGGAAACAGAGCGAATAGTGCGAAGGGTGAGAAAGCAGGAAGATACAACAGTGCTGATTTGTGAGTGGAGGGTGAGCTGGTTGTTGATTTTAACCCCCAATGTTTTAACTGTGGGTGACGGAGAGGGGGGGGAACCTAGAGAGAGTGGCCAGAAATGAGAATTCCAGGGACTGGACGAACCACCGGTAAGAACCAGCTCGGTTTTGTCCGGGTTCAATTTCAGCTGGTTGTGACTGCAGCTGTCTCTCACCTGAAGGAGGCGGGGAGAAGAGAGACTGACCCATGGCTGGAGCTGTCTCTCACCCAAGGGAGGCAGGAGGAAGAGAGGCTGATCAGCTAGGTCTGGAGCGGCCTCTCACCTGAGGGAGACCAGAGTCCGACCTGCTGTGAATGGGGCTGTGTCTCACCCTAGGCAGGCGGGGAGAAGTGAGACTAGAGCAGTCTCTCACCTAAGGGAGGCAAGTAGAAGAGGGGCTGACCTTCCTTGAATGGAGCGATCTATCACCTGAAAGAGGCGGGGAGAAAAGAAGCAGGGGCTGTCTCTCACCCTAGGGAGGCGGGGAAAAGAGAGGCTGACCTTCTATTACTAGAGTTGTCTCTCACCTCAGAGATTCTGGACAAACAAATGATGGACCGAATGCTGAGCAGATCAAACATTCACCCCCAGTCACAAAAATCTGGGATAAATCCATGGTTGTTTTGCTCACCATGTCACCCCAGTTTGGACAAAGCCATATGCAAATCATTCTGGACCCTGATCCCCATGGGAACAGTCCAGCCCAAACTGTCAAGATGGGTCCTCCCTGGACCAGAAACAAGAACCTGGGACCAGTTTCAGGGTATCATGCGTCGTCAGCCAGGCTAGCTTGACTCCAGAGGTGCTGTTAGCACGGGAGCCATGTCTGGGCATACCCAGCGCACTTAGGGCAACCAATGCAAAAGGAACAAATGATGGACGGAATGCTGAACAAATCAAACATTCATCCCCAGTCAAGTTTTCTTGTTTCCGATCACATAATCTTTATGCGATCATTTCACAGATGATCAAAAAAGACAAGCATAATATAAAATACATACAATTCATATAAAAAACTGTCAAATATTTAAATATTTAAAAGACATCAATAAAAAGGAATGCATACTAATCATGAGACCATCATTAAAAAATCCAATCTTGAAATATAAACGAATACAATATATAATAAAATTGGAGCAAAAGATCATAAAGGCCGGGACATAAAGAGGAGGTGGAAATGAGCAAACATTATTTAAAATAACATTGCCTTTCTCACTCTTAGGATACTCCTCAAAAAGCAGCCAACCAAATAACAGGTATCTTGATCGTTTAGTTGCTATCGGAAGAGGAGGGCAGCTTTACACTTGGTACATTTATGCCTCCGCAGCTGGGACAATACAAGTTTCCTAGTGCAAGAGAGATGATAATTAGAAAAGAAAGCAAAGTGCAATAAGACCTGGTTTGATTGCTCATCACTCGGGGAAATGCAAATAACGTCTGGAGAGTATTGCACTAAGGAAAAACACAACAACCAACGCATTGTCCCTAGCCTAAATTGAGTCAATAAGTTGCGTTCTTACACATTCTGCACAAATAATGAATATGGGTCGATCCCGGCTGTCGTCTGGACCAGGCAGTAGTCTCTTACAAATGGCTCCACCACTTCCACAGCCTCCCTAGTCACCTGTCTGTGCTTAAAGAGGCAATCCTGAACCCAGCTTTTATCTTTTTTTTATGGTGCCTGGGTTCTCAAACAAGTATGCACAGCCTAGACCCGAGGTGGTATCTCTTAAATACTTTATGAAAGGGGTCCCCGTAGAAAGGGAAGGTGTATTGTGAGTTACATACACTAAAATTGTTCACAAAACACTAAAGCAAAAATTAATAATTAAAGCAATTATGAGATTGGCAAATATTATTTAATAACCAATACTAGGTGATTGCAAATTGCAGTACAAAGTCACATAAATTGCAAGCCCCAAAGGGGGGGGGAGGAAGGAAGGGGGAGGGAGGGAGTAGTGCTCAAGGAAGTGTAAGAAGGAAATAACACAGTATCAAGAAGTGAGGTTCCGTGACGATTTGGACCCGTGTTTTCAATATTGTCGGAAATACATAATATTGATATCAGCGAACCGCAAATGATCCATTTAGCATATCCTGGTGTTTTCGCTACGCTACGAGCAAGAGTACTCCTGTTACGAACACATCTCCGATCTACCCATGGCATCCATCTTAGATCATGGCAGCCATTTTGTGTTTCTTGCCCTCACATACGCAATAACCTTTGATTACTTCATTTCGATTAAGGACACGTAGCCTTAGCCGGCGATTCACCTTTCTAGTGACACGTGCACCTTGGAACAGAACACGCTGTAGCTGCATGACTCGACAAAGGCTGCCTCCTCTGCCCGAGGCCAGTCCTGCTATACTGGTTCTTGTGGTCGTTGGCCTGATCATGATTAGGCGGCCGAAGCCGGTAGCCTTGCCCATTTACAACCCACAAACATCCCTTATCCTGCTTTTCTATCTTCTGCACCTGGCTCTGCTCCTTTCCTTCTGGGCCTTTATTAAGGGGAGGTAACGAAATTTACGATGAGGCGGTCCGGGTCTTGAATGAAAAGTTGACATGAGATTATGATGGAAAAGTGGGAACCCCTCGTTCGTAATGTTTTGACATCAGATATTGTCGACGATTCCTGTGCAACGCCAAATATTTATTGTTTAGGACACAAAGGTTTGGGAATGTACTAACATGTGAAGAATTTGCCTGAAGGCCAATATTTAGTATATAAGGAGCAACCCTCTTTGTACAAATCGAACAGGCTCCTAGAATCTGCCCGTGTGTAGTTTCTGTGACTTCTGTGTCCCTGCAGTAATAAACCTTTGGTCTTTGACGCCACCATCGAGAAGCCCGTGTTTCTGTTTATTTGTGCACCGAGACAGGTGGAACTCCGGGGTCTTCGGGTGTTGTTCCCTGACACCTCTGGACGGAACCAAAAAGTCCAGAACTCCAATTGGCGCCCAACGTGGGGCAACGTCATTCGGTACCGGTCCAAAAGCCTGAAGAGTTCGAGAAGCTTCGTGTGAAGATTCCTGAGGGAGGCGCCCCACTTCATCGATCCCGGCATATCGCAAAAGTGGCCCGACGTTCTCTTCCACGAGGGTTCCCGTTCAGGACGGCTGCAGTGGTCCGTTGCCTTGACCGTCGCCCTGTCTTGGACCCGAGGTGCATTCCTTAGTACGGCGAAACGTGACGGGTTTCTCCTTGGTGACGTCTTCAGTGCCTCAGTTAAGTATTTAGTGGTTGCTAGCTGGTTACTTCGTGAGGGTTGTTAAAATCCTTTTTGGTTCTTGGTTTGGTTTGGTTTCGTAAGATTATCACTGGTTGTTCTGGTTACGATAATCTATTTGGTTTAGTTTGGGTATCGATACATTTGTTCGCTTTTGGTAGGCCTAAGTTCTTGGTTCGAGTGCACATCCCTGTTTGTGTTGTTTGTTCTGTGTTCCGGATTACAAAATGGTAAGTCGGAGAAATTGTATGTTGTCGTGTTTTGGTTGCAACAGTGATTCACGATTGGAGGACTCATGTCTGGTTCCTCCGATTGGGACTCCTCTATATGATCTTTACTGTAAGCATGGTGTGGGTCCTATATCGTATAATGAGGTATGGGTCCGATACACTGAAAAGGATGGTGTCCTTAGTTGGCCACTACATGGTAGTTTTGAACCCGAAATCCTTGACAATTTAGAAGTGAAATTGTTTAAGAAGAAAGCCCGGCCGGCAATGTTTGATTCTTTCCGTTACTGGCGAAAAGAATCTAAACAGAGAGAAATGAAAAGGTTGAAAAAAGAACAGAAAGAGCAAGAGTTAACTTTAGAACAAGCGGCTAAGCAGCTGCAAGATAACGAGTCTGAGAAAGCAATGGAGATAGCTACTAGAGAGCGTAACTTAGCAATAGATAAGTGCTATCCAGCCTTGCCATCGAGTACGACTAAGATAGTAGAGGACCCCGAAAACGATCCTCTGTTGTCTTACTTGTTACGGTCACCACCACCGTATGCACAGGGTGCTACGGCTCCACCTGTACCAAATGTTCAATTGCCGGTTGCTGGACAACCTGGTATTCCTGCTCCTGACCCTCAGAATCAAGCTCTTGTACCTCCTGTGGTTAATGTAAATGTTCCTACGGCACCTCCTCTTCCTGGGTTGCCGACTTCTCTACCTATACCTGTATCGCTTACACCTACTGTTTCACAAGCTATCTTACTCGATACTCCTACTGTCCCGCTATCTGTTCCAACTGCTACTGTGTTCTCCGCATCTGCCAGTATTATGACTCCGCTTTCTGTTCGTCGAAGAATCACTGATTCTGTCTCTAACATTCTGTCTCCTTTCTATAAATCTTTAATTAAGACTCCTACTTCTGACTCTGTACAAAGACGTAGTCAGCTCCCAAGTACTGAGGAACGGGGAATATTAGATTCCACGGCTCTCAGATGGATTTCGAAAAGTAGGAGATATAGTACGAGAGATGTACTAGATACATTCATGCAGTGGAATGAACCAACGCAACGATATGTCTTTGACGAGATGTGCTCTCTTTTACGTGAGGAACTAGAAGAAGATGACTCTGAATTGAATTTAGAAGACTTAATTAAGGTTCAGAAAGAGTTTGCTGCAGGAATGATAGTAGGTCAAAATATAAAAGAAGCAATGGAACTGATTTTAAGTTATAGGAATGATCCATCACTTCGTTCACCGAGAGACTTAGAGAAAAGTAGTACGAAGCTTAATCGCCAATATCCAATGAGGGAGGTTCCACCAATTTGGCGCGAAGCTGTGCAAGCTGATGTAAACCTCGGTATTGCTGCCGCTCCGGCGCAATTCCAAAGAGTGTGGATACACATTCCGTGGAAGCGAGCCGAAGTGTTAGCAGTGAAACAGGCCTTGCCAGACCCGCGTAAGAATCCTGCTGGGTACTATAAGGAATTAGCACAAACAGTTGAAGCCTGTGTAATGAATCTGGCGGACATTGACATGTTATTTGGGAATGTAGTTCCGCAACCAATTTGGGCTAAAATTCGTAAAGAGAATCATCCCGTTGCTCTAGGTGGTGATTGGGCAGCTATCATTGCAGCGGACGGTCAGCAAATAGGTGGTTCCAAACCTGAACCCCTAATTGCTAATCTTCCAGGTAGGATAATCGACTTAATGAAGACTCTGATGCCAGCATTGCGTGTTAATTGGGACAAGTTGTCCGCATGCAGGCAAAAGAAAGACGAAAGTGTCTCCGACTTTTTCACGAGGTTCGAAGAGACTTTTGTAGATCACAGTGGTCAGGATATGAGCACAGAAGGAGGACAGAGATTGTTTGTCGATAAATTTGTACACAATTTGCTACCTGAGCTCTGCAATAAATTAAAAGATTCCGAGAGTGCGTGGGCTGTCTCTACAACTGCGCAAATACTTGCAACTGCACAGTATTATGAAAACAGGGATAAAGAGGAGAAAGAGAAATCAGATAAGAAAACGAAAGACTTAAAGACTAAAGTTCTTTTGCAACAGGCATATCCACCTCGCATGAATCAGACTAATACGCAACAAGGATCGTATCAAAGGACAGATTATGGTTCTCAGAGACCACAATATCAGTGGAATCAGTGTGCGTATTGTAAGAAAGAGGGTCATTATAAAAATGAGTGTCCAGTCTTAGCGCAAAATAACGCAGCCGCAGCTCAGAGAGGTCGTGGTGGTTTTGTGCAGAATTCTAGAGGTCGAGGACGAGGTGCTATGCCTCCACAGACGAATGATCGCCCTTCCAATCACTTTGATCAACGAAATGGACAGTCTGCCCAACAAAATAGATCTCAACAGTATCATGTTGAAGACTATTGTGAAAATGATGAGGGATTTCAACAAAATGAGTACTAGGACAGCCATGGACAGAGAGAGGGAGTAGTATCAGTTCCAGTGGATCAGAGTGGGCCTTATGTCGCAGTAGCAACATCAGGTGTAGTCGAACCGTTTCTGTTGGATACTGGTGCCGCAAAAAGTTCTATCATTCATGCGAAACTCCCTGGCGCACCTTTGTCCGGCTTAACAAATGTTTCTGTAGGTTTTTCAGGCGCCCCTGTTTACAACCCTGTATCTGGTCCTTTGTCTATTTCTGTTGGACCGTGTCAATTGAAAGCACCCTTGATTTTGACGACAGGTTGTAATGAAAATCTGCTTGGTTTAGACTTGTTAAAACGCCTATATGCGACATTGTACTGTTCTCCGGAAGGAGTACAGCTTACGTTGGGTAAAAGAATCACCTCTCCGATGTACTTGTCAATGGATGCACTCCCGCCGGAGCTGCGTTCACTCCCTGATACTCTATGGGCGACTGGTCCTAATGATGTAGGCCTTTTAGAAATACCACCATATGTAGTCACTTTGAAAGCAAATGTAAAATTTCCACGAATTCCTCAATACAAGATCTCTACTGAAGGTGAACGTGCACTTTTATTGATTGTGCAAGATTTGATTAAGAAAGGTGTGGTTGAAGAAACTAGAGGAAATGTATGTAACAGTCCTGTTGGACTTGGCCCTTCTGGCAGGTTCACCCCTGAACTTTTTGCCTAGTGATTTCTGGTCTTTGCGCACTTTGACACTGTGGCGCAGTGTAAAGTGCATGCTCTCCCTGAGTGCGTGTGTGAGATTGGCCTGCTCTCCCATAGGAATGCATGGGGAATGTCTGTGTCCCTGGTAGTTCCTGATGCGTGAGGCGTGCATGGTCAAGTTTGGTATGTGCGAACTCGGGAGAGTGAATGCTTCGCAACGATGTATGTGACATGGTTGTGTCTTGTGCGGAAGTGCTACTTCTAGACATGACTGTGTATGTGCTGTGAAGGTGTTGGCGTGTGATTGGCTGGAGCTGGCTGGGATGCCAGGCTCCAGGAAGTCTGTGTGGGTCTGCCCCGGTGGTGAATGGAGAGATTAGCATGCTGATGTGAGGGAGGGGCTGCGCCTGTGTCCTGAATGAGGCTGGGTTTCCCCCACACAATGCTGGCTCCGCCCCCTGTGGTGCGACTGATGACCCTAGCCTGCCTGATGAATGAAAGGGGAGGTTGAGCCATCAACAGTGCTCACAGACCAGCTGCGACTGGTTCTGCCCCCACCCTGCACCTACAGACAAAAGAAAAAGGTGTATAAAAGAGGGGCTGTGACCCCATGAAAATGTTCTTGTTTGCTGCTTGAATCTGCCAGGGGCGTGCTGCTGCTTGGGCCCAGGGGAAGGCTTGCCTCCCCTGGGCTCTGCCCAGCCCCTGGACTCCTGAGGACCCTTTTGCTGGACTTTTGGGTCAACTAGTGCTGGGGAGCGCGTTCTCTGGACCCTTTCCTGATTTATAGCGCTGGGAGCGCTGTATTCACTTGCCTAGCGCCTGGGAGCGCTTTATTTCACTTATTACGCTTGAGAGCGCTTTATTTTATGCCCCTAGCGCTTGGGAGCGCTCGTGGTGCAGCCGGTGCCCACCCGGCGTCTGCCCGTTTAATTGTGCCGATTTTCCGACGAGCGAGTGCCCACCTCGCTTTATATCTTCATTGGACGCCGGTGCCCACCCGGCATTGCCCCGTCCTGGGATTGTAATTGATCACGAGGGAGCCCACTCCTCGGATCATGGGACCCCACCTGCCTATCCGAGGCGAGCCGCTGCGCTGCCCGCGGCGACCCGGAAGTGCTTGGCCGGCCAATCACAGCGCGGCCGGCCGGAAGTCCCGCCCCCGGAGCCCGAGGAAACCAGGAAGAAGGACGGGAGCTCACCCCGCCTCCCTCCGACATGCAGCATGAAGAGTGAGGCTGGGCGCGAGGTTCCCCAGGGCAGGAGAGCCCCGGAGAGCGAGAGGAGCCCCGCCCGCGGCCCCAGAGCGACCGCCGGAGAAGTGCTGCAGGGAGCGAGGCTCCCGTGGGAGGAGGAGAGCCCCGCCCGCCAGGAGGAAGCCGGTGAGTGGGGCCCCGGGGCATTCCTTCTTTGAGCCGGTCGAGGCTCCGACATCCAGGCAGCTTTGTTCATAGAGCCACGAGGGCTCTAGTGCCTCCCTGTTACGCCGGGTCCCCTTTGTTTCCTGAGCCCTGAGAAAGGCTCGAAGTGCCGATTGGCTTTGCGAGCCCAGAGAGGCTCTTCAAGTGCTCCTAGGTCCCCCGTGAGGGACCCCACTGCCCAGTAAGGCGGCAGTCTTGTTCGAGAGCCTGTGAGAGGCTCAAGGGGACATTTTTCATTTACTGAGAGCCCACGAGGGGCTCAGGCGCCACCAGTATCTTTGAGAGCCCAGCGAGGCTCCCCCATTGTTGTTCTTGAGCCCTGGAAGGCTCAAACATTGTTGCACCAGTTGCCCAGCACTTTGTGGGCAACTGCCACGTTTAGGACCCTGACTCTGAGACACAGGGCGTCCTAGCCCCAACAAGGCCAGTTGGCCTAGGGAAAGTCACAGTTGGTGACTAATGTGGATTTTGCTATTGCTACGTTCAGGTTCTGGCGCAAGTGGCGCAACCTGGACTTTGTAAGTTCTGGCTAATGTGATTCTGGCGCATGTATGATTTATGTGCTAATGTGATTTATGCCAAGTGTTCTTTGCTGCACCTCTGAATGTGTTGTAGATGCATCATGTGCCTTGTTCCTTACACCGCTGAACGTGTGTTGATGCGTCATGTGTTCCTTACACCGCTGAATGTGTTGTTGATACATCATGTGTTTTGTCCCCAGGTCTATACCCCTAAATGTATGTTGATATTTAGTTGGTTGTTCTTGCTAGTGCAGGTGGTGCTAGTAAGGTCCTGGTTCCCTGCGTGACCTGTTCCTAGGGTGGTTAGGATTGCGTAGGGAGTACTTACCTGATTACCAGTAGTTACTTGTTTTGTGCTACAGTGATTTTACATTCTAAAAGTGCTATTTTTAAAAGCGTTACTTCTGAAAGTGCTGATTCCTGACAGTGGTCCAGGTGGCCCTGTCTTGTACATATCCCTTGTAAATTCTGCCCGTGCCTCTGGCACAATGTAAAGTGTGTGTTTTATCTAATGTATGTTTACTGGAATACAAAGGCTATTTTTATATATAACCTTGTGTGGAGTTTCCTTTGTGGTGGGCCTTGGGTATTGTTGCTGGGGTGCGTGCGCAGATACTTAACTCATATCGCCTCCAAGTTTAGCCTTGCTGCTCGCGCCACGTTACCTAGAGGGCGAGTAGGGGTTATCTTGGCGTGTAACTCCCTTGCCCTGACCTTAGGAATGGTGATCCCTGACTGACCTCGACGCGAGTCTTGGCCAGCCAGGGTCCCGTTTCTAACAAGTCCTGTATTACCGATTTTGAAACGAACTGATCCTACAAAGCCTCCAGTATATAGGTTTGTTATCGATCTCAGAGAGGTTAATAAGATTGTGGTTCCGCAGTTTCCTGTGGTTCCAGACATTACTGCCTTGTTAACGTTGATTCCTGCAACAGCTACATGGTTTTCAGTCATCGACTTAAAAAACGCCTTTTTCAGCATTCCGATAGCCGAGGAAAGCAGAGATATTTTCGGCTTCTGTCTAGGAGGTCGAAGCTTCAGATTTAAACGCGCTCCACAAGGCTATTGTGAGAGCCCATCCATTTACAGTCAGGCATTAAAAAGTCAGTTAGATTCCTTTGTACTTCCTCCAGGTTCTGCTCTAGTACAGTATGTAGATGACCTTCTAGTGGCTGCCGATGACAAGGAAACTTGCAAAGCAGCTACAATTTCGTTATTGCATCATTTGTCTAATTTGAATCACAAGGTGTCACCTTCGAAAATGCAATATTGCTGCCAAGAAGTGACCTACCTAGGTCATCTCTTGTCAAAGGAGGGAAGGAAGTTGACCCCAGAGAGAATAAAAGCAATTACGCAGATGAGTATTCCTCGCACACAGAGAGAGGTACGTGCCTTTCTAGGTATTACCTCATACTGTAGGCAGTGGATCCCAAATTTTTCTCTTTTAGCAAAACCGTTGGTAGCTTTGACTGGGAAAAATGTTCCGAGTCCAGTGCCATGGTCTGCTGAATGTCAGGAGAGTTTTTCTGAGTTACGAAATGCACTTTGTTCAGCTCCTGTATTGGGTACACCCGATTACAGCAAGCCATTCACGCTCTATGTTCACGAAAGAGAAGGTTGCGCGTTGAGTGTTCTGACACAGAAATTTGGTGATAAACAACGCCCTTGTGCGTACTTTTCATCAACATTAGATCCGGTAGCTAGAGCGTTACCTAGTTGTTTGAGAGCTACAGCGGCAGCTGCGGCTTCCATTCGACAATCTGCTGGTTTGGTGATGAATAACATGCTAGTGGTCATGGTTCCTCATGCTGTGGATACACTCATGAACAGAACCAAGACACAACACCTTACCAGTGCGAGATTATCTTGCTACGAGCTAACACTGCTAGCGAGTCATATTCAGATCAAAAGATGCAATGTATTGAATCCAGCAACACTGTTGCCGGCTAATCAAGAGTCGAGTGATTCCGAACCCCATGATTGGTGTTTCAGAACAGAGGAGGAGACAAAAGGACGAATTGATTTAAAAGACACCCCATTGTCAGATCCAGATGGCACGTTGTATGTTGATGGGTCATGTTTTAAATTGGAGAATGGTGATGTGACTGCTGCTTATGCAGTAACGACTTTGAGGACGATTGTGGAGACTGCAAGAGTGAGTCAGAATTCTGCCCAAGCTGCAGAGTTAATCGCCCTAACAAGAGCGTGTGTTTTAGCTAAGGGAAAGAGAGTAAATGTGTTCACAGATAGTCAGTACGCGTTTGGCGTGGCCCATAGTTTTGGCCGTTTGTGGAAAGAAAGAGGTTTCATTACGTCCCATGGGACTAAGATTCAACATGGTCAGTTAGTTAATGACTTGTTGGAATCTCTAACCTTGCCGACTGAAGTTGCGATTGTGAAATGCAGTGCGCATAAAGCAATCACGGATGATGTTGGTCGTGGGAATGCTTTTGCTGATGAGACTGCTAAACAGACAGCTAGAAATATGATGAGTAGAATGTATGTTGCAACGTCTGCAAGATGGATTTCCGAGTCTGGAATGTGTGAGGATACAGTGGAAAGTGTGAAAAAGATTCAGAAAGAGGCAACTGAGGAGGAAAAACGTGCATGGAAAGAAAGTACGGGCAAGTTGGATTCGAGTGGGTGTTGGATTGACTTGTCGGAACAACAGCGTTGGATGTTGCCTGATGCGTATGTGCTTGCAGTGGTGACATTGGCACATGGAGTAGCGCACATAAGTTCTAAAGGAATCTGTAAAATGTTGGCTCCAGTCTGGAAGAATGATGGGATTAGTAAATGTGCAGAGAGAGTGGTGAAAAATTGTATGGTATGCCTGATGCATAATCCTGGCAAGGGAACTCCTACTCCTGCTGGTCACTTCGCTCCACCCTCTTGCCCCTTTGAAGTAATTCAGTTAGACTTCATTCACATGGATCGGTGCAATAACTTAAAATACGTCCTGGTGGTAGTTTGTGCTTTCTCCAGATGGATCGAAGCATATCCACTAAAGGACAATACTGCCCTATCAACTGCCAAAATTCTTCTCAAAGAATATTTCCCTAGATACGGAATGCCACGGATTGTATGGTCAGATAACGGAAGTGAGTTTATAGGGAAAGTTATGCAGAGTGTGTGTGCCGGTTTAGGTATTAAGCAAAAATTTCACAGTGCAAACCATCCCCAGTCTGCTGGTTTAGTTGAGGGTTACAATGGCACCCTCAAACTAAAACTTGCTAAAATACAGGCATCCACGGGTTTATCCTGGCCAGACGCACTACCCTTGGCTTTGTTATCCACGAGAGCGACTGTGCATTCTAGAGTAGGGCTTAGTCCATACGAAATTGTCTTTGGCCGTCCTGCTAATATTTGGGGAGTGCCAAGGCCAAAGGAATTTTGTTCTCTGGAATATCCAATGTTGATTGATTACCTTTACGACTTGACTGCTAAATTGAGTCTTATTCACCAACAGGTTTTCGATGCATTGCCAAAGCCTCCGGAGAGTCCAGGTCATCAGCTGAAACCAGGTGACCACGTTGTGGTACGAAACTTTGCGAGGACGAAGAACCTTCAGCCCAGATTTGTTGGCCCCTTCCAGGTGTTATTGGCGACGAGAACTGCTGTTCGTGTGGCTGGTCGCAAGCATTGGATTCATGCAACACATGTCAAACGTGTGCCCTTGCCACTTCCTTATGACAACTGGATTAAGAAGGGAATTGGTGCCTCTGAGTTCGAGCAAACACCCAAGTTTATCCCTTTCAGCGATGCCGAATTGATAACTGACACTTCAAACTCTGACTCTCCTCCTGAAACTACTTCTTTGACTCCTGAACACTTGCCCTCTGCATCAGAAGAAACTTTGCCATCTGCGAACTTGAACATTGCAAACTCTACTGACACTACACTGTTTCCTGATCAAACGGTTCCTGCAAAACTAAGATACAACTTACGATCTCGTAATATGGACAAATAAAGCAGGAAACTGCCTATTGTGATATTTGAAATTTGAACTTTTGCCTTCAGCCAGGAAGTTTGCTATTGTTTTTTTTGTTTTTAAAATTGCCTTGCCGTCTGGGTAGCCGTAGGGTTGTGGCTGTGTGCCTAGTTGAATCTGCGGGGATCAGACACAAGGTCGATCTTTCTGTTGGTTCTGGGAACTCCCAGGGCTGATAGAGGCATTTTCATCTACGTACACATCATCAGTGGTCGCGAGCGGATTGTAGAAGATGGAGCTTCCTGCGCTGCAACGAGAAAATGTGATTTATGTTCGCAGAAACAGACTTTACAGAATCCTTCATAGTAAATGTTTTCTGATGCAATGTGCTATTACATTTTTAATTGTTTTAATAACGTTGGTGGGTGGAATCGTTTTTGGTATAAATTTCATCTTTGTGCCAGTAACTACAGTACCTCCCCTTGATCCTGCTTCCTCTACTGTTTCTTCCATACACTCTTTTCATTCGTTTCCTGAACATGAGCAAGCTCGACGCTCTGAATTCATCAATAACACTTTTGTACAGCTCTTGCACCAACACCAACTGGTAGTTAACACTACAGACTGCTGGGTGTGTGGCTTGATACCCCACACTATGGATAAAGGCATTCCCTATCTGGTTTTGCCTTTTAGCTATAATGGATCATTTCAGGCCTTTCAAACCATCTTTGCTTATGCCCTTGAAACCTATCCTCCGCGTCCACCACGTTCCACTAAATATAACTCTGCCAACAAAGCTTTAGTCCAGGGAATTATTGACATGATTAAGGACGTCAATAATACTCCATCTTACCCTAGAGACGAATTGCGAGTATATTTGAGTTGGAATTCTTCAGAGTATCGCCTTAGTTTGGGAGAAAGCAAGCGTAAAAGCTCAACTCCAATCTGGGTCGTACCTCACCGAGGTCAGGTCTGTTTGCAAGGAAATGGGAGAAATCCGAGAGCTCAGCTAGGGAGGAGTGAGTGCGTAGAGACTTACGTGTTTCCGTCTAACTCTTCCCCTGCTTTTCTTACTGCTAGGGGTACCTACTTCATCTGTCAAGACAGAGCGTATACATGGTTGCCTGCCGACTTTGCGGGGTCATGCTATATTGCTCGATTGTTGCCTCCAACATACACTGCTTCATCTGACTACCACAAGACCAGAGTAGCAAGAGGTGTTTTCAGCAAGGAAGACACCGCTGGTCAGGAAGCTGGAGACTTCTTCAAAGGTTTCCTTCCGTTCTGGGGGCCTATGGCCAATAGTAGAAACATACGTCAGCTAACACGGGTAGTTGAATCTACTATTACTGAAACTGCTGGTGCCCTTAGCAATTTGACAGCTGAGCTTCAGGCGGATAGACTCATGACGTTGCAGAACCGTATGGTTCTAGACGTAATACTTGCAGATCGAGGTGGGGTATGCAGAATGATCCAATCGAGCTGCTGTGTCTTTATTCCCAATAATGCTCCAACTGTCTATGAGGCGATCTCTAAGCTACACAAGATTTCCGACTCCATACACGTAGACAAGGGAGACTGGTCCTTCATGGAGTGGTTTTGGACTCTGATATCAGCGTGGGGATGGAAGGTTCTGATGGTCATTGGTGTCATCTTAGTATTCCTGTTCTCGTGTTGCCTGATTATCCAGTGTGGTCCTGCTCTGTGTAGTCTTTGTGCTGCAACTTGTTTTAGAAAACCACCTGCGTTTGGAGAAAAGGCGCGAGAAAGGATGATGATACAACAACATGTCACTGACCTGATGAGCATAGAATTAGACTCTGACATAGACTCTGACATAGACTGAGTAATTGCCTATGTAAGGGCAAAAGGAGGGTCTGAGGTTCCGTGACGATTTGGACCCGTGTTTTCAATATTGTCGGAAATACATAATATTGGTATCAGCGAACCGCAAATGATCCATTTAGCATATCCTGGTGTTTTCGCTACGCTACGAGCAAGAGTACTCCTGTTACGAACACATCTCCGATCTACCCATGGCATCCATCTTAGATCATGGCAGCCATTTTGTGTTTCTTGCCCTCACATACGCAATAACCTTTGATTACTTCATTTCGATTAAGGACACGTAGCCTTAGCCGGCGATTCACCTTTCTAGTGACACGTGCACCTTGGAACAGAACACGCTGTAGCTGCATGACTCGACAAAGGCTGCCTCCTCTGCCCGAGGCCAGTCCTGCTATACTGGTTCTTGTGGTCGTTGGCCTGATCATGATTAGGCGGCCGAAGCCGGTAGCCTTGCCCATTTACAACCCACAAACATCCCTTATCCTGCTTTTCTATCTTCTGCACCTGGCTCTGCTCCTTTCCTTCTGGGCCTTTATTAAGGGGAGGTAATGAAATTTACGATGAGGCGGTCCGGGTCTTGAATGAAAAGTTGACATGAGATTATGATGGAAAAGTGGGAACCCCTCGTTCGTAATGTTTTGACATCAGATATTGTCGACGATTCCTGTGCAACGCCAAATATTTATTGTTTAGGACACAAAGGTTTGGGAATGTACTAACATGTGAAGAATTTGCCTGAAGGCCAATATTTAGTATATAAGGAGCAACCCTCTTTGTACAAATCGAACAGGCTCCTAGAATCTGCCCGTGTGTAGTTTCTGTGACTTCTGTGTCCCTGCAGTAATAAACCTTTGGTCTTTGACGCCACCATCGAGAAGCCCGTGTTTCTGTTTATTTGTGCACCGAGACAGGTGGAACTCCGGGGTCTTCGGGTGTTGTTCCCTGACACCTCTGGATGGAACCAAAAAGTCCAGAACTCCAGAAGTAACAATACAGACTTAAAGACGGTCATCAAAACAATTATGATACAAACGCCCAAATACAGGGCAAAATTCTTAGACACATACAATTAGATTTCAACGGTCACATCTGAACAAATAGAGAATTAGGGGGTGTGCCGGAAAATCAACAAGAAGAAAAAACAGTCGAGGTTTCGACCCCTATCTGTAGGCCAATTAAAGTCCTTTCACGGGGTCTTCATCAGGACATCACACAAGGGAAGGGAGAAGTGAGGGGCCATTCTGTGTAAAAAGATTTTATAAATTATTTTACTAGAGTTCATGGAAAGGACGAAGATCATCATCGTATCTAAAATTCAGACCCAGGCTACCAACAGTACCCGCTACAATTCCAACCTCATTTTTTAGACTAAGGCCGGGGCCAATGGCGCCCTCCACGGGGACACGGCAACAACTGGGCCAGGGGCCAGGCAAGAGGTCAACAACAGAATCAGACAGGATGGGACGGCGGTCGAGGCAAGCAGCAGAAAAGGGTGACTTTTCGCCCAGAGGTACACGGGGAGATCTCAACCCGCAGGAACACCTACAGATGGTAAATGGATATATCACACCCAATCTTGCCACACCAAGTGACGGTGTATCAACCATCAGCCCGGTGATTAATATATCCACATATGATTTACGTGAGGAAGAACTTAAGGTTCTCGGTCGAGGACTCTCATATGTTCCCACTGCCTCGGTCAACAAGTTCCTGCTGAAAACAGAACTTTATAGTTTTTTCAGGAAGATCAGACTGCGATATTATTTTCGTAATCAAACATCTAGACAACAAGGCTCAGTCACAGGACTCAGGGTACCTTCAACTTTTTTTCCCCCCACGTATGCTATGAACAGTCGGATTCTTGCCTTTGAAGAAGTCGTGATCTCTTCCATAAATCGTTCACTTCAACAACCGAAATTCACTAGACTCAACTTGGGTAAGACGGAGAGAACAGCCTTGACAGACCTACGCAACAACAAAGAAGTAGTCATCAAACCCGCGGATAAAGGCGGTGCAATTTTTGTGCAGGATCTCTCAGATTACAAGGCAGAAATTCTGAGACAGCTATCAGATGGGATTAGTTACCGCCTCTTACCTAGCGATCCCTCACGTGATCTGGCTAAAACCATTTTGGGAATCACACAGAAAGGCTTGGATGCAGGTTTCTTGAGCAAACAGGAATTTGATTTTCTCAACCAAAAATTCCCTAGACTGGCTACCATTTATACCTTGCCGAAGGTGCATAAGAATCTTAACACCCCCCCCTGGACGCCCCATCGTGTCCGGTTGTGGATCGTTGTTGGAGCCTCTTTGCCAATATATGGACTTCTTTCTGAAGCCCATTGCTCTCAAGACTAAAGCCTATCTACGAGACACAACTCAGGTTATTAACCTGATCGACGAAAGACCATTTAATCCTGAACAGGCCCTCCTAGTCACCTGCGATATCGTATCGCTGTATACTAGTATCCCTCAACAAGACGCTTTGGAGATAATGAAAAAGACCCTAGACCAAAGAACGGCACCGGTTCAGGTCCCTACGGATTTTATAATTGAGCTGCTGGAGATGGCCATGATGCACAACTTTTTCATCTTTCAGGAAGGATTCTATCTGCAGACCAAGGGAGTAGCGATGGGGGCTACTTTTGCCCCAAATTTGGCCATAATATATATGGACCATTTTGAACAACAACACATTTTCCCAACAACAAATCCTTTCAAGGCTAATCTGCCACTTTCGGTCAGATACATCAACGATGTTCTCTGCATTTGGGAAGGCAATCCAGACCAGCCTAAAGAATTCCATGATTGGCTCAACTCCCGGAACCCTCACATCCAGTTCACGATGGAACCCAGCAACGAAATCATACCCTTTCTAGACATGTCCATCTATGTGGAAGTAGATCACCTACAAACAACGTTGTTCAGGAAGCCAACAGAACGCAATTCATTATTGCAATATCAGAGTCATCACCCGAGAGGCCTTAATGACAATCTGCCGGTCGGACAATTCCTTCGAGTCAGGAGGAATTGTTCCACAAGGGCCAATTACCTGAAAGAGTCCGAAGTCTTGAGTGAACGTCTCATCTCACGAGGATATCCATCCCGGATGGTGAAACGGGCTAGAAAACGGGCGTGGTACAATCCACGAGACTCCCTTCTCAACCCAGAGACAGCGTCACGAACCTCGGTTGATCGAGTCATCTGTGTGACAACTTTCTCTAAACGTAGTAATGACATTAAAAAAATCATCAATCAAAACTGGCCTTTGGTCGCAGATGTGATTGAACAAACAGAACTACCTCTTCACTCATTTAAGAGAGCCAAAAACATCAGGGACATGGTGGTCCACTCCTATCCGGAATCAGCTAGCCAACCAACTTTGACATCTCTTTGGAACCTACCCCCGGTAGTTGGGCATTACAGATGTGGTACATGCACCGCTTGTGATACGACAATTCAGACAAAAACATTGGTCTATGGGGGAAGAACGTACAACTTGAAACATTACACGAATTGTAACTCTACTGGAGTTATTTACATCATTCGGTGCCCATGTAACCTGTTATACGTAGGGCAAACCCAACAAAAAATCAAATCCAGGATTTCATCCCATTCTAGCAGATTGAGATGCAAAGTGGCAGGGGCACCCCTGGTAGACCATTGGGGGATAACAGGACACGCTGTAACAGACCTACGTTGGTTTGTCATTGAGAAAGTATCCCTGGGAAGAAGAGGTGGAAATCTCCCCACAATATTAAACACCCGAGAGTCTAAATGGATGTACCTTTTGGACTCCATTAAGAATGGGTTGAATGAGCAGGACAGCAGTACAGCACAATTGGCAGCTCTCGGTTAAGAAAAACTTCCTTTTCCAAAGCTGTTACCACAAATAATTCCAGTCAGACTTGTTACACCCTCATGCTTGAGAAGTGCACGAGTTCCCTATAAGGTTTTCTATAATGATGATGATGATAAGTATAATATGCTAATTTTGGATAATGTTCTGTGGACTATCTCTCAGCCCTCTGGTTGAGAATTGTACTAGAATGTATTCGACATGATTGTTGAATTGAATATAACTGCTGTTTTTCACCAATGTATTTTTAACTAAGCACACCCCCATTTTTGTAATTGTGACCAATGCTTCCATACAATTATGCCTTCATTGTTTTGAAAACTGGCTTTCAGCCTCCTGTGTGAGAGCTGCACCATATTTTAACTAATACAACTTTTGAACCTCTTTAGTGTGCCTTTCTCTTACAACTTTGCATTTTTCCACTTTGAGGCTTGATCTGGCTCCGTTTTCAGACTCTGCATTGCAGCTCTTGCTGATCTCTTTTTAAGACTTTAAGACTAGTACACAATCATGAACTCTGATTAATGGATGATCCTATGTCTTTAAAAAAATTTTTGGGGAATTTTAGAGTTACTTTGCGGTACTAATTGTATCATAACCGCAATTTAATTATATTCACATTGAATTCGATCAAGAGGCTCACGGCAGTAACTCTTCTATGTTACTTACTTTAATCTAGCTCCGCCCCAAACTCCGCGTTGTACACACTGCGGAGTTTGCGTTCAGGACCCAAGTTGACGCCGGTACCTGTGCCCTATCTTGTAAGTACCTTTCAAGGTAGTGCCGCTGTAAATACTCAAATATTTTAGGTCTCCAATATTTGAGTCCCGCAATTCGGTAAACAATTATTATTTTACCGCAGGACTACCAATCAGCCATACGCCACGTTATTAAGGTGCTCACTTCATGATTCGAGCAGACGAGGCTGCATTCTCCGTCCCTGTAAGTTTTCTTGTAGTTGGCTGCGCCTTTTGACAATTGAATGATACAATTGGGTAAATGGTTTCATTTTAATCTTCCGTAGGATACCCACACAGACAGGCGACACCCACATCTATTTAACCTCCGCTTCGAGCGCTGCCAATTAAGCGGGCCGCCTGCCTTTTGTAAGTCAGAATGTGATCCTTTTGGATCTTTCTCAATTTGCAATCTTGCCTTTGTTTAAACAAACACCCCTTGTTTATAATCGCAGGGTCAAATTGAAATCTCCTCCTGATTGTTGTCACAGTTGAACTATTCATTCCACGGTCTCTGCCCCATTGTAGTTGGCGCATTTATGATCTTGGAGCTGTGAGTATGCACTTACTTGCTTTCATTGCCATAAATTAGGTTTTGCATTAAACTCATGTAATTGGTAACCATTACCCACTTTTTTGATTTTCAAACAGTACATTAAGCGCAGAACCTGAAAAGCCTTCATATATTGTGCCAGAACCTCAGATTTTTTTCCAGCAAACAAGAGGTACTGTTTATTTCTCCATGTAGCCATTTTTATGTAACAAATTCCTTCTATATCCAAGTTGTTCTAGTCTGCAGGGCCAATGACGTTTTGGATTCTCTGATTAACTGCCTTCATCCTCCTAGGATGTAACTGCGGTTATAATAAGTGTTCTGATTCCTTCTTTCTGAAACTGATTGATGGTTTGTCTCCTCTTTAGTTGAGTCGTCCACCACACTAGACTGACCACGACGTTCCGCGTGGCTTTTCTGTCCATATACTGAACCCAGTCGGGTTGTAATCCATGGTAAATTGTGTTATTAATTATAATCCGTGTCTGAATTTTAGATACGATGATTATCTTCGTCCTTTCCATGAACTCTAGTAAAATAATTTATAAAATCTTTTTACACAGAATGGCCCCTCACTTCTCCCTTCCCTTGTGTGACGTCCTGATGAAGACCCCGTGAAAGGACTTTAATTGGCCTACAGATAGGGGTCGAAACGTCAACTGTTTTTTCTTCTTGTTGATTTTCCGGCACACCCCCTAATTCTCTATTTGTTCAGATGTGACCGTTGAAATCTAATTGTATGTGTCTAAGAATTTTGCCCTGTATTTGGGCATTTGTATCATAATTGTTTTGATGACCGTCTTTAAGTCTGTATTGTTAC
Source organism: Lissotriton vulgaris (assembly GCF_964263255.1). NCBI lineage: Eukaryota > Metazoa > Chordata > Amphibia > Caudata > Salamandridae > Lissotriton > Lissotriton vulgaris. The sequence continues at coordinate 85,391,973 of NC_141699.1, forward strand.
TTCTTGATACTGTGTTATTTCCTTCTTACACTTCCTTGAGCACTACTCCCTCCCCCTTCCTTCCTCCCCCCCCTTTGGGGCTTGCAATTTATGTGACTTTGTACTGCAATTTGCAATCACGTAGTATTGGTTATTAAATAATATTTGCCAATCTCATAATTGCTTTAATTATTAATTTTTGCTTTAGTGTTTTGTGAACAATTTTAGTGTATGTAACTCACAATACACCTTCCCTTTCTACGGGGACCCCTTTCATATGTATCACATAGCGCCCAGGTCCCCGTGACTGCATGGGTTCAACCCCCTTTTTGTAACGTCTTAAATACTTTAGGCACCGGATGGTCAATCCAGAGTCACAAGAAACACAATCTCTGACAACAGCTCGTTTGAGCTCTGCTTCCTTATTTGACCAAATGGAACACCAAAGAGCCACAGGAGCGGCGCAAATTAGGTCCTTGACATACTCAACCCCTAACTCTTGATGTAAAGAGAAATGGGGGGTCGAGGGAGAAATCCACAACAGACGGCAACAAAATCTATTTTCCTCTACTTAGATGATAACTCAATACCCCCATGCCATATGTCAAAGTCGGAAGGCACCCCATTTTGTAGATTTCTAATAATGGGGCCACATGCTCTGTACCAATACAACTAAGCAAAATAGAAAATCCCTGGAGGAAAATCTCATACACCTTCACTAGTCACACATTCTAAGGGTTCTCTGGAACCCCCACATCCGAAAAGCTATTCAACACCACTGCACTAGACATGCGGATCCAAACCCAAGTTACAATCTCAGACTGAAATGTAATACTTACACTGTTTTTATTCAAAATAATTTTCTTTTTTCTGAGTATATTTAAAATCTCGGAAATGTTCCGAAGGTATGCATACAGTTAGTACATTAAAAAATCACAATTAATACATTACAGTATCGTTTAACAAAATAACAAAATACAAAACAATCAACAAAAAGACGGAATGAAACCCCAATGAAAAAATACAGTCATGATTATCTGTTTAAAAATTCATTTGATCCAAATGCTGTACATGATCTATATGGAACTTTTAGTATCGGAACAACGAATACGTTTTGCCGTGAAGTTATTGCCACCTGAATTAGGAATTTTGTCATCATCTCGGATGTCCATTGGACCCCATTGTCCGTGACGAGGGTACTAGGTATTCCTTCTCTAGAAAATACCTCCTTCAAGAATTCAATTAAGGCCATCGTTGTTATTGAGGACACTACCTTTGTTCAAATCCAGTGTGAGTGATAGTGAATCAGAACAAATATAAATCTATGAGAGATGGTTGGAAGATTCAGGGGACCAATAATATCAAGGTCAATCTTGTCCCAGGGTTTGGATGGAACTGGTACAGGAATCAGAGGAGCTTTGTGTATCATTTTGGATTTGTCACATGTGCCGCAGGTTATACAGCCCTTCACTACTCCTTACACCAGACAGTCCATTTTGGGAAACCAGTAGTATTGTCTAATTTTTCCCTTAGTGATGCTTCTCCCTGGATGACCCTCGTGAGCAATCGCTATGATGCGCTCTATAATTTTGTTAGGGGGAACAACCCTGGTACCTCTGAATACTTTATCCTCCACCACGGATAACTCATCTCTTACTATCCAAAAGGGTTTGATCACTTCAGGAATCTCACTATGACATTTTGGCCATCCTTTCACAATCATTTCTTTCAAGTCTTTTAACACCGTGTCCTCAAGTGTACATTTCTCCCATTCATCCTTGTTAATGGCCAGACACTCAATGGTTAAGATGATTTCATCAGGTGGATTATAATGGCCGCCATCAGTGGTAATAGGTAACCTTGACATGCAATCTGCAACAGTATTTTTTATGCTAGCAACATAACACATAGAGAAATTGTAACCTTGTAAGGCTAACACCCACTTAGAAATGCGGGGAGTGGCTCTTTCTATGTTTTTTGTAGAAAACAGTGGGATAAGGGGTTTATGATCGGTGCGTAGGGAAAAGGGAATTCCCCACAAGAAAAATTTGAAATGGTTTATAGCCCAGTAACACGCTAGGGCTTCTTTCTCAATGGTAGAATAATTGCATTCTGGTCTCTTAAGTGCACTGGATGCAAATGCAATTATTCTCTCACTTCCATCCACCATTTGCGTGAGGGATGCACCGAGACCCTTCATACTGGCATCCGTAGTCAAAGTAGTTTTTGCATTGGGGTCGAACATACCTAAGGTCGGGGCATTAACAATGGCTTGTTTGATGAATTGGAAATCATGTTGGCAATTGGAATCCCAGTTAAAAGGACACCCTTTCTTCAATAGCTCTCTCATAGAGTGTGTGTGATCTGCAAAGCTCTCTACAAATTTGGCCACATATTCCACTAAGCCAAGAAAGGATTTGAGCTCCTCTTTATTAGATGGAGCGGGAGCTAACTTCACAGCATCAACAAGACTGGTTTTTGGTCTGATGCCCTCTTCAGATATGGTGTGTCCCAGATATGTTGCCGATTTCACCCCTATCTTGCACTTGTCTTTATGGGTAGTGAAACCTGCTTTACGTAACTTACTCAGTACTTCTCTCAGAACTTTATTGTGCTCAGACTCCGAATCACCATATATCAAGATATCATCTTGAAAGCACTCTACCTTTCCTAGCCCCTCAAGGATGTGTTGCATGATCCGTTGGAAAACAGCAGCAGCCGAAGCCAACCCAAAAGGCCTCCTATTAAATTGGTAGGCCCCAAAGGGTGTTATAAATGAGGTCAGATGCTTGGAATCTGGATGGAGGGCGACCTGATGATATGCAGCCGAGAGGTCCAGGACACTAAAGTATTTGGCTCCTTGTATGACACTGAGCATTTCGTTTATCTTGGGAAGGGGATGTCTTTCCACCCAGATGTTAGCATTAAGGTCCCTGAGGTCCACATATAAACGAATTCCTCTACCACTACCCTTGGAAGCTACCATAATGGGGGCAAGCCATTCCGAGCTCTCAATTTTCTCAATAACTCCACTAGTTTCTAACTTCCTCAATTCTTCCTTGAAAGGATCCCTTACAAGCAAGGGTACTGATCTAGCCTTGTGGACAGAAGGTTTGTACCGTTTTTTTAACTTGATTTTGTGGAGAAAACCTTTCAACAACCCCAACTCATCAGAAAATACTTCAGGGAATTCCTCACACACCTCTGCTCCCACACTAGGTCTCTCTACCAAATATACTGGTTCCGGGGCATTGGGATCTAGCTTTATGCCTAAATCTTTCTGGTGTTTCCACCCCAATAAGTTTGACCCTTGTTTGGTTATGTAAACCTTCCCCACCGTGACTCTATCTTTGAAGTTAATTTGCTTAATCAGCATTCCTGCTAAGGGTATAGTGTCACGGTTGTACCCACCCGAGTTGATATCAGGTGGTAATAAATCATAATCTTTGTTCCCTGAATTGGTTCTGAACGTGGCTTCACTAATGAGAGTATACGGGGAACAAGAGTCAGCATAAACATTGTAAGGTACATTGTCAAGACAAATCATACATCAGGGTAACCACTACTCGACCCATCTTTGGGTTCTGTTACCTGAAACAGGGAAACATCCTTTACAACACAACTTTTACAACGCAGTGCCTTTACAACGCGGTAGTTGAAACGAAAACCATTACAACGCATTGCGCTGGGGGGGCGCTCTAGGATAGGAATAAGTTTAATTTACTATCCAACACCTTCCCTAGTGTCCACGGGGACTGGAGTTGGAATAGTAAATTAAACTATTCACTATCCAGCACCCCAAAGCACTATGCGTTGTAAAGGTTTTCGTTGTAAATACCACGTTGTAAAGGCATGCGTGGTAAAAGTATGCATTGTAACGTCGCCATCCCCTGAAACACAATATCTTCATTATGCATTTCTTCATTGTGAACACTATGAGTCATATCTTTTCTCATTTCATGACATACTTTTGAAAAATGACCACGATTGTTTCACTTCCTACAAATAACATTCCTTGCAGGGCACTTTATATTATTAGCTAAATGGTTAGGATTACCACAACGGAAACACTTAAACTTATGAGCCTCAGATTTTGTTTTGGATTGTCTACCGATGAATTTTTGTTCTTATCATCTTTTGTTGCAATTTTGAGTACTTCTTTATCACTTACTTGTTTAACCTCTACCGTATCTTTCATCTCACTCATGCAGAAAGCTGTATGCTTTTGGCTATGTCAACAGCTTGTTTTAGATCAGGGGCATCAGCCAATAACCTCTCTTGAATTTTCCTATCTGAAGTGCACCTCACTAATTGGTCTCTAATAAGAGAATCAGTCAGAGTGCCAAAATCACAAGTGGCTCTTTCATTTTTCCCTTGAGACCTTGAGAAGAATTTATGGCGTTCTAGAACTACATTGATTTTCTTCCCAAATTGAGCTTCAAATTTTTTCAGTGTAATTTGGTACACATCATGTTGAGGGTCTCCCCGGGCATCCTCATCTCCTCCTTCCCCTTCAATCAAAGTATCAGGTAGGTTCTCATAAATTTCTCTGGCATGTTTCCCAAGATTATGTAATAAAATATGCTGTTTGCGTACATTAGAGAACCTGTCTCCCCCAATTGCAATGAAATAAGACTAAAAAATGTTTACCCAATTTTTCCAAGGCATGGGAGGTTCATCCTCTTCATTAAGGAAAGGGGGGGGGGGGGTTGTGACATTGCAAATGACTCCATACCAGAAAATGAAGGGAAAATAAAATAAATGAGGAAAACGGCGAAAAGCAGCAATAAAAGACAGAAGGAGAAGAAAAGATAAGGGAGAGACAGGCCAAAATGTATTATAAGTTGTTCAAAACATAAAGAACATTCCAAACCGTATAGAAGTGAATGTCCACAATGTGAGTAAGCTGTGCCTATCAGCGTAAGGTGACAGGCAAGGAATAAGGAATATGGGAAGCTGTGCCTGTCAGCGGCGTGGATAAGTCCAAAAATATACACTGCTTAAATATAACACAAAGATCCCAATTCTTGATGAGAATAAAAGAAGTAATGTGGAAGAGTTGGATTTTCCTTGAACAGATTGATAGTAAATGAGAATTGCAGTAGTGAAACAGGTTCAGGGTAGGCAGAACAATGACTTGTACGAACAAAATGTTATTAGTAAACTCTGCCACAGGGCGGCGCCAGAGACCAGATAATAAGGAGTTATTTTAAAAATCTCTGCTAACTGGACGAAGAACAGCTGATGCAAACTCCAATGTGCATGCAGGACGATCTCCCACGGCTAAGGAAGATGAGCACAGGCCATGGGCGTCCGCAGCCCCTCCTTGCCCCCCCCCCCTGGAGTGCCCCTCCTTGCCCTCCCTGCAGACACCCATGAAAACCGTGACTTCAAGACGGGGTTCTCACTCTTTCCTCTACTTTCTTTTATTTGCTTCCCTGTGAAATGGATCCAAAAAAGAAAGATGCTTTTGCTGGAAATGTTGTATTTTTCTGACATTTTAATTCCAAAGTGCAGCATTGGGAATAAAAGGCTAAAAATATGAAAAATAGATAAGTAACTAAATAAAGTAAGACAGAGTGGTAGCAAACTGCCCAAACTGATTTTATTCACACCCAAACACATTAGCGCCACTTTTACAAAGTTTGCCAGTCAAGCACTATTTTTGTTTTCTTGTCTTTGTTTTCCCTGGACTTGGAACTAGTGCACCAATCCTGGAGGTACTGCAATGTGTGGATCGGAAAACAAAACGTGTGCTGTGGGCGGAGGCTCTGCGTCCAGGATTGTGGTCTTTTTACCATACTGCTTATGTTTTGTAAGGATCTAAGCAATGGCCATTGAAATGGATCCATTCAGGGCCCTATAGTCATGTCCTTAACTTTTCAGGCAAAAGCACACACTGATTTCTTAATAGTGAGTGTAAAAGCATTAAGGTAACCATGTTGTTCCTGCTTACATTTCCCATGGTTTGCTAAATTTTGCATTCCCTATAAGTGTTTTCTTTTTCCAGGATGTTGTTACTTTTTTTTGTAGGCCGCATATTGCTCTTGTCTAGTGCGTAATTTAAATTGAGCCGCATCCAGGTGTTTATAGCGGGCAACAATTGGGTTGTAGTTGAACACAGTGGGAGTTTTTCTCAGTGGGGCAGTACGGTGTTCAGTGGGGGAGAGGATGTGGCACTATGGTCAAAGCTGCTGAATTTGGAACTGGGAACCAGGTTCAGCCTTAATAACCAGTCCACCAGACCACTCTCCTGCAAGAGCACAATCACATGCTAGACCTTAGAAGGCTTCGCAACACCTTAGAAGACCTGGTGTCTTCGCACCAGCAGGTGGACCCTAGCATGACAAGTGTAGGTTAACCTTCAAGGCTTGTCCACCACTATCCATACTGAAGTTCACCTCCAGTCTTGCGGGCAGGCCTGGAAGCAGCACACCCTAGAACAACAGTCACTGAGGTCACAGGACCCTTGAGAAGGGCCAGCTCTAGGGCAGTGCAACCAGTGTGACCGCGCCGGGTGCTGACTTTAGGTGGAGGCATCGTGTTTGCAAGTATATTATGGTTTTAAAAACGCTTGCTACCTCCTTCCTGGCCTCCAGCAATTTTCGGCAACAATAAAAATGTCACGATGACTCTGGTGATTAATGTTCTTCCTAGAGAGAGATCAGAATTTTGTCTAGTGGAAGTTTTGACTCATGGAAAGGTAGCTCAGAGGGTTAATGTACCGGCTGCAAAGAGCATGTGCCATGCAGATCACAAAGTGCACATAATGTAAATAGGTCAGTGGGCTACTGCTTTTGTCAGAGAGATCCTTTTGTTACTTGCAGTTTATAAGTTAAAATCCTAACTTAGAACAGTGAGCTATTAACTGTCATCTAAAACCTGCATACAAACTGCAAGGTATAAATTAGAGCGTTATATTCCCCCCGCCCCCATCCCCCTCCTAGTCTTTGATCATCCTACTGTCCCAAAAATTGTTCTTTTGGACAGAAATCAATTCTGATTATTAAGTAGAACCCCCAACCATGGTATTACGTTTTAAATTCCGGGTATTGTGTTTCTCCAGACCAATCACTATAAAACTATACAGGCTATTAGTATGGTTGTCATGTGACTCCTACACATTGTGGTCCTTAGTTTTATGTAACATTTCCTATACCGTGATTTACACATGTATACATTGATTGTCTCTGTGTAATGTGTGTGATGTAAAGTGCTCTGACACCCTACAATGGTATGAGTGGTGCTGTAAATCAAATTAAGTGCATCTGAGAGAGAGTGGTTATGGAATATGGGGGGCACAGTTAAAGGGTGGTAGTCAGGGAATCCATGGCAGAGGTGGTCATTGGGGGCACTAACAAACATTAATGCACAGGACACCACCAGTGCTATGGCTGGCCCTGCCCTTGAGGCCAGTCTGCCTCACCCATAGGTACCTCCATTCGCCTTGTTTCAGCAGTAGTAGCTGCAACTCACCAGGGATTGGCAATGCAGGATGTGCACGCACACCAAACTAAGTTCGCAGACTTCACAGTCTCCCTGCTTCATTTACAAGCACTTTTAACATGTGCTGCCTCCTGTGGGGCTACTGGAATTAATTATGCAGCAAAGGATGACAAAAGTATGCTGAAGTGTTGACTAAATTATGCTTTAAAAAAAGGCTGCAGCGTAATGCAGTATATTTTCAGATATTTTATTATTTTGACGTGTGTACACATGCTAACAGTCTCTGGAAAGATGTTGCCTTATTAGTACCAGTGTAACATACAAACGCAGAAGTGAGAAAGGTGACCAGTAAACCTTTGCAATAGGCCATTTACTCCACAACAACACAAGTCACATTTTTTATTAATTTTTTATATGTTTGAGCTACAAACAATTTATTAGTTTAAATGGTCAGATCATGCAGCAGATCTTGCATTATGAGGCAAATATGGCAGGGCCATAATTTTAGAGAAAGCATTTGCAAACTAGGATATTTTACTTTCTTGTTTGAACTGCTGTTGTGGGAAAAGGGAGAAGTACTGATGACAGAAACTCCATGGCTCGGAGACAAATGGCTTGTGTTTCCACATTTTATCGTATTTGGTACATTCTGTGATTAGAAGCATACTTTGTGAATATATTTTAATGTCAGTAACTCATTATAACGTTAAATAATCATTTGTATCCATTGGTTGATTAAACTGGGTAGTGAAATGCCAAACAAATACAAACAATTGGGCTCCACCCACAGACCCAATCCTTGGGTTATTCCGGCCCTCTGATTCTCTGCCCACTGTTCCCCTACTTTTTTTACTCCACTTCGACCACTGTGTAAGACTCAGCATCTGTGGATCTGTGATGTGCCGGCGCTGCGGGCTCCGCAGTGCCACACATTTACGGTGCAGGGCTTCCGTATAAGGGAGATGGCCATTATTGTATCCCTAAACGTGTGCACGTTGTCAGTTTGACATTGACTACAAGTAGAGGGACTCTAGGTTTCTTTTAAAAAATATTGCTAACATTTGGACCTATACATTTTATTTTGTATAAATTAATTGAATGTGTGTAAAATTTAGCAATGCCAGAGGAATTCTAGTAAAGGGAGCACCCCTTGGCGAATCACTAGCGTATGTGATTGCTGCATTATTTATTACTGACTAAAGTTGTGCTTTAACTTTGGGTAAAAGTTATCATGAATTCTAGCACCATTAAGCCAATATTGGTAAATATGTGCACTACAAATAATCCCTAACATACACTGTGCATACAGTATATTTAATCTGGTGCTTTAATCATAGGCTGTTTTGAAGTATTCAGTGCTGAAGACAGCCTTGATTGGTGTTGGATCGAGGACCCGGAAGTGTGCACACCTAGGAGACAGAGATAAAGCAGCTTGTCAGAAAGTTTAGCATTTTCCCTACAGGCGTTGTTTGTTGGCCTGTGGCAGGGTCAGTCACATTTCCTGGATTCCTGATATTTAATTGAGTCTATCCCAGTTCTCACCCCAGTGTTTCTTGTGCCCCACCTGGCACACATCATGTCGGAGGATAGTGAAGACATTAACATTTTGCCCCCCCCCCCCTGGAAAAATGTCTGCGGACGCCCATGAGCACAGCATAAATTAATCACTAGGAGCCTTCGCTCTGGAGGAGACGAGCTCATTATGCACACTACGAGAGGGCAGGAGGATGACAGATCGGTGCTCCTAGGATGACAATTGGGCGCTGCTTAGGTAAATGTAAATGTAAATGTATTGCGATTTATATAGCGCACGTATCACCCGAAGGCATCAAGGCGCTTGCCTTGGGAACCCGTCCTGGTATTCCCCTGTGAGATAACCCCAGCAGGGTATCCACAAGGTGAAAGCCAGGCATCCCGACGCAAGGGGCCGTAGTGGAGATTAAGCAAGCTATTGCCAAGAGTTGCAGAGTGTGAACCCATGAGTCGAGTAGGCACCGGAACGAGAATTATCGAGTCCGTGGAATTTTTGCGCCCAAGACCCGCCGAGGCAGGGAATTGAACCCTGGTCCAGGACCGATCTCAGCTTCCGGGTCTGCCGCCTCTAACCCCTGAGCCACACTTCTCCACCCACGCGTGCATAGCATATGCTAATCCATTGTGCTTTGCACGCGTGGGTTCGTATCCCACCCTCGTCGCCAATTTGTTAGAAAGAAACTGCTGTCAAAAGAAGTGTGGAAGAAGGCAGTTTATTAATTCCTGTCCTCAGGCACCTGACCAGCAACGCTCTGAACATTCGAAGGTGAGCTCCCTCACCAACATTCCACCGGGGGAAACCAAGGGACGGGAAGGAGGAGGGGGGGAAAGGAACGTACCAAGGGCAAGTGCAAACAGCTGTAATTATGTCAGATTACAACACACCTCCTTTTGTAAGGAGATTAATGAAGATATGTCAAACAGATTACAACACAATCATCCCTGTCAGCCAGGCTAGCTTGACTCCAGAGGTGCTGTTAGCACGGGAGCCATGTCTGGGCATACCCAGCGCACTTAGGGCAACCAATGCAAAAGGAACAAATGATGGACGGAATGCTGAACAAATCAAACATTCCCCCCCAGTCAAGTTATCTTGTTTCCGATCACATAATCTTTGTGCGATCATTTCACAGATGATCAAAAAAGACAAGCATAATATAAAATACACACAATTCACATAAAAAACTGTCAAATATTTAAATGTTTAAAAGACCTCAATAACAAGCATTTGCAATGCAATAGGTCTCGCATTAGGAAAGTTTGAGCTATTGGTCTTGTAAATGACACATTTTTTATTTATGTGTTGGTTTTGAAAATAGCGAAATGAATAGCTTTGTCATTTACAATGCCAATACTTTTATCTTTTGCAAATGTGACACCTATAGCATTTGTAATGCAACACGTTTTGTATTTACGTAACTTAGATGTATTGATATTACAAATAACAATGGCTTTTAATTTTTTTTAATAATTAATAATTAAATAAAAGTTATTGTAATTTATAATGCAATAGCTTAAACTTTTGTCAATAACTTTTGTGAAGATTATGTTCAGTGTATTTTATTGTGACGAAAATCAAAGAACAGAAGTGAAATATTAACATCTTTTTGTGACATTTGTAATAAAGCTTGAAACATTGAGAGAACATATTTGAACCAGTTGTTGTTGAATGGTTTCACAGATTGATACTGTGGTGGCGCTGAGTGATGTTGTGGTGTGATGTTGTGGCATTCAGTGATGATGTGGTAGCGCATAGTGATGCTGTGGTGCCCCTGAGTGATGCTGTGGTGGTGCCATAGATAGAGTGAGGGTGATAGATAGCTAGAGGGAGGGCGAAAGATAGAGTGAGGGCGATAGATAGATAGAGTGAGGGCGATAGATAGAGTGAGGGCGAAAGATAGTTAGAGTGAGGGCGATAGATAGAGTGAGGGCGATAGAGGAGGGCGATAGATAGAGTGAGGGCGATAGATAGATAGAGTGAGGGCTATTTGCAATGCAATAGGTCTCGCAGTCGAAAAGTTTGAGCTATTGGTATTGTAAATGACACATTTTTTATTCGGGTGTTGGTTTTGAAAATTACAAAATGAATAGCTTTGTCATTTACAATGCCAATAGTTATAACTTTTGCAAATGTGAAACCTACAGCATTTGTAATGCAATATGTGTTGTATTTATGTGACTTAGATGTATTGCTATTACAAATAACAATGGCTTTTAATTAAAAAAAACTATTAATACTTAAATAAAAGTTATTGTAATTTATAATGGCAATAGCTTAAACTTTTGTAAATAACGTTTGTGAAGATTATGTTCAGTGTATTTTATTGTGACGAAAATCCAAGAACAGAAGTGAAATATTAACTTTTTTTGTGACATCTGTAATAAAGCTTCAAACATTGAGAGAACATATTTGAACCAGTTGTTGTTGAAGAATGGTTGCACAGATTGATGCTGTGGTAGCGACGAGTGATGCTGTGGTGCTCAGGGATGCTGTGGTAGCGCATAGTGATGTTGTGGTGCCCCAGAGTGATGCTGTGGTGGTGCTGAGTGATGCTGTGGTGATGCGATAGATAGAGTGAGTGCGATAGATTGATAAAGTGAGTGAGATAGATAGATAGAGGGAGGGCGATAGATAGATAGAGGGAGGGCGACAGAGGGAGGGCGATAGATAGAGAGATAGAGTAAGGGAGATAGAGTGAGGGCGATAGATAGAGTGAGGGCAATAGATAGAGTGAGGGCAATAGATAGAGTGAGGGCAATAGATAGAGTGAGGGCGATAGATAAATAGAGTGAGGGCGATAGATAGATAGAGGGAGGGCGATAGATAGAGGGAGGGCGATAGATAGAGAGATAGAGTAAGGGAGATAGATAGAGGGAGGGCGATAGATAGAGTGAGGGCAATAGATAGAGTGAGGGCAATAGATAGAGTGAGGGCGATAGATAAATAGAGTGAGGGCGATAGCTAGATAGAGTGAGGGCCATAGATAAGAGTGGCCGATAGACAGATAGATAGAGTGAGGGCGATAGATTGATAGAGTTATGGCGATAGATAGAGTGAGAGCAATAGATAGAGTGAGGGCGATAGATAAATAGAGTGAGGGCGATAGATAGATAGGTAGATAGATAGATAGATAGATAGATAGAGTGAGGGGGATAGATAGTGTGAGGGCGATAGAGCGAGGGCGAAAGACAGCTAGATTGAGGGCGATAGATAGATAGAGTGAGGGTGATAGAGAGATAGAGTGAGGGCGATAGATAGATAGAGTGAGGGCGATAGATAGAGTGAGGGTGAGAGATAGATAGAGGGAGGGCAATAGATTGATAGAGTGAGGGCGATAGATAGAGTGAGGGCGATAGATAGATAAAAGTGGTCGATAGACAGATAGAGTGAGGGCGATATATAGATAGAGTGAGGACGATAGATAGAGTGAGGACGATAGATAGAGGGAGGGCAATAGATAGATAGAGGGAGGGCGATAGATAGAGGGAGGGCGATAGATAGAGGGAGGGTGATAGAGAGATAGAGTGAGGGCGATAGAGTGAGGGCGATAGATAGAGTGAGGGCAATAGATAGAGTGAGTGTGATTGATAGATAGATGGTTGTGTGTGTGTAGTTGTGTATGTGTGGTTGTGTGTGTGGTTGTGTGTGTGGTTGTGTGTGTGTGGTTGTGTGTGTGTGTGTGGTTGTGTGTGTGTGGTTGTGTGTGGGGTTGTGTTGTGTTTGGGGTTCTGTGTGTGGTTGTCTGTGTGGTTGAGTGTAGTTGAGTGTGGTTGAGTGTGGTTGTGTGTGTGTGGGCGGTTGTGTGTGGGGGGTTGTGTGTGTGGGGGTTGTGTGCGTGGGGGTTGTGTGGGGGGTTGTGTGTGTGTGGGGGGGGTTGTGTGGGGGGGTTGTGTGTGGGGGGGTTGTGTGTGTGTGGGGTTGTGTGTGTGGGGTTGTGTGTGGGGGTGGGGGTGTGGGTTTGTGTGTGAGGTGTGTGTGTGGGGGGTGTGTTTGTGGTGTGTGTGTGGGGGGTGTGTTTGTGGTGTGTGTGGGGGGTGTGTTGGTGTTGGGTTGTGTGTGTGTGGGGAGTTGTGTGTGGGGAGTTGTGTGTGAATTTGTGTGTATGGGGTTGTATGTGTGTGTGGGATTGTATGTGTGTGTGGGGTTTGTGTGTGTGTAGGGTTGTGTATGTGTGTGTGGGATTGTATGTGTGTGTGTGGGGGTGGTGTGTGGGGGTATGGGTGTGGGTTTGTGTGTGAGGTGTGTGTGTGGGGGGGTGTTTGTGGTGTGTGTGGGGGGGGTGTTTGTGGTGTGTGTGTGGGGTGTGTTGGTGTTGGTGTTGGGTTGTGTGTGTGTGGGGAGTTGTGTGTGGGGAGTTGTGTGCGGGGAGTTGTGTGTGAATTTGTGTGTATGGGGTTGTACGTGTGTGTGGGATTGTATGTGTGTGTGGGGTTGTGTGTATGTAGGGTTTTGTATGTGGGGGGCGTGGGGGTGTGTGCGTGGGGGTGTGTGGGGGTGTGGGGGGGTGTGGGGGTGTGGGGGGGTGTGTGTGTGGGCGGGTGTGGGTGTGTGGGGTGTGTCTGTGGGAGGCAGGGAGAAGACAGGCTGACCTGGAGTGACTTGAGCTGTCTCTCACTTGAGGGAGGTAGGGAAGAAGAGAGGCTGAGGCTAGCTCTCACGTCAGGGAGGTGGGAAGAAGAGAGGACAACCTGCTGTGACTTGAGCTGTCTCTCATCTGAGGGAGGCAGGGGGAAGAAAGACCAGCCTGCTGTGAGTTGATCTGTCTCTCATCTGAGGGAAGCAGGGGGAGCAAGGCCGGCCTGTTATGGCCAGAGCTGTCTCTCACCTGATTGAGGCGAGAAAAAAAAAGGCCGGCCTGCTGTGACTAGAGCGGTCTCTCACCTGAGGAGGTGTGCAGAAAGGAAGCTGGTCTACCATGGCTGGAGCTGTCTCCCACCTGAGGGAGGCAGAGGACAAAAGAGGCTGAACTATTGCAATTGTAATTGCATTTATATAGCGCTTACTACCCCTGACGAGGCATTGAAGAGCTGTTTCAGCGAGTAGCATGCTACTCCGGAATCCACAAAGGATTAGTGGGGAGTTAGTATAGGGAGATATTAAATTAGTTTCAGCAGTGGTCATGGATAGTGGAGGGGTAGAAGAGGAAAGGGTTTCTATTTATATAGCGCTTGCTACCCCTGATGAGGTGTTGAGGTGCTTTTTGGCAGGGAGCAAGCTACTCCGGAACCCACACAGGATTAGTGGAGAATTAATTTAGGGAAATATTAAATTAATTTGAGCGGTGGACATACTAGACTGTTATGTGGATTAAAAAGGGCAGAGGAAGGATAGAAGAGGGAAGTGTCTAGAAAGTCTTTTTTTTAGCTCATAGCAGTAGGATGAGGTTTGGGATGAGTAAAAGGGGCGGTGAAGGGGGGTGTATCCGATGAAAAGGTTCAGAAAGGCTTGTTTGGGATATCTGGATAGTATAAGAGGTATGAGATGATGCAAGGAGGGGCAGAGGAGGGAAGAG